>NW_005842038.1:1947165-1949631 GCF_000455745.1 Alligator sinensis | reverse complement strand
TTGTCTTTCTTGACCATCTGCCTCCATAGTGATGTGAGTTTGATCCATGCCTTGTTGTATCTCACATCACTATCGGAGATGATTTTTATCTACTGCACTTATGAATGTAGTGTAAAAAATTGGACTGAAAAAAATCTCTGGGGCAGTGGCTATTTCTTTTGTATGCTTGTGCACTGCCTAGCAAATTGGGGTTGGCATTTTTAGGCGCTACACAATTCAAACAAACAACATTGTTCTGTTTTATTCTATTAGCTGGAAATATGTTTCACCAGTGAGATCTTTGGCAGGAGAAACCATGCCTTCTCTTCTGACAGACAGATGCTGTTGTCTACATCTAAAAGTCTTGCAGAGGTTTATTAGATTTCTATCTGCTTTTAAGTATTTTTGGAAAAGCTTTCCTTGCTGATGTTGATAAATCACACCAAAACTTTTAATTATGTCATAAAATTCTGAACCCTCTATTATGAAACAAAATGGAGTTTCTCAATAGTATCTTAGATGGAAAGTAATGACATAGATAATGAAAGTGCAGATTCTAAAGGCAAATGTAGCAATTGTCATGCCAAGCCCATTAGAATTTGCTTAACAGCGGGGAATAGTTACTCATTAGACTTATTCCAGATCTATTTCCTTCCATTTTCAAGTGATGCCATGGAGGATATTAAATTGGCATTTGTGCCACCACCACAGATGGACAGAAGGATAAGTGATGTCACCAAAGCCAGAATAGCTACCTTAGCCATACAATATTTAGTAGTACTATATGGTATTATTAGTACTGGGTTTAGACTATAATGTATTGGACAGTCAGTAGGGCAACAAACAGGTGGCCCACAGGTGTTTCATGCACAGAGCTCTGAGCAGTAATGAAGGGACTCCATTTGGACTGCAGGAATTTAGATCTTTATTAGAAGAGCAGTACTTGGTGCTGTTGCTTGCATTTAGGTGGTGCAGTGTGTGCTCAGTGCTAGTGTGAAATTCTCCAAGCATATGGAGCTTCCTGGTGTTCTCCAAATCATCCCTACAACTTGTATCCCAACCTGCTAGAACCTGCAGGTTATTACAATAGGGAAGAACTTTATGCTCCCAGACAAGTGTGCTAACATTTGGTTGACAAAATAATTTTGATTTTTCTCTTTTTTTTTTACTTCATCAACCAAAAGGAATGGTAGAGTTGTTCTTGACTCGTATGAGCTATACCAATATTTTTTTTTCTGAGCAAAAAAGGAAATAGCAAACCTTTTAAATAGAAAATGAAAACTTTAGTAGATAAAATTCATTGAAAGAAGAAAATTCTGACCATCTTCCACTTTACAGGCACGTCCAAACATGCAAGCACATGTGCTTGTAGCAGCTCAAATAGAAACGGTGAAAATTTGAGCCGGGGCTTTTTTCCTCAGTGCACAGGCTCAGACATGCACTTTGTTGTGGAGCATATTGTACCATTTGGGGCAAAGTAACCCTGCCTGGCTCTTCCTGGATCTGCAGCCAGGGAGAGCTAGAGCCCAGGGCCACACCTGTGCTGTCTCCAGCAGTATAAAAAGCTGCTCTGTCCTGGCCCCAGTTGTATAAAAAGACACCCTGGCAAGTAGCTCAGGGCTACTCGCTCTCAGGAGCTTCTGGGGCCCAGGCAATTGTTACCTGGGGTCACTACCCCTTGGGCCAGCTGAGCTGCTGAAGCAGCCCTAAGAGTTCCCAGCACCCTCTACCCACTGCAGCAGTCTGGCAGTGGGGGCTGCTGCCTGGCTGTGACCTGCTGTGCACCTGCCAGACTCAGATGGGGACTTCACAGCCAGTAGAGGCATCTGCCCCTCTGGGTCAGCTGCCAGTGGACTGGGGCTGCAGGGTTGGCCTTTGTGCGGCACTACTGCCATTTGTGCCCCCTGCCCAGCCATCTGAGCAGCTATTGCCCTGAAGATGTTCTGGGTGTGGTGGCCTGCTTTGAACTGTCAAAGCATGTCCTCCTGGATCTATTTGGCCAGGATATCAGCCACAGCCAGCTGGGTCCAAGGTGTCAGCTCTGAGCAGGCAGGGTCCTGCCACTGGCCTCCCTAGCAGTAATTCTGGTGTTCCCTATTGGAAAACTGAAAAATCCCTGATAAAAAAAATCTCAAAGTCACTCTCTAAAATACCCCCAAATCCATGTTCCTCCACAAGTAAAACAAAAGACCACTATAAAGAGAGAGTGAGTGAGACAGAGACAGTGATCAGTTGGACAATGTTTTATGGATATAACTACAGTGTTAAAGCATGTTTCTTATCATAATAAAGTGAACTCTAAATACATGTTTCATGAATTCATGAATATATATTTTGCTAACCTCCCACAGGGGCAATGGCCCCCCAACACGGGATTCGGCCCCCCCCACACAAGGGATTAAATGGCCCCCACAGGGGCTACCACCCCTCCTGCAAGGCCCACATGCCCCACCCTAGCCCCCCGATCCCTGCCCCACCTGGCCCCAT
>NW_005842038.1:1943409-1946857 GCF_000455745.1 Alligator sinensis | reverse complement strand
CAGGGGCCTTGGGGTGCTGTGAGGGGGAGGGGCTGGGCAGGGCAGGGCAGGGGGCCAGGGTCCCCCCATGGTCCACTTCCCCCTCCTCTAGACCCCCTTACTCACTGGCACTGGAGCCCTGGTGCTGAACACGCAGCCTGGCCAGCTGTGTGTTTCAGCACCAGGGCGAGGGGCCAATCACAGGGATGTTCTGGCAGCCAGAGCATCTCTGTGGAGGACCCAGCCTCTGGTTGCCTCTGCTTTTTTAAACTTCAATTTTTTTTAGACCCCGGGATATCCAGGGGTCTAATTTTCTCCCCGCGCTGCAATTTTTTGTTCCTGCATGTGCCTGTTGCACATGAAAGTGGTTTGAGACAGGGCAAGAGGCATGTGCGCGCTCGTTTGGATGCACCCTACTAGCCTAAACTTTTTTGGAGCATGCAGAGAATTGAAAGAGAACAGGAATCATACCAGCCACAAGAACAGGCATGGGTGAGTTTGGAAAGATAGATTTTGACCAAACTCCACACTGCTTATACCAGTCCTTTTCTGCTATTATATACAAATTCCATCTTCCACATTGGTAGCTGTCAAGTAGGCAAACAGCTATGAAGGATTTAGCTAGATCAGTGGTTTTCAACCTGTGGTCCCACGGACCCCTGGGGGACCACAGACTATATATAAGGGGTCTGAAAAGATGACTATGATCAATCAAAAGTATCTGAGTACCCACACTTCCAATTCAAAGGGGTCTGTGCCTCCATTCAACATTCTGAAAGGGGTCCATACCTCCATTTGAAATTTATTAGGGGTCCAAAAAATGAAAAAAAATGTTGAAAACCACTTGCTTTAATTCTTTTCCAGATTGGGATGAAATTTTGTACTGAAAAATATATTCAAGCCAGGTTCAGTTCTGAGCCTGTAGGTCCTTATATGGAAATCTCCTGTTAACAATTAGGCCTGGAGTTTCAGGAGCTTATTTTTTATGTTTCAAACAGCACAATTTAATTTAGCTTATTTTAAACGCTTCCATTTAAGCCCACATTTTTATTTCTAATACCAGTTTTGAATAAATTGTGCCACATTTGAGGTTTTAAGTGGGTTTACCTTTGAGTTTCTGATAAAAGAGAAAATGCTCTGAGTTTTAAGCAGTTAAAATTTCTTCTGGAATAGTTTAATCACTTCTTCACATGGGACAATGCTCAGACTTTTCATATATTAACTTTTTTATATGGCTTGTTCTGTTTACTTTTGGCTTTACAAACATTTTAGGCAGCTGCTTGAAATACCCTTAACTGATGAGCACTTGCATTGTTTTTTCTTTCTATTATGAAAAGACAAGTTATTTTGCCTTTTAGGTTCAAAAGAGAGAAATGTAAACAAAGTGTCAGTCATATTAAAAATGCCCTCAATATTTCACTCTCTCTCGTTATATAAAAGCACCACATTTTATTCTCTTTAGAATACAGTTTTTTTTGTTCTACAGCAGTGGTTCTCAACCTGTTTAGACTGAAAGCACCCTTCAGAAAATTCCAACTCTTAATTTACACTCAGTTTTTGACTACAGAAGAAAACACCAGAGTAATTCTTATGTTCCAAATAACTTAGAAAGATCACAACAGGGCAAACAGTTTTGGACACTATGGATTCCTATATGACATCTTTGGGTTTAGCTTGTGAATCATGTTTGCACATGTAACAGTGCTAACACTCTGTTGCACCCTGCATCACCCCTGAAAGGATCTCCAGGCAACCGAGGGTGCTGTGGCATGCAGATTGAGACGCACTGTTCTACAGAGTCTGAAATTATTTAAAAAAAAACTTTAATTACTAGTTCATTTTAGTGCTTGCTACAGGTTTTGGAGCTTGTTGGATACACACCCATAGGGCACGTCCACACATGCAAGCATGTGCGTTTGCAGCAGCTCAAATAGAAGTGATGCAAATTTGAGCCAGGGCTTTTTTCCTCAGCGCACATGCTCAGACATGCACTTTGTTGTGGGGCAAATTGTACCACTGGGGCAAAATAACCCTGCCTGGGTCCTCCCGGATCTTCAGCCAGGGGGAGCTAGAGCCCAGGGCCAGCACCTGTGCTGTCCCCAGCAGTATAAACAGCTGCCCTGTCCTGGCTCCATCAGTGTAAAAAGACACCCTGGCAAGTAGCTCAGGGCTACTAGCTCTCAGGAGCTTCTGAGGCCCAGCCAATTGTTACCTGGGGACACTACCCCTTGTGCCAGCTGAGCTGCTGAAGCAGCCCTAAGAGTTCCCAGCACCCTCTACCCACTGCAGCAGTCTGGCAGTGGGGGCTGCTGCCTGGCTGTGACCTGCTGTGCACCTGCCAGACTCAGATGGGGACGGCTCCCTTCCAGTGGACTGTGGTTGCAGGGTTGGCCTTTGTGCGGCACTACTGCCATTTGTGCCCCCTGCCTGGCCATCTGAGCAGCTATCACCCAGAAGATGTTCCGGGTGTGCTGGCCTGCTTTGAACTGTCAAAACATGTCCTCCTGGCTCTATTTGGCTGTGAGGTCAGCCACAGCCAGCTGGGTCCAAGGTGCCAGCTCTGAGCAGGCAGGGTCCTTCCACTGGCCTCCCTAGCAGGAATTCTGGTGTTCCCTATTGGACAACTGAAAAATCCCTGATAAAAAAAAAATATCCCTAAATCACTCTCTAAAATACCCAGAAATCCATGTTCCTCCACAAGTAAAACAAAAGACCAATATAAAGATAGAGAGAGAGAATGAGACAGAGACAGCGATCAGTTGGACAATGCTTTATTGATATATCTACAGTGTTAAAGCAAGTCTCTTATCATAATAATAAAGTGAACTCTAAATACAGGTATCATGAATTCATGAATACATATTTTGGTGCTCTCCCACAGGGCGATGGCCCCCACACAAGGGATTGGTCACCCACAAAAGGGCTACAGCCCCCCAACATGGGGTTCAGCCCCCACACAAGGGATTCAACCCCCAACAGAGGGGTTTGTCCCCCACACAAGGGATTCAGCCCCCCCCACAGAGGGGGTTAAGACCCCCAACAGGGGGATCGGCACTCTCACAAGGGGTATGGCCCCCCAACAGGGGGTTCATCCCCCACACAAGGGGTACAGCCCTCCAATGGAGGCCAAATTGCCCCCACAGGGGCTACCACTCCCTATGCAAGGCCCACATGCCCCACCGCAGTCCCCACAATTGCTGCCCCACCTGCCAGAAAAAGAACAGAAAAAAAAAAAGGAAAATAAAAGCCTCTGCTTACCCGAGAAGCAGGGGTGGGGGGACTCCATGGCCTCCTTGCAGAGCCTCCTGGGCAGTACAGGACAGTGGTGGGGGGCAGGAGGGCTCAGGCTGGGGCCGCTGGGGCTGTCAGCCTGCCCCGCACTGTGTGGGTGGGGCCCCAGGCAGCTGGATGGCAGCTTCAAGTGCAGGTAAGTGCGAGGGGGTTTTTTTTGGTTTTTTTTTTTTTTTAA
>NW_005842038.1:1896391-1943362 GCF_000455745.1 Alligator sinensis | reverse complement strand
TTGGCTGGCCATGTGTTTCAGCACCAGAGTGAGGGGCAAACAGAGACACTCTGGCAGCCAGAGCATGTCTATGGAGGACCCAACCTCCGGTTGCCCTGCTTTTTTATACTTCGCTTTTTTGAGACCCCTGGATATCCAGGGGTCTAATTTTCTCCCCGTGCTGCACATTTTTTTGTTCCTGCACGTGCCTGTTGCCCCGCCTCAAAGGGGTTTGAGGTGGGGCAAGAGGCACGTGCACACTCGTGGGGATGTGCCCATAGATTTCAGCAGCAATGTGTTGAATTGCACAACTGTCACCTTAGAGTTATTATTTCATGTTTGATATTTGACAAAACTTTACATTGTATTTTACATTAAAGCCTCAGGCCAATGACATTTATTTTTGTCTTTATCCATGGGAAATTTATGCCAGAAAATGTAATGAACACTAGTCTTGGTTTAGCTTACAGTAAATTTAAGAAGTGGCTTCTTTTAAGGATAAAGTTCTAATTATTTATCATGGAAAAATGTGATTTGTCTCAAGGAGCTGTTTAAATTGTCAAGCTAAACATTTGTGGCGATACTAAAAGTCATGCTTGGAGCTGAACTACTTGTATTGATCACTCAGGAGTTCCAGTAAATGTCAATGACATAAAACAAAATAAATTAAACACAAAACAATTTATTATAAATGAGAATGATACTGACCAGTTACCTCTTTAAATAGGAAACATAGAATGAATGGGCTAAAATGGCATCCTGGTGGAATTAAAACAGTTTATGATTGTTTAGGATAGGAAGAGTAGTCAGGTCTCTATTAGAACTACTACTTGACCTCAGATCTCTCTGAATTAAGTCCTGATTTCAAGTGGAGATACTTCCACAAACATGAAACCTGTGCCCTCAAAAGTTTAGTGAGTATGGGCTGAAGTTAGCACAGTATCATTTCTCCCAGCTGGAATATCTGACATTCTTACAACAGCCTCTTCACCCCAGAATAAGTCCCGGGACCTTCTTAAAGACTTCTCAGTTGGAAATGGGACTCTCATTTATTCCATGTACAGTGCCATGGCATAAAGGAACCTAACTTGGTTGGGGCCTTTTGGCACTTTCATAATATAAAAACTGCTTGAACAACAATTTTAGTGTTCCTTCTTGTGGAAAAAAGCACCAAAGGTACTGCTACCTCTTAGGCCTGATCTAAAGCTGCTTGAAATAAGTGGAAAACCATCCACTGCTTTCTATGGTCTGTAGCTTGATTTGGTTTAGTCAGGAAGAGCAGTTCCAATATTAGAGGAGGAAAAACTCAGCTCATCTTCACTATTAGAACAAGGCAACTAAAAATAATGAAGCTGAGCTGTGTGACTGGCTTGGGAGATCCGCCCTGGTGCCTGATGCTTCCTAGTGGTCAAACTTGCCTGCCCTCACTCCTTGGCCTCTCTCTCACCTGCCATGATGTGATCTTATGATATTTAACTGGGGAGGCAGCCTCCAGAGGCCAGGGTAGCCTCTTCCTTGGTGTCTATCTTCTTTGCCTAGCCCTCAGAGCTCCTCTGGCTCCAAACCCCAATCCTGGGGGCTCTTTTGCTTCAAATGCTACAGGGTGTAATTCCTCTTTAAGATGACCCTAGTTGCACCTTAGGGGCTATAATCCTAGCCTCTGTTCTCCTCTACAGCCATGCTCATGCCTTTCAGTTGTCACTCAGTATTTGGAGGGGGCTCCTTGGTCCTGACTCTGCACTTGGCCCCTCAGGCCTCAAAGCTTTGTCAGAGCTTCAGCTTTCCTGGCTTCGGCCCCTTTTCACTGTCTGCGGCCCCCAGCCCTGGCCCTGGTCTCACCCTCTTGGGCTTTGGACCCTTGTCCCTGATCTCTTGTGGCAGCCCCTGGGGTCTTTGATCCCGATAAAGCTGCTTGTGTGCTGTTCCACCCCTGGGGTTCCTGACCCTGGCAAGGTGGCCCTATGCTGGGTGCCTGTTAGGTGTCCCTGTGGCCTCCATACCACCCCCATAGACACACTGGTCATAACAGACTTTAAATCAACAGTCTATTATCATCTCATTCCATACCAAGCACAAAACCTTTGGCTTTGCTCACTCAGTTGCACTGGGTAACTCTCAGCCTATTCAGTAATTGATTACCCTGATTATTACATTCTTGAAACAAGCCTTGCTGTTCACTCCATTTCAGGACCCAGTACCATTCCCTTTGATTACTATAACTTGAGGCCTGGGCTGAGCAATTTCAGCTGAGCAATTTCAGCTGCTTCTATGTTTTCAGGGAGTAGTTGTAGTTTATCCTTTCTGGTCATTCTACCAAGGCCTGACTCTTTCGCTCAGCCAATGTCTTTTTCTTGACTTGCCAAGCAGAATTGAGAGAGAGATGGAATGACCCACTGCACTGAACTAACAGCTCAAGTCTTTTTTTATATTAAATCAAAAAGGAGACTAACCGAGAAGGCAAAATGTTATACCTATTTGTGCCTTTCCCACACAGTTGCATTTTAATAGAAAAGGAGAGAGAGTAAACAATTATTAAAAGATCTATGAAAAATCTATTCAAGGCGGGTGATACTCACCTCTGCAAATCCTTTGTTTGGTTTGTTTAGTAATTACAAAAATAGCACTATTTTATACACAGCTGTAGAAAGGTAAAATTAGCATTTGAAATTAAATATATAGTCTTAAGACAACAAAACAAGAGATCTAATTAGTAACGGAGCCCTGTCTTGTACATTTTGCCCTTTGAACAGTTTCATTACAATCTGATATTCTTTTGAAATAATAGCCCTATCAATTACTGTGTGCATTTGCTTGGACTGTGGTAAGGAGATCAAGGGGTAAAGAAGAATAGATGATTCTATTTAACCAAGTTCATTTGTTAATCCAATTAGATTTTTTGCCATAACAACTGTAGAAAATGTGGTTGAACAGAATCACAGAAATCAATTAGATAAACTGCATTTACAATAAAGACATGAATAGATGGACCATTTAGATGTTATTATTGGAACACAACATGACCAGGTTTGACAACATATCTAATTGTGCCATATTTTCTTTTCATAGTACAGGTTTAGCACATATCTAAACCTTTTATAAACAAAAACAGTTGTAAGAATGAAACGTACGTGGATTTTTAAAAACTTGCCAATACTATTGATCTGTTAATTAGGATTCAACAAAAATGTTTTGACCTACTCCTGTGTAGTACAGAAAGAAGTATGTTCCAGAGGTTGAAACACCAGACATACAAGTCAGGAAACCTGGATTTTTTTCCCCATTCTGTTACTGAGTTGCTATATGACCTTCAGTAAGTCACAGTCTTTTTGAGTTTGTTTCTCCAGCTCTGTAGGATAGTAAGTTATCTTGATGGTTGGTTAATGGACTAAATTTATAAATGCTCTATAGGGAAGTCTTGCCAAGGAGAAGGGTGGCTGAGGTGACAAAAACATTTTTAGTTTGAATAAATCCCAGAAGGTTAATGGAATTATAAATGTGGCTTAGAAGCCATTTCTCTAGCATCTAGGCAGGGTTAGGGAATGAGCTCCTTAAAACAAGGATAGACTTGAGGCTTTTGCTTTATTTGGTATCCATTCTGCAACAGCAGACTCTCTCTTACAGTACATTTCATAGATTTGTAGAGTCGGAAGGGACCTCAACGGGCCATCTAGTCTGACCCCCCTGGCAGGCAAGAAAAGAGTCATCAACCCTGGGGTCGTGATCCCAGCCAGGTGCCTGTCCAGTCTCCTCCTGAATGCCCTCCCCCCACCCCAGGATGAGGTGAGCACTACCTCCCTTGGGAGCCCATTCCAGATTCTGGCAACCCTGACTGTGAAGAACTGTCTCCTAATGTCTCCTTCTTTCTAGAAAGTTATGGCCATTGTTCCTTGTCATTCCAGGGGATGCTCTGGTGAACAGATCATTGCCTGCTTCATGTTGCTCTCCCCTTATGAATTTGTATGCTGCCACAAGGTCCCCTCTCAGCTTTCTCTTGGAGAGGCTGAAGAGGTTAAGGTCCCTTAGCCTTTCCTCGTAGGGCCTTCCATGCAGGCGAGTGGCCCTTCTTTGGACCCTCTCCAGGTTGTCTGCATCCTGCTTGAACCGTGGCCTCCAGAACTGGAGACAGTACTCCAGCTGTGGTCTGACCAGTGCTGCATAGAGGGGGAGAATCGCTTCCCTGGACCTGTTTGTGAAGCACCTATGGATGCACAACAAGATGCCACTGGCTCTGCCAACTATTTCATCACTTTGGTGACTCATGTTCATCCTGGAGTCAACAGTGACTCCAAGATCTTTTTCTCCCTCATTGGAGCTGAGAAGGTCCCTCCCCAGCCTGTAGGGATGATGGCAGTTCTTCCTTCCTAGATGCAGCACCTTGCACTTGTCCTTATTGAATTGCATCCTGTTGCTCTCTGCCCACTTCCCCAGCCTGTCTAGGCCAGCCTGGATTTGGTTCCTCCTCTCCAGGGTGTTAGCTGCACCTCATAATTTTGTGTCGTCCATGAATTTGGACAGGGTGCTTCCCACCCCCTCATCCAGATCACTGATGAAGATGTTGAACAGCACCAGCCCCAGAACTGAGCCCTGAGGGACTCCACTGCACACATCTTTCCAGGTTGACACCAACCCATCCACTACCACCCTCTGAGTGTGACCCTTGAGCCAATTTGCTACCCATTCTACCATGTAATCATCCAAGGCAAATCCCCTCAGTTTATTTATAAGGATGGTATGGGATACCTTGTCAAAGGCCTTCTTAAAGTCCAGATAGATAACATCCACCTGGACTCCTGCATCTAAACATTTGGTGGCCTTGTCATAAAAGGAAACTAGGTTAGTCAGGCAAGACCTGCCTGCTAAAAACCCATGTTGGTTACCCCTTCGCACCACATTAGCCAGAGGGCTCACACAGATATGCTCCTTGATAATTTTTTCTAGGATTTTCCCAGGGATAGAGGTAAGGCTGACTGGTCTATAGTTCCCTGGGTCTTCCTTCCTCCCCTTCTTAAAGATTGGGATGATGTTAGCCCTCTTCCAATCCTCCAGAACCTGACCTGAGCACCATGAGCACTCATATATCCTTGCCAGTGGATTAGCTATGACCTCTGCTAATTCCTTCATTACCCGTGAGTAGAGTCCCTCCGGCCCTGGTGATTTGAATATGTACAGCCCCTCCAGGTGTCTTTTTACTGTGTTGGCACTGACCGTTGGTCGGCTGATGTTCCCTTTGTTGGTGTCCATGATGTATGCTGAGGGTTCGTCTAGATTCCTATTTAAGAAGACATTTCCTTTGCTTTTACTTTTACAACAAAATGTAAAGTTACAGCTATAATAAGCTAGAGACTCTGACATTTATTTTGAAATGTATTTTGAATCAGGTTGTTGAATCCTTTTTGGATGAAATCGTATTTTTCTGTTGTACTCATGAAACCTTTTCAGTATTCCAGAATTTGTGTCCTGTTCTCTCTCGTTTATGATTTTTTTAAAGCTGTTAACATGAGTTAGGCTAAACATCCAAGCAAACAACAGTATTTGACAAGTTCAAAGTAGTTCAACGTTGGTATAATTCACAGAATATTTTAGGCAATGAAATTCAAGTACTTCATTTGCATAAGCAAAATTCTAACGAGAAGCAGAAGGAAACTTACCTATTAATGCAATGTTTCAGATTATTTTGATTTTGCTTCCCCTGGTATACTATATATTTTTTTCAAATCACACTTCACTGGATAATGCTTGAACTTTTATTCACTTTGTCTGCTCATCTGTTAGTCTAAAATGTTATGTCAATTTGCTCATTGAAATGTGGAACATATTGTGAGTGTACTTGTGGCAGGTGGTAATTAATATATTTAGGAGACAAACTGAATTATCTAACGATGGAAACATTCTAACATCACCGGGTAAATAGATGGCATATAGAATTCTAAAAGCTAATAAAAACATGTAATAACTGCTTCAAGCCATATTTAAAATGAGATGATGATACATTTTTATCTGACAGTTCTTTAGCATTTCTATTTTCTCTTTTAGTCAGGAGGCAGGTTCTCAGCATGGCTTTTTCCACTTGCAAACTGGAAGAAAAGCCACTTTGCTTTTTCTTTAAAATGATAAAACAGCCTAGGTTTACTCTGGCATATACAGTAGAATCAAGCTGTGCAGATTCAAACCACTCCTAATCTTAGGACATCTATCCCTAGAGATTTTGCTTAAACCCATCTTTACAATTAAAAAAAAAAATTTAAAGCCAGGTCTCTCAGAAACAAACAAAAAAACCCCATACATCATAGAAAAAAAGCCAAACAAAAACTCCATACACACTGATTCTTCTTAGCCAGTTTGGTACCACGTCTTATGAATCCCACTTTGGTGGTAGAGACTTAGAATACACAGAAGCACATTAATGCTAGGACTCCAGCTTCTGTGCTCTGTACATTATGGTCTGGAATGCATTTTTTGTATCATTTGTAGTTCTTCATTTTACCTATCTGCAGATTAATTTACTTTTCTGTCTTTTAGCATTTCTGATGCTATTGCTACCACAGGGTGCGTAGACATGTACTTTCTGACAGTTAAGCTGACTTAACTTTTTAAAGTTGATGTTGCATAAGTTGACTTAGTTAAGTTGCCTTATTTTAATTGGACTTAGTACGTGTGTATGCACCCAGTTTCTAGGTGATTATCAATCCTTACTTTGCATTTTACACAATTTTATGTTTAATACTTTTAACCTGAAAAAGGCAGTGAAACTACATGGGATTTTCAAAGGAGCCTGATGGAATAAGACACCCAGCCCTCGTTGAATGACAGTGAGAATTGAAAATTGAAAATTACACTCGCATTTGCTTTTGAAGTGTCTTGAAACACTTTGTGACAGAGGATGAAGAAAAGGCTGAAGTACTCAATGCCTTCTTTACCACAGACTTCACAGGCAAGGGCAGCTCCCAGTATACTGTACTGGGAAGTGTGTGGGCCGGGAGCGCCCCGGGCCCTTTTTCGCGCTGCACGCGGGCTGTGGCCAGCAGCCCGGGCACGCGGGGCGGAGAGGGGAGGCTTTCGCTCTGGAATTAGGCATGGACGCGTATCGGTAGTTTAAAAGATTGTTTACTTACACCGAGATGGCAATGGTGTAGGCTGGAAAGCTTGCTTCAGTTGCAGTTACAGAGAAGAAAAAGGAAAGAGGCGGACAAGAGCTCTAGACTCGTGAACTCTAGCCCAATCCGGCTGAAGGCTCTGAACACGCGAGCCCGTCGCGTCAGCCGAAGAAAGTACTCGTCCGGAAGAGCTCTGAACCAACTCACACGAAGTTTGCTAGGCTCCGTGGGTCCAGTTCGTAGCACGCGGGTGGGGTACGTCTAGGAATTCTATCGGCGACGGGGAGAGGCTAGAGATTGATCAGATCTCCGTAGCCTGCTTCAAATGCACTGGGTCCGTGAGGATCCGCAGCGCTTAGAGATCTTCACACAGCGTGAAGTCTCCTCCTCCCGGTGTTCGTGGAGTCCTCCCTTGCGGGGGTTCTCCTCGGAGTTCTCCAACTTGGGCGGAAACCACCCAAGCCTCTTATACGGCTAGCAAGCCAATCACTAGCCGCCACGTGTGAATAATTTAGAACTGGCCAATAATGGGACTCGAATCTACATACAAATGGCGGGAACTCTTTGCAACGAGCACTTCTGTGCTGCAACAAAGAAATGCACCCTGCAAAGAAAGCTTCGAATTGGCGGGAAAATTCTCCCTTGCACCGGGGTTCTCTTTTGCAGCAGAAAACTCCACCGTGTAAGGAAGCTTGCAATTTAGCGGTGACAATTTAGTAGTGCCGAAGCACACACAAATAAAAATCACACCTTTTGGGTTGTGACAGGAAGCACAGTTTGGGGAGGAGGTGAGCAGCCCTCAGTCGTAAAAGAACAGGCTAGGGACTACTTAGAAAAACTGGATGTGTAAAAGTCAATGGGGCTGGATAGGGTGCACTCAAGGGTGCTGACGGAGTTGGCTTATGTAATTGCAGAGCCATTGGCCATCATCTTTCAAAACTCATAGTGATCAGGAGAGGTGCAAGATGATTGGAAAAGGGCAAACATAGTACCCATCTTTAAGAAAGGGAAAAAGGAGGATCCAGGGAACTACAGATCAGTCAGCCTCACCTCAGTCTCTGGAAAAATCATGGAGAAGAACCTCAAGGAATCCATTACTAAGCACTTGGAGGAGAAAGTGATTGGGAACAGTCGGCATGGATTCACCAATGGAAAATCATGCCTGACCAACCTGATTGCCTTCTATGATGAGGTGACTGGCTCTGTGGATGTGGGGAGACTGGTGGATGTGGTGTACTTTGATTTCAGTAAGTCTTTAGATAGTCTCCCACAACATTCTTGCACGCAAGCTAATGAAGCGTGGGCTGGATGAAAGGACTGCCAGGTGGATAGAAAACTGGCTGAATCATCAGGGTCAGAGGGTAGTAAGCAAAGGCTTGTTGTTTAGTTGGCAGCCGATATTAAGTGGAGTGCCCCAAAGGTTGGTCCTGGCGCCAGTTTTGTTCAGTGTCTTCATCACTGACCTGGAAGATGACATCGAGTGCACCCTCAGCAAGTTTGCAGATGACAGCAAACTGGGGGGAATAGTTATGCTGGAGGGTAGGGCCAGGATTCAGCGTGACCTAGACAAATTGGAGGATTGGAACAAAAGGAATCTCATGAGGTTCAATAAGAACAAGTGCAAAGTCCTGCACTTAGGACAGAACAATCCCATGCAGCAGTGCAGGCTGACTGGCTGGGCAGCAGCTCTGCAGAAAAGGACCTGGGGGTTTGTGGCGCCTGCACCCCGCTCTGCCTGGTCTATCGGGGTGTTGCCCCTCCCCTCAACTCGCCTGCCACGACTTGGATGTAAATATATACTTTAAGAGGGGTCTACAGTGGAGATCTTTATCCTGGGTGGGGCTTCCCCAATAGACGGTGTTACTCACGGTCGTCTGACGCGGTGGTCCACGGGGCTCTGCCTCCCCTACACCCTGTCCACGTGCCAACCACTGGGTGATGCGTCCCAGATGTTTCCAGGCCTCGTATGGTGGCCTCAGACCGGTTTCCCAGTTCCCGGTCGTTCTACCTCCCTTCTGGGAGCAATTTCTCCTTTCTCTTCTTTTATAGGAAATACTCCTCCGAGTTATGGGGAGCTGCAGGGTGCTTCCCCTGATTCCCCTCCCTCCGGGGCGCCAGCCGCTCCAGGAGACTGAGAGAGTGCCTCGGCTTGCACTCTCTGTCTGCCTGCTGCTCTGCCTCCCATAGAAGGCTTACAGCTCTTAGCTAAGCTGCCTGCTTGGGACCCACAGGCTGGGTCCTCTCCTCGCTGTGCCTGAGCTCGCAGCACGAGCAGCCTGCTCATACTCTCTCTCTCTAGCTTCCCCTCTTTTCCTGTTCTGCCGGCGTTTTTAAACTTTCCCGCAGCTGCTACGGCTGCTGGGATATAAGGGCGGTGCGCGCGGCTGCAGCCACGAATGCGGCTCCTGCTCCCGCTGCTCTTCAGCAGGTATGTACGCCCCTCTGGGGGCTTGCTCTCGGGGTCTGGGGTCTGCGGGTCCTCCTTTCTCTCTCTCGAGAGCCTGTGGGGGCACTTCGCCGCCACAGGGTTACAGTGGATAATAAGCTGAACATGAGCCAGCAGTGTGGCCTTGTTGCCAAGAAGGCTAATGGCATAATGGGCTGCATTTGTAGGTATGTTGATAGTAGGTCAAGGGAAGTGACTATTCCCCTCTATTCAGCACTGGTGAGGCCACATGTGGAGTGCTGTGTTCAGTTTTGGGCTTCCTACTACAGAAAGGATGTGGATAAATTGGAGAGAGTGCAGCAGAGGGCAACAAAAATGGTGAGGGGGCTGGGGGACATGACTTCTGAGGAAAGACTGAGGGAACTGGGTTTATTTTGTCTAGAGAAGAGGAGACTGAGAGGGGATTTAATAGCAGCAGCCTTTAGCTACCTGAGCTGGACTGTTCTCAGTGGTGGCAGATGACAGATGGAGCAAGTGCCTCAAGTTGCAACAAGGCAAGTTTAGGTTAGATGTTAGGAAGAATTTTCTCACTAGGAGAGTAGTAAAACCCTAGAACAGGTTACCCAGAGAGGTGGTGGAAGCTCCATCCTTGGAGGTTTTCATAACCTGACTAGACAAAGCTTTGGCTGAATGATCTAGTTGGGGTTGGTCCTGCTTTAAGCAGGGGGTTGGACTAGATGACCTCCTGGGTTCCCTTCCAACCCTCCTTTTCTATGATTCCATGATTCTGTAAAACAGAAACTGTTAAACAGTCAGAAGGCCGAGCATTGTGCTAATCAAATATAATTTAGGTTCTTAGCTGGTCTGTTGTACAGTATGTCCTACAACATCTGAAGTAAAACTAGAATAGTGGTTATTCACTATACTCTTCTCAAAGGAAACACACACACTTCAGATACGGATTGTGACAAAGCTATATTTCCCTCTGGCAACACTGCCTTCCTTCCAGAGTCTAAAGTTACGAATGTTGAGCCAAAGCTTCCTCTTCCTCACTGCCCTTTCACCTAACTTTCATCAGTAGCTTCTCTTTGGACTTCCTAACAATGATGTAATGAAAAGTACCAGGGACTAGCAAAAAGCTTGAGCTTGGTAAGACTCTTATTGTTGCAAAAGACAACAATATTGTTCTAAACCATCTGGAAAGGTATTAACATTTACATTGTTAATAAACTTACATAATAAGCTTGAGCTTGGTAAGACTCTTATTGTTGCAAAAGACAAAAATTTTGTTCTAAACCATCTGGAAAGGTATTAACATTTACACTGTTAATAAACTAATGAGCAGCTGAAATGAAAAGCTAATATCTAGCCAGTTCTTTAAGGGGATATCTGTGAATAAAGGCACCAGGACTTAGGTTCTATGTTTCTGAGCATTCTAGTGGTGCAGTGCAATGTGACTGTGTATTACACAGATTTATTATTGGTAGCTGATATATGGTATTTAATGTCTGCTGTATTTAACTCTGGGCATGTCTACATGAGATGCTATGGCAATGTAGTGTCGACTGGCACAAATTGTGACGCTGCAGCTATGTTGCTGTAACAACACGTTCCCTCGCTATAGTGCATTGCTATGGTGACATAGTGGCTAAAAATAACAGTGTGCCACCGGCACAGTGCAGTATCTGCTGTTTCTCCACTGTCATTTACTACTTCCAAAAGGACGTACTAAATGGTGGCACAGTAACAACGGTGCCGTAAGTGCACGCGTAGACTCACCCTCTCAGTGAAAAGGCAAATGCTTCCTCAGCCTGACAAAGGGTGTTTGTGCCCGACATCATGCTTAGAAGAATTTTTCCAACTATTTGAGTTGGTCTAATAAAAGATACTGGATTTACCCAAAGAACCTTGTCTGCCAGGACTCCATACAAACATTTTCCCCTCCTGAAGTAAGGGTAATGACTCTTTCAGACTTTTGGAGAAAACTCCTCAGGGTAATTGTGCTATCTATTCCCCTTCCTAGATAGCACAATTTTGTAACAATGGTTTCAGTTTAGATTATATGAAGTACTTACAAGGTCATTAGTACAATAAAGGAGAGGAAAGTTCTCTACACAGCACTAGACAGACACCATCTAATATTTAGCCTGCCACTGTGCAATGATAAACGTAAGTAAACACTTGCAAACCTCCATAAGGGAAGCTTAATTTTTTTAAACATATTTAATTTCTAAGAGGAGTGCAGAGATGGTCCTGTGGGGACAACAGATCAAGGAAGAGGCTCTCCATGCCAGACAGAGAGGAAGACATGGCTGCAGCTAATTGTAATGAGAGGTGGGAGCAAAAATACTATGATGAACAGCTTTGCTCACGGGAGAGTCAAAAATGAAACAGAGTGAGTTAAAGGATCCCTGGAGATTTCACTATAAGCTGAACTGTTGTTTACATTATATATTGTTTAAAATTGCTTATGAGATTTAACACAGGACAATTTAGGCTGAATACCTTTTCTGTTATCATTCTTAACAAACTGTGGAGTCTTCCAAAGGAAATGACGGGATCTCCAGCAATTGCACTTTACATACAACAAAGCACTAGACAATGTGTAACAGAGAACAACACTGGCTGAAAAATGGCTAGACAAGGTAAGAGTTTGTTAAATCTTTGCAACTACCTTGGGCCAATCAAAAACCTATTGATTTCAATTTGAGTTAGGAATGACTCTTAGTCATCTTCAAGTCTCACAAGGAGCATGAAAACAAATGATCGTGATTCCGATCATAAAAACAAATGCTGTGACAAGTAACTAAATCCTATAACATTCTATTATACAGTTAAATAGTAGGCAGTACTGTTCTTAAGAGTCATTATTAGTGTAAATAATCTTGGTCCTATAACAAATTGTCTTATCGAAATAACCACTGTTCCATCTACCACAGAATCAAAACAAGCCATTGTAACACATAGGAATGTTAGTATTCAAGTTAAAATGTTTATACATTAATCCTAAAACTGGCAAGTCAAAATTAACTTCCCTGTGGATAAGAAGGGAGGATGCAACTATGAAAGCAGAAAGTCTCCTATCTGAATGTCAGGCAATATAAGTGGGGAAAACAATGTGACCAGGAAGGAAAAATGATAGGTTCTATGATGATCAAAAGTCTACCCATTTCCAGTCCTTCAGAGAATCCAATTCAATTCTCTCCACTACTTCTGCTTTGTTGAAAGAAATAAAAGAAATGACTGTTTATTTGAGTTTAATGATACAGCTATGCCCTTCAAAAGCCACTCTGACTCCCTGGGGCATAGGACCACTGCTGATAAACCCATTTCATAAAATTGCTTCTTTGCCTTGGTGAACCTTTACTGCTCTTTAATAAAACAGATGTATAGTCTGGATATATTTCAATTCTGGCCCAGCAGTACTCCAAACTATTTGCCTACTTAGCTGCTTTCAAAAATTTTATTTCCCTTCCAAAGTGTTATGCAAGTGACTAATTCTCACATGGGGGGACCAGGTTAATTCACAAGCAAAAACTGCAATTGTGCTAAAACAGAAGAAAATGCCTACAAAAATGGAATGAAAAGGTGAGAACATATCCCCCCCCCCATTGATCTAACCTGTCCAGGTCAGCCTGTATCTGCTGCCTGCCCTCCGGTGTATTAACTTTGCCCCATAACTTGGTATCATCTGCGAACTTAGAGAGGCTCCTCAACACCCCTTTGTCCAAGCCACTGATGAAGATATTAAATAACACTGGTCCAAGGATCAACCCCTGCCTGTCCCCACTGCCCACCTCCTTTCAGGCTGAGAATGACCCGTCCACCACCACTCTCTGGGTGCAGTCCCTAAGCCAGTTGGCCACTCACCTGACTGTGTAAGCATCTACTCCACAACCAGCTAGCTTCCCTTTGAGAATAAGATGTGAAACCATGTCAAAGGCCTTCTTAAAGTCCAGGTAGAAGACACCAGCCTCAACTCCTGTGTCAAGGCAGCATGTGACCTGGTCATAAAAGGCTATAAGGTTTGTCAGGCTGGATTTACCTTTGACGAACCCATGCTGGTTTCCTTTCATGCTGGTTTCCTGCTGGGCCTTCACAAATGCGCTCTTTGATGATTTTTTCCAGTATTTTCCCAGGGACAGAGGTAAGACTGACTGGCCTAAAGTTACCTGGCTCATCCCTTCTCCCCGTCTTAAAAATGGGCACCATGCTGGCCTTTTTCCAGTCCTCAGGGACCTGGCTGGAGCACCACGAGTGCTCAAACAGCCATGCCAATGGCTCAGCTATGACACTGGCCAATTCCTTCAGCACCCATGGATGGAGGTCATCCAGGCTGGCTGACTTGTGCCCATCCAGCCCTTCCAAGTGCTCCTTAACTAAGTCAGCACTAACCTTTGACGGTCTGGTGCCTTTTGGATATCTGTCAGTGCTCAAGGTGAGGGAATTGTCTTGGTCAGTATTTAGGAATACTGAAGCAAACAATTCATCGAAGAGCTCTGCCTTTTTCTCTGCATCAACCACCAACTGACCTGATTTGTTCTGCAGGGGCCCTATGTTACTCTGTGCTGTCCTTTTGCTCACAATGTATCTGAAGAAGGACTTTTTATTGTCCTTAATTGTTGAAGCCAGCCTAAGCTCCTGTCCTGCCTTGGCTGGCTAACTGACTCCCTGCAATAGCATGCCAGGGTGTGTATGCCTCCTTGGTGGCTGCCCGCTGCTTCCACTGCCTATAAATCTCTTTCTTTGCCCCCAGTCTTTCCTGGAGCTCTCTGTTCAGCCAAAGGGGCTTTTTATCCCTTTAGCCCCTTTCCTGCATAAGGGGAGAGATTCTTTTTCTGCCCAAGGATCACTCCCTTGAGAACCTTCCAACCCTCTTGGAGCCCCATTAGCTCGATGCTCTTGAGTTCCTCCACTTCACTAACTAGGTTTCTAAGTTTACTAAAGTTGGCCCTTCTGAAGTCTAACACTTTAGCATCACTGGATATTTTTCTCACCCGTTGCTGGATAGTGAACTCTACCAAGTGATGGTCACTATCACCCAAGTTACTGTGCGCTCTCAGGTCCCCCACAAGACCATCCCCTGTTGCTAAGACCAGGTCTAGCAAGGCGCTACCCCTGGTGGGACTGGTCACCATCTGGGCTAGGTGGAGGTCCTGCACGCAGTATAAGAACCTCCATAAGTGGCTTGTTTTGGCTGCCTGTTCCTCCCAGCAGATGTCCAGGTAATTTAGGTCCCGCATGACCACTGCCTCCCTCGCCTGTATGGCATCTGAGAGCTTCTTGAAGAATACCTCATCTAGCTCTTCATCCTGGTGAGCAGATGTATAGTAGACCCCCACTACCAAGTCCTTTTCCCCTGGCCCCCCCTGGATCCTGACCCACAATGCCTTGGTATTCCTCTCCTCCACTCCTGTCTTGATGATGGAAGATGTGTACTGCTTCTTAACGTAGAGAATTTCCTGGTGCTGGCCTGGCAGCCAATCAGGGGGCTCCGAGCCAAGTCAGCCAATCAGGGCCTCTCCGGGCTTCCCTGGAAGAACCTGCCAGCTGCCCCGCTCGCGATGACTCCCTCCCCACAATGGGGAGCCCCAGCTCCTGGGGTGGCCGCATCTGCTGCCCCAGGGATCAGCCTCCGTGCTGTGCCCACTCACCCAGGAGAAAGTTCCCCCCCTAGCCCGCTCCCTACCTCTGCCCCACAGAGCACACCTGTTCACACATGCAGCTCAGGAGCACAGCTCCCTGCCGGCTCACTTAAGAGGGTTCTGGGGGGCTCCCCCTCCGGATCCTCTGCAGCTGTGCCAGCCCTCCGCCTCCGCCCCACTTACCTTAAGGGTCTTCTCCTGCTGCTGCCTCCGCCGCTGCTGAAGGCGAGTCCAGGGGGCACACGTGTGCTGAGACACACATGCACCCACTCTGTTCTCAAGCCCCAAATGCCAGGCAACTCAGCCTGGCAATGGCAGTGTACCACCTCCTGGCCCACCCTGTCATTACCCCATCTCATTGCAGAACCCCTGTTAATCTACTGTGAAAACCCAGGGCTCCACAAAACACAGTTTGAAAATCATTGCCCTATGGCGATGGGTGAGTGGTGACAGAGGGAATGTGCTAGTAACTACTAATGCCCCTAGTCAGAGACCTATATGGAGGCAATGCTTGTATGATGGTAGTAACGAATGGCCCAATGCCTAGTTGGCACAGGTAGTAATCAATGGCTCAATGTGTAGTTGGCAGCCAGTATCGTTCCCCATGGGTTGGTCCTGGGGCTGGTTTTGTTCAATATCTTCATGAATGACCTGGAATATGGCATAGAGTGCACCCCCTGCAGGTTTGCAGATGACAGCAAGTTGGGGGGAATAGTAGATATGCTGGAAGGTAGGGCTAGGCTTCAGAGTGACTTAGATAAATTGGAGGATTGGGCCAAAAGGAATCTTATAAAGTTCAACAAGGACAAGTGCAAAGCCCTGAATTTAGCATGGAACAATCTCATGCACCAGGCTGGGGACTGACTGGCTGGGCAGCAACTCTGCAGAAAAGGACCTGGGGGTTACAGTGCATAATAAGCTGAATATGAGTTAGCAGTGTGCTCTTGTTGCCAAGAAGGCTAACGGCATACTGGGCTGCACTGGTAGGTGTGTTCCCAGTAGGTCAAGGGAAGTGATTATTTCCCTCTATTCAGCACTGGTGAGGCCACACCTGGAGTACTGTGCTCAGTTTTGGGCCCCCACTTCAGAAAGGATGTGGACACATTGGAGAGAGTCCAGCAGAGGGCAACAAAAATGATGAAGTAACTCGGGGACATGACTTTTGAGGACAAGCTGAGGGAACTGGGCTTATTTAGTCTGGAGAAGAGAAGACTGAGAGGGGATTTAATAGCAGCCTTCATCTACCAGAAGGGAGATTTGAAAGTGGATGAAGCTAGACTATTCTCAGTGGTGGCAGCAAGGGAAGTTTAGGTTAGATGTTAGGAAGAATTTTCTCACTAGAAGGGTAGTAAAACACTGGAACAGGTTAACCAGAGAGGTTGTGGAATCTCCATCCTTGCAGGTTTTTAACACCTTGCTAGACAAAGCTTTGGGTGGAATGATCTAGTTGGGGATGGTCCTGTTTTGAGCAGAGAGCTGGACTAGATGACCTCCTTAAGTCCCTTCCAACCCTAATTTTCTATGATTCTATGGTTGTTTTAAACTTGAAACTGAGACAGGTGTGCAATTTGGCAGCTAGAAGTGCAGCTCCCAGCTGAAACTCAAAATGAATTTTTCAATTACCTGTGGGGGAACATTTCTCACAAGAAAACCACTCTCTCTCCAATCTCTCAGTTCTAATCCTCAAAAGGGAATTTACAAAAGACTTTTCACAGATGAGTCTATGAACTTCACTTCATCAGCCTCCTGGATACAAAACATCATGGACAAAATATAGACATTGGATTTATGACACATTATAACATGCCTAACATCTGACTCCCCAGGTACTTCTCCACCATTTACCAACCACATTCATTCCCCTGCCCCACCCCCGCAGCCTGTCTCCCACCCACTGACTCCTCAATTTACATCTTCTCTGACTGCTTTTCTTGCATGCATCCCAGCCTCTGGCTTCTTTATTATTCATTCCATCCAGGAAGAGCACACACCAACTGCAGATGCTTCCTCAGCCTGATGAAGGGTTTTTAAACCTGAAAGCTTGCTAAGAAGAATTTTTCCAACTATTTGAGTTGGTCTAATAAAAGATATCAGATTTACTAAAGAGCCTTGTTTGCCTATGTCGTTAGAACAACACAGCTACAACCTCCACCCCTAATTCTAAGCTTGATTAAAGTCCTGTCATCTGTTCCCAAAGAAGATAATTCCTTGTGGCAATTTTAATGCTAGAGCAGGCAGGGACTCTGAGCTATGGAAAGGAACACTTGGAAAGGAAGAGGGAGGAAAAAACAATTCAAATGGATTTTTTTCTTCACATCATCACAAACTCCTTATTCTGCCAAAGCAACAAATAGAAGATATTGTGGATGCAGCCTCACTCAAAACACTGACACCTGATTGACTGCATCATAGTGTACGCCCAAGACTGTTACAACATCCATATCACCAGAGCTATGACCAGCACAGATGAATATTAGAAGGATCATTGATATGTTCTGCCATGTCCATTTGTATCACTCCAAAACAACATAAACAATAGAAGCCACCAAGGGAGAGGTTTAATATTGAGTGCTTGAAAGGCCCTACTAAAAGTGATCATCTCTAGCAGCCTCAGTGAGAAATTTTCTGATGTCCCTGATGATCTGGATACCACTGATCACTTGAAGAGCCTCAAGGCATCTATGAGGCATGCAAAGAATGTTTAGGCATCTCCACAAAGAACCATCAGGACAGGTTTGATGAGAATTCAAGTTTTCACTGACAGAAAAAGAAAAGTCTTCAAAGCTTGGCAGAATGACATCAACTCTAAACGTAAGCAAGAAATTTATTGCCACATTAAAGCCAACACCCAGACCAAAATTCAAGCGCGAAAGAACAAGTGATAGGAGAACAAAACTAGAGATTGAAAAGTTTGCTGACAGCCATGACAGGTATAGTTTCTTTAACACAACCAAAGCTATCTAAGGGCCAAGCACACAAGGAGCCAACCATCTGAAAATCTAGAAACATGAATAAATTTACAGTGACCTGAGAGATGCTAGAATTGTTACCATCTTCAAAAAAGAAGACAGATTAGATTGCAGCAATTATCATGGTATTGCACTCCTGTCCACAGCTGGGAAGATACTTGCCCACATTTTCTTTATTAGACCCACTTTCCTGGCTGAGGAGATTCTACTCAAGTTCCAATGTGGTTTTAGGTCACTCAAAGGTACAACAGATATGATCTTTGTTGCTAAACAGTTGAAGTGTGATGAACAACACTAAACTCTTTGCACAGCCTTCACTGACTGGACTAAAGCCTTTGATTTATTTAGCAAAAAGGCCCTTGGGAAGATCTCAATTAGATCTGGATACCTGCCAAAATTGATCACCATTATCAAGCTTCTGACAGCAATGGCTCAGAAATGGACCTCTTCACTACTGGAACTGGAGTGACAAAATCATAGAAAATTAAGGTTGGAAGGAACCTCAGGAAATTAACTAGTCCAGCCCCTGCTCAAAGCAGGACCATTCCCAACTGTATCAGCTCTGTCAAGGCTTTGTCCTAAAAACCTCCAAGGATGGAAATTCCACAGTGTCTCTGGGTAATCTGTTTTAGTGCTTTACTCCCTGCCCAGTGAGAGTTTTTCTACACATCTAACCTAAACTTCCCTTGCTGCAACTTGAGACCATTGCTCCTTGTTCTGTCATTTGTCACCACTGAGAACAGTCTAGCTCCATACTCTTCAGGGCCGATGCATAGGGGATGCACATGGATACATGTGCACCCCCTGAGCATGGTGGTGCACCCCCTACAAAAAGGTGGCAGCAGGTGGTCTCCGAACCCTGGTTGGCACTCACCACTCCCTTCCCCCCTGGTGCCGACAGCAACAGCAGCGTCTGAGGGAGCTCCACGCTTGCCACCGCCATGCTCCCACCACCATGCTCCTGCCACTGCCAGCACAGCCGTACCCCACCTGCCACTAGAGGCATGCATTGTTCATGATCCTCTTTGTAACCACCCTTCATAGTTTCATAGTTGGTAGGGTCGGAAGGGACCTAAGTAGATCATCATGTCCAACTTCCTGCCATGGCAGTAAAGGATGATGGGGTCAAATAACCCCAGCTAGGTGATTATCCAGCCTCCTTCTGAAGACCCCCAGGGTAGGAGTGAGCACCACTTCCCTTGGAAGTTGGTTCCAGATCCTAGCCGCCCTGACTGTGAAACTTCAGATAGTTGTAAGCTGCTATTAAATCTGCCTCAGTCTTCTCTTCTGCAGACTAAATAAGCCCAATTCCCTCAGCCTCTTCTCAGAAGTCATGTGCTCCAGCCCCCTAATCACTTTCATTGCCCTCTGCTGGACTCTCTCCAATTTGTCCACATCCTTTCAGTAATGTGGGGCTCAAAACTGGATGCAGTACTCCAATTGTAGACTTACCAGTACCAGATAGATGGGAATAATCACTTCCCTTGATCTTCTGGCAATGCGTCTACAACACAGTATGCTGTTAGCTTTCTTCACAAGAAGGGCACACTGCTGGCTCATATTCAGCTTATTGTCTGCTGTATCCCCCAGATCCTTTTCTGCAGAGCTGCTGCTCAGCCAGTCAGTCCCCAGCCTGTACCTGTGCATGGGATTGTTCCATCCTAAGTGCAGGACTTTGCACTTCTTTATTGAACCTCATGAGATTCTTTTGGTCCAATCCTCCGAATTGTCCAGGTCCTTCTGAATCCTAGCCCTACCCTCCAGTGTATCAACTACTCCCTGCAGTTGGCTGTCATCTGCAACTTGCTGAGGGTGCACTCCATCCCGTCTTCCAGGTTGTTGGTGATGATATTGAACAAAACTGGCTACAGGACCAACCCCTTGGGCACTCCATTTGATACTGGCTGCCAACTAGATATCAAATCATTGATTACCAGGGATCCTGGTTTTCTCTGTTTAAAAACTGCAAATTGTGTGATTAACCCCCTCCAAATCTGCAATTAAAATGAAACATCACTATATATATATATAGATAGATAGATAGATAGATAGATAGGTATCAATTGAATACAATGTTTTATTGATATAGTTACAATTTTAAAGCAATTTGGAAGCCTACCTGTGCCTCAATCACTATAGTGAAATAAATTCTAAGTACCTATACATTTTGGTATTTGATTAGGGGATTTTTAATCATGGAAAAATCAGAGCTTCCCCTGCCCCCTTAGCTCACTGTGATGCAAGTCAGCCCCTTACTCCCAAGCCAGAACCCCCTGGACTAGCTAGGTGACCCCCACTACAGCCCCCAGCCATGCTGGTGCCCCTCACTCCCCATGCACAGCCCCTCTGGCCCTGCTGGCGCCTGTCACTCCCCACCCAGAGCCCCCACCACCTTACTCTGCCAGATGGGGCCCCCAGCTGCCAGGGTTATGGGGCCAGGGACCTGGGTCTGCAGGCCTTTGCCTCCTGCGGCATCTGAGCCATAGCAGCAGCATGTGGGAGACAGTGGATGCTGTGGCCCAGGGGGAGTGGAAAAGAGCCTGGCTCCCCCTCCCCCACGGGTGGCACAACTGGAGTGGAATCCATCAGGGGGGTGGATATGGGCTGCCTGCTGCAGGCTCAGGCTTCATGCCCTGCTGCCCTTCCTCCAGGGCCTCCATGCCCTAGCGGGTAGGACCGGGTGCATCAGGGCAGAGCAGGGCCAAGCAGGGAAGCTCCTTGCCACTGTAAGCCCTGCACCACACTGGCGAGGTACCCCTTGCTCACCTGAAAGCAGCAAGGGGCCCAACTCTGTGCTGCTGCCTCTGCTGCTCCTGGATGGGAAGGGGCCACCTTGCCAGGGTGGCACAGGGCTTTCAGTGGCAAGGAGCTTCACCTCCTGGCTTTGCTCTGCCCTGCCATGCTGGGCCCCACCTGCTGGGTTGCAGAGACCCTAGGGGGAAGGCAGCAGGGCAAAGAGCCCAAGCCTGCAGCAGGCAGCCCACGCATACCCCTGCCCCACACACAGATCTGGGAGGCAAGTGCCACTACTGCTCTCCCAGGAGTGTGTGCAGCAGTGGGGAGCCAGCCCCACCCCTCCCACCTGGACAAGCTGCCCATGGCACCATCCTGCTTTCTGCTGGGGCCCTGTGGCTGCTCATTCCAACCTCAGGCCCCAAGCCCCATACACCACCTGGACTGGGCAGCAACCCCAGTCCCAGCCTCAGCCCTGCTCAACACCCCCCCTCTATCCCTATGGAGGTCTCAACCCCTTCCCCTGCTGCCAGACTTACCTGCTGGAGCTGCTGTCCAGGCTGTTTGGTGTCCACGTGCATACGTACTGTGTGGACATGCACATGGCGCCTCCTGCCTGATCACTTTCCTCCCCAGCCCCTTGCAGGCTGAAACTCTGTCAGCCTGTGGAGAGCTCTTTGCAAAAGTGCAAAACCCGTGTGTTTTTCTGTTAAAATGAAAAATTCGCATTTTTCTCGGTTAAAAAGGGAAAATCCATACTTTTTTTTTCCATTTTTCAGTAGGAAAAAGAAAACCCAGATCCCTGTTGATTACTACTCTTTAAGACACAAGATCCAGACAGTTTTCTATCCACCTTACACAGTCCATTCATCCAACCCATCCTTTCTTAGCTTGCTTGCAAGAATGTTGTGTGAGACAGTACCAAGAGCCTTGATAAAGTCAAGGCATCTCATATCTACTGCTCTCCCTACATCCACAGAGCCAATCATGTCATTTTAGAAGGCAATCTGGTTGTTCAGATATGACTTGCTGTTGGTGAAACCATGCTGACTGTTCTTAATCACCTTTTTCTCCAAGTGCTTAGAAATATAGTCAGCAGGGAAGTGTGATTGCACCAACACTCATAGCTATATCACATCTATTCTGCATCTCATTGCTGACAGACTTCCATCTGGAGTCAGCATCCAGTATCACATAGACAAGGAACTATTTAACATGAACTGTTTACATTCCAAATCCAACATAACCAACATCTGTACAGCTGATCTTCAACATAATGACAATTGTGTTGTGTATTCCCAATCAGTTGAAAAACTCCAGGTTACACTTGGTTGCTTCTATGAAGTGTATGAAATGCTTGGACTGATACTTTACCAGCCCACCCCAAACCAATCAGCTGCTCCTCCACACATTGCAATTAGAGGGCAATCCTTGGAGAATGTTCAACATTTCCCCTACCTGGGTAGCCACCTTTCCCAAAAAGTAAACATAAATAACAATATTCAGCACACTGCATAAAATCTTTCAGTGCTGCCTTTGGACATATGTTAAGGACATATGTCTTTAACATATTTATCTTCACAGCTCTTGTGAGGTAGGAAAGTGCTAATACTCCCAGACTAAGGCTCAAATTTTAGAGGCATTTAAGAGTTCCTGTGCTGAACACTGCAAAGTTTACCAGCCACATTTAAGATATTTAGATGCCTAACTAACATTGATTTTCAAATGTTATTGAAGCGCCTGAGACTCTACACCCTATTGACTTTCAATAAGCAAAGCAAAAATGAGCAAAACAATACCTAAATGCCTTTAGAGATGTGGGCTAGTCAAAGGTCACCCATGAAAGCTGTGGCAGAGCACTCTTCTGAGCCCCAGGTGCGTACCTTCCCATTGGACCCACCTACTTCTGAGTAAATTACCAGTAGTTTAGTTAGCTTTATGCTTTACTGGGTGGTTAGAGAAGACAAACTGCATAACAAACTACCATTGAACATACCCTTGTGACATTTTTGTTGATAAATTGCCTCAGTTGCTCTAACAATTGCTATTACTATACATATTGTAATACCTGATAATAATAGCAGCTCATACTCATCATACACGGCACTTAATCGAATTATCTCACAAGAACTCTGTGTTGGGTTTTAATCCTATTAAAAGGGCATTGCCACTATTTTATAGATGGCAAGACTTAGGTGTGGAAAAATTAAATGTTTTTGTCAAGGTTGCACAGTAGTTGTTGGCAAAGGTGAGATTAGAATTTGGATTTCTACTCCCATACACTTCTGTTAACTACTAGACACTGTTGTTTATCAGTGAGAGTGTGCTGCATTTTCTCTGCATTTAAATATGTTAATATGCTTCATGAATACTGAATGTATTTATTATAGCAATAAGTATGGGAAGTTGACAGAAATTGGGTCTGTATGGAATATAGGATTAGTCCATAGAGGATAGGCAGCCTTTAATTTTTATTTTTAAAGTATAACTCTTCCCCCACCCCCAAATGACTGAGATGCATCTCCCAAGGACACTAAAACTGCAGTTTTAATTTAGCTAAATAGAGATCTTTTTGATGGAAAGTGTAATTTAAAATAAAAATAAGTCAACATGTCTGCATCATTTCATTAGAATATAGAAGTTTAACATAGAGAGAGGTTTTGAATGAAAGTAGATTTAAAAAGACACATTTACCCAGCTGTAAAGAAAATGACTATGTAAGCACAGCTGGGGAGAGTAATTTCCCTTTTAACTTGGGTTGCCTTCAGTTAAGCTTCTGAATTGCTCTTCTTCACAAATGCTCCTATTTCTTAAATTAATTTTAACATACATACATTTCAGTGTGCCATGTAGGAGCAACATTCCTTGCTTCTGCTATACAAAAGACCGAATTTGACTTGATTTTCTTGTAATTTCAGATATACTTTTCTGGATTTTGATGTAATGGACTTCAATGAAATCCTGTGCAATAGAAAAATTAATGCTTCTTAAACTGCCTGCAGAAGAGTAGGGGTCTTTATTAGCCATCACCCTTGCCATTGTAATAGTGCCAGAACACTACTAGAATAAGAGGACTATGTCAGGTATTAGGATGGATGGCAGATTGCTTTAATTACTTCCCTATGTTGTTGAAATCCTTCATTAGTAAATGCTCTTGGCATAAGGATTAGAACTAAAGAATAAATCATCAAAGTAAATATCGCCATATAGATTACCACATGCTACCCGTTATCATGTGGTGGTGCTGGAGTGATGTTGTAACTGTGATGATCCAGGAAATGTGTGAGAGGCATGGAGATTTTGAGGAGGTGGTTAGAGGGAATAGCCTGCCTACATAGGAGTACTGGGCCAGCAGACAGGGATAACTGTCTGGCCCTCAGGGAAGTTAAGAGATCCCAGGGAAGGTAGCTGCAGGGAAGCACAGAGCTTGGGTTACCTCTCTCTTTAGGTCTGAGGGAAGACCAGAGGTTTTAGTTTTGTTTGTTTTTGTGCATGTTTTCTTATGTTGTTGCTTGTTTTGTTTGCTGTGGGGGCAAATTTTCCACACATAAAATGAACAGACTAGAAACTGGAACTAAGAGCTGACTGAACTTTATGAGGAAGCTGGCTCCTGAGTCGAGCTAAAGAAGAAACAACCTGCTACAGATAAGTTTATGCTTTCTGAAATATGGATGCTGATTATTATACTGGAGATAGGAAACATCAAACAGAAACTAAGCAGTAGTGGAAGACAGGAATCAGCGGTGACAAGTTTTTCCTGTTGGCTTTATTGTGTTTAAGATTGAACTGCACTGTTTTACTGCTAACAACCTTTTCTGGTCAGAGCCAAAAAAGGAAGATGGTAAATTTGTGAATAAAAATGACTTGAGATAATTTATGTATGTGTCTCCCAGAAAGAAAGTACCTGGCCATAAGTGCACTAAGTACTGAACTGCATGACAATAGTCACAATGGGTCACTGCACTGCATATTCTATGTCAAGATAATGCCATGCCCTCAGATCAATGAAACCATTTACTGCTCATTTTACCTTTATAATAAACTGATTTTTAAAAAATGAAAAATGCCTCTAAGTGAAGAGGAAGGGGAGGATTAAAATAGTCAGCTGTCCAGTGGTCAGGGCAAATGGGATGTGGGAGGCAAAAGTTCAGCTCCCTACACTGAAATAGAAAAAGCAGGGACTGCAAACTTGAACCCTGGTCTCTCACATCCCAGTTGAGTGATTCAACTATAAGACCATTCTGGAGTGAACCTGTATTGCTTGTGTTTTTATTAAAACACACAACCTTCTTTAAATTGATTTCTTCTTTATTTGTTTTAAATTATTTTTTTCTTTTTACTTCTTTTCATTTTATCCTTCAGTAGCTGTCCTCCATTTCCCCACCCCCATTTCCTTTCCACTTCCCATTTCATTACCCACTCCCATCTCATTAACTCTCTGCCACCCAGCTTCATGTTTCCCTCTACCCCCCTCCCCCAACCTAGAGCAGGGATAGAAGCCTGTCATGGCTCACCAGCCCTGTAGTGGTAACTCCTAGCTGTAGCTCCTGAGCTAAGTACAAACTGACAAAAAGCCTGAGGCAGAATCGATTCAGTCTTTGCAGATTAGTCTAAACTGCACAGATTAAACTGAAACAGAAGTAAACAGACATTTACCTTTGATTCAGGGAATGCAGCCAATGCAGTAGCTCAGGCCAGAAATTGGCAGCACTAGAGCTGGGCTTTCTGGCTGTGTGTTCACTTCCTCCTCCTGATGCCCCTGAGGTTTCTGGGATTTGTAATCCACAGTTACAGTGACAGGACTCTGCAGGGTTGCTCATCACTTCCTCTTCTTGCTTCCAGGTGCCTCTGGAATGTAGTCCACAGTTGCAGCCCGCTGTAAGTTTGAGCGGGGTCAAACAAGTGTTAAAGTGCCCCCTGCCGTCATTTTAAAGTGCGGGATGCTGGTACATGAGATGCAGAAGTTGACTGAAGCATGCTAATTAGCATGTGCCAGCAGACTTGACTAATCAAGTCTGTTCCTATGAACTGTAATTACAGCATGTCAGAGCAGCCTCCTGGTTTGTGTACAGGCATCCAAAGCTTAAAGGCTACTCACTGTGAAAAGATTGGGTAACAGTGACTATGCTGAGACTGCATGGACGGCCTAATTATCTGCAATGCTGCAAAGTAGCAGAGTAAGTAATGCTTAAAAAGGTCAAGATTACATGAAAGAGAAGGCCACATAATGTCTCAGGCCACCAACAAATGAGACAAAATGACCTCTCTCTTCTTGAGAAGACACCCTGAGGAAACAGAGGTTAAAAACTAGTCATTGGTTTTGCCAGCTCATTAATCTGCTCCTGTCTGAGAGATCCTGCTAGCATTACATTATTGCTTGGCTCCAACAACAATCATGTGAATCAGACAGTCTAAGAAATGAAACAGAAGTTTGAACTCTTCCATATTTTAATTTTATCTTATGGGAGCATTATGGCCCTTTGCTCCTGTGAGCTCCGGTAAGTTTGTGGAAATGCTGTCTTTAGTACCTGAGAGGAGCCTCTGAACCCTCAAGTCTGTGATCTACCTCCAAGGTCAAAGAGGTGATCTTCGGAAGCTGCTATTCTATGGTTTTGTAATAAACTGTGATACATTTTTATGAGTCCTGTGCTACTTTGTGTGTGACAGGGCATAGGGGAATAAAAAAGAACAGAAAAATCACTGCTCTGACATCAGTCTATTTTAAGGAGGAAGTATTAAAATGTTGAGCTGTAAAGAAATCATTCTGGTCTTTGTACTTCCTTATGACTAACTAAGATTGTTCTCTACCTGCACTGAGGGATCTTGAAACAAGAGAAATCTAAAGATGACAGACTGCCATGTCCCACATTAGCTAGGTTGCAGCCTCTGCTATGGCTGGAATGCTAGCTAGCTTTTTAGATTAAGGAAAAACACTCCTTCCATATTATAAAGTGAGATTAATAAAAAGCAATTCTTTATGGTGTCAGTCTCATGATCTGACTTTATTACCTGCCAGATTAATTTAATAACCTAAGACAACATCATTGGATTGAATCTGTCAATGTATTAGCAAACAGCTCATTTGATTTATTGAATTGTTCATTTTTAATTAGTGAAATTACAATAGTTTAGCTACAATATCAAGTTTAAGTTTTTATTTGTTTCAATATTAATGATTTAAGTAAATTGAACTGGTTTGTTCTTTTGACTTGAAATACTGGACTATTATCTGAGAGAAAGCGTAATTTAACCTGGATATATGAGATGGCTTTATTTCTCAATCCATATCTCTGTTTTATAAAATGCTCCTTCAGCTCAAGGCTGCAGGGGCTAAGTTGAACTTTCCCTGCAATTGCAGTTGGATGCTGTGGTACTGGGTTCCAAAACCGGGAACTGTTTTGCTTGTGCTCACAATGCCTCCTCTGCTAGTAACCTGGCACTATGGAGGAGGAGGAGGAGGAGGAAGCAGCCTGACTGAAAAGCAGAAGTGATAACAGCTGGAGCACTGTAAGAGGTTTGGGAAGAAAAATTCAATTGAGTGAAGGATGACTAAGAATCTTAGGGAGTCAGGATGAGGTGAAAAGAGACTTGAATTTATACTGGGAGTCTTGAGGGGAGGTTGTGATGACTGGGCAAAAAGACTGAAACTGGATAAAAACCCAGAGTAGGGGCAGAGACTGAACTGGAGAAGAAGGACTGAACTTGGACAGGAGCAGGAAGATTTAAGGGCAGAAGTGTTTAGGCTTTCAGGTACAGGGACAGAAGATCTGTGCCCAGTAGGTCACACTCCCCCTCTAAAACCTGGAATGGAAACAAGACCACATCTCATCATTGCCCTGCTGACAGTAACTGTTAATAGAATCCACCTGCAAACTGTGGTTTAGTCCCATCTCGTAATTGGTTCATAGAGGCTGATACTGTTGTTGCTATCAGTTACTCTTAGCAGAGGTATTTGCAATGCATCTAAATCAGTAGTTGTCAACCTTTTTAGATTTAAGGCACCCCTTGAAAAATGCCAGCTCTTAGTTTTCACCTGTTTTTTGACTACAGAAAAATGATAAAGATATTCTTCTTCTGCAAAGAACTCAGAAAGACCACAATAGGTCAGAATGTTTTTAACACTGTCTGAAATCTCTGGGTTTATCCTGTGAATCACACTGGTATAAGTAATAGTGCTAACAGTGCATGGCACCCTGTAGCACCCTTGAAAGGATTTCAGAGTACTCTAATTGAGAATCACTTATCTAAAGGTTTCATTTCCCCCTTCCCTAAAGGTGTCAGTAGGATGCCAGATAATGACACTTTTTTCCATTTCAGTTTAATTTTGCAAAAATTCCAAGAAATTGCACACAAGACAGTTACACAAAAAGGTTGTAAAATTAAGCACTGACTGAAAAAACTGAAGAATTAAACACATACTCAGACATATGCACAAACTAGCTGTTTCAAAAAAAATTCTTAAGTAAGATTTGGTTAGAAAAAATCCATTAAACAACAGGGATTCCAGTGAGTGGGCATTTTTTGTTTATAAAACATTTTTCCCAGGCAGCCTGTGAGATATGTAAAAGAAACTGATGTTATATCTTTTTCTTGGCAAATGGTTCCCTTAAAATAAAGGCAATCATACCCAGCTATTAGGAGTCTTCTAGTACCTTATGGGCATGTCTGCATGTGCTTTTACATGTGCCTAAACTTAATGCGCATTTGCCTAAAGTGCATTAAGGTGATTTAGGCGTGTGTCTACATGTATACATGCTAAGGCGCATTAACATGCTGTGCGGACTAACCTGGGGCTAAAGTTAGTTCCAAATCAGTTGACATACACAGTGTTAATGTACCTTAGCATGTTTACATGTGTGTTAAGGCACTTTAGCTAGTCACACCTAAATTTGATACCTGTTTTTGCAGGTATCAAATTTAGGCACGAACAGCCTAAAATTGCCATTTTTAAGGGTTATTAGGGGTGCATGCGTGTAGACCCGCACCATTAATGAGCCTTAAAAATGGTTAACATGCCTTAATTCAGCACATGTAGATACATCTTATGTTCAGTTTTTCTCCCTAGGTCTAGGCTACTGTACCTCTCTTTACTCATCATATACCCTTATCTTCTTGGTAACCCTTTTACCTATGTGTTTTAAGTCAGGGCTGTCCAGCTTCTAAGTGGCCAGGGGCCACACAGCCCTCAGGGCACACTAGCAGGGGTTGCATCAGTGGGGTTGTGGGGGCCACATGGCCCCCCCTGCGGCTCCATGAACCCCTCCCCAACTGCTGAATCATGCATCACCCCGGCTGCTGCTCCCTGCACCCCCCTCCTGCTGCACTGCATGTCCTCTCTCCCCTGCTGCTGCTTGCCACATCTAACTGCTGCACCAGGTGCCCCTTCTCACCTTTTAGTTCCTGTCATGAGCTTTCCTTGCTGCATTGCACCACTGAGGCACCCCTGGCTGCATGCTCCCCCAGCTCTAAAGGCTGCACCCCACTGCACCACCCTGCCCTCTAGGATAGGGAAAGGGGCTGGTAGGAGAAGCCAAAGAGAAAAGGACTCTGGAGCAAGAGGGGGAGCAGTGGCTGGGTGGGAACCTGGGGGCACAATTTAAACCCTCAAGGGCTGCTAGTTGGACAACCCTGTTTTAAGCTAACTTCATTTGAATACATTTTCTAGGGCTGTGCGAAATGGCACTGTTCTGTTTTGACTTGAGTTTCCAGGTTTTAACGGAACAGCATTTAATTTAGAATTTCATTTCACTTCAAAACAGTGACGCTGTTTTGATGTTTCACCCATTCGCTATAATGGGGAAGCTCGAAACAGCATCTCTCATCCGGCAGGCAGATGGAGGCCCGCAACCCACAGAGGGCTGCAGGGGCTGTGCTAGTCCTCCTGGGGCTGCAGGCCCCTGATCTGCCTGCAGATGAGGGAGGGAAGCCGGGTGCTGCCACGTAGGACCGGGGAGCTGGGGAAGGGAACTGAGCCCAATCACTTAATTCCCCTGCACTACAATCAGGCTGGGGGAAGGAACTCAGCCCAGCTGGACTGAGTTCCCATCCCCAGTGCTACAATCGAGCTGGGGATGGGAACTCAGCCGAGCTCCCCAGCCCCATCTAGTGCTGGGGATGGGAACTCAGTGCTGGGGATGGGAACTCAGCCCAATCGTAGTGCTGTGATGGGAACTGAGCGATCGGGCTCAGTTTCCCCCCCCAGTCCGATCGCAGCACTAGGGAGGGGAACTGAACCCAGGCTCAGTTTCCTTCCCCTGTGCTGTGATTGGCTTCACACAGTCCTGCTGTGGGAGGCAGGGAGAGCCAGGGCTGCACTCCTGGCCGATCCACATGGGGCTGCAGAGCCGCTGGGAGCACAGACCTAGTTCTCCCCTGTCTCCCACCACCTGGCTGCTGGGTGCTTTGAAACTTGAAATGTTTTGAAACTTTTGAAACATTTTGACTAGCCTCATTTTGTTTTGAGGTTGTTTCGAAGCCTTTCGTTTCAATTTGATTTTGCTGTTTTGAGCTTGAAATGAGTCGAAACAGTGTCGAATCGAAACAGCCAGCAAAATTTTGCACAGCCCTAATATTTTCTCAGCCTTGAAAAGCTATAAGAAAAATTTAACAGTTCAGGAACACGATCTAATTATCTGTCTGTTACTGAGATGATGAGTGTATTGAAAAGGGATACAATATTTTAGTTATAAGGAGAAGTATTTTTTTTCCTTCAAAACTTTACTTCCTTCTCAGGAAAAAGCACTGCATATTGACTGTAAGTATTCTGGAGCACTGTAGTAAAAGCAAGGCTATGAAAATAAGCAGGTACTGTACATAGAGCTAAAAATAGCAGGCTAACTTTATTCACTCCTACTGCTGCATTAGGATGCCATTTACATACCATCTGCCCGTAGAGACCAGTCAACCCCCGCCCCACCCTCCCAACTACCCCCAGAGAATTTACATAGGACTTAGATTCAGACATGGATCCTCAGATTTAGATCTTTTCTCTTATATAGTCTTTCATTGCCAGCTGAGTGTAACCTATTTGTAGCACATTGTGGTTTAATTAGAGATGTGTGAATGCAAATTATTCATTTCACACATTGTTCTTTATGAATACTAATTATTCCAATAACATTTACTACTGTATTTCATTTATTATCTGTGAGTGACTGAAATGAATAGTTGTGAAACCTTGCTGGGTGGAAATATTAGACACTCACAGATTTAACTGTCTTCTGTAGATTTTCTTTTTTCAAGTACCACACCCAGCTATGCAGCTTCCATTTCTTAAACCCTCAAAAATACCCAAAATGTGTTTTTATAGATTAAAATTATAATTAAGCAAACATTAGCTTTCTAATTACCATGTTCCAACACCAAAGCAATCATACCCTGCTCATGTGCTTGAAACTCTCCCTACAGCAAATTCATCCATAGTGGAACTAGGGACATAGTCCTGAAATTATCATATTAATATAATGATGGAAAGAGGACACATCTCAGTGCTTGGAACCCCTGATCTCTCCGTAGCTTTTGACACAATTGTCCAACAGCTGCTACAGACCTAGTTACATAACAACCACAATACATGATGTAAAAACTTGTCATTTTTCAGCATAACCCTGAGAATAGAGATGTGCAACTATTCCTTTCTAAAAGCCTTCCCTTGGACAGCAATCCATCTTCCTCCCTTTCTCTCTTATTTCTGCATGAGAAAAATTGAAATAAATTGTGCAATCAATGTCATATTTTCTTGCAAACAACTTGTACCTTTTCCTGAATAATCAGCTTGTGGACATGAGGGTGTTCACTGTAGGAACTTTGGTAAGAGCAGTTTCTGCCACACTGGGCAAAACCAAAAGGAAAATCAGCAGCAATCTACAGGGAGAAGAACAAAGAGCAGGCTCAGCTCCCCAGCTACTGCTACTCGGTTACTTACTACAAGGAAAGATTTTTTCCTTCATTCTACGTTTCAAAGACAAGGTGCATATTATATTCTGGGTTATGCTGTATGTGAAACTATACAGTATTTCTTTTCTAAATCTAAGAGGATTTTACAATACCTTAAATAGAAAGCAACTTGTCCTAAAGTCACCCTCTGTTTCACAGCTGGTAAAACAGAGACAGCCCTTTTCACAGCTGGTGAAACTGAGACAAATTCTGACTGGTTCCACCAATAGAAAACTAATTATCTGAATCCATTCAAATTTATGTTGGCAAGAATGAAAACAAAATCTGACCCACTGGGTACTGGAAATTAATTTTTCAAGTGAAAGTCTATATATCCCATGATTTTGCTTTGAAAAATATAAAAAAGACAGTGCGCTGAAAATCATGAAATAGAGTATTTAAAATCATCTATAATTCTGATGGTATCATGTTCCAAACCTACATCACTTGGAGAAACCATACATCTTAAATCTATTTTTAAACACGTCAAACTCCAGTTAACTTTAGAAACTCAGTTTTACATTGGTGTTCATGTATTTTATGTAATAGTTAATTTTCTATATATAAATTAGCTGGAATCAAACCCCAGAATCCTAAATTTTCTGATTTTGGTAAAACTTATATCCAGACCTAGATCCACGTTTCACAGCTCTATTTATTTCTATAAAGTGCTGAACAAAATTCTAGGATGCAAACTCCCCTGAACTCTGGAAAATTTCAGTTCTAGGTTGGATTATTTGGGGAATTCATCTTATTTTCTTTCATTCAATACTTTTTCCAGTTTGAACATCAGTACCACTGTAAAAGTAGTAGCTTTTGATAGTGCAGTGACAGAGCCCAAGAACAAACCTTGCCTAATTCAGTAAATTATGGCAAAAACTTGTGCTGATCCATTTTTAATCCATTACACAAAATGACTCAAAACAATAGAAATATTTCTATTAATTTTTAAAATACTCGCATTTTTCCTAAGAGAAAAACAGTACAACATTACCCTCTTCAGTAGCTGCAAGTTACTACAGCATGATTTAGTCATTAGAGGGGGAGAGATTGGACTGAGACAGACACCCAACTATGGAAAATTAAATTGTCTTTTTCTTAGAAATGTACAAGAATCCACCATTTAGTACAATACTCCTAAAATGTTATTTGTTCACAACTGCAAATATCTTTTGTCAAAATTCATATTTTTACATAGGTTAAGCTGTAAACACTAATAATCACACAGAGAATATATTTCTGCCATTTTGCTCAGAATGATGGACACCTGCTGTGCCAATGGGTCATTGGATTAAGAGTAGTTCTACTCATTTCTTTGTCTTCAATTTAAGTGAGAGCAAAGCTGGCCCCCAATGCCAGTCCATTAAGACCAAATAGACTATTCAGTTGCTTGAAGACAAGTATATATGTAGAAGCGTTTGCAGTTGGGACACCATAGTCATTGCTCTTTCAGTCAACCACATGCATGAAGCACTATGAAAAAAGAGTTTTAATTTTTATACTGGGAGGTACAACTCCAGTAGAGGGAGCTGACATATTTCAATTAGTAGAGGCCATATAAAAAAGTAGTAAATTACAATAGGATCATACAAAAACCAAAACTTTAGGATTTAACTGTGACATCAGTCTCTGAAGATTATTGTTCTCAGAGGAACAGGTTTTAAAATGCATGTTAACTCACCGAAAAAAATAGTGCTTAATCTGTTTCCCTCATTTGATTTGCTAGAAAAAAGGCACATCCCTTTGGCACTGGGAATACTATCTATGTTTTGGTTATAACTTTGTTAGTAACTTTATGTATTGATCAATTGTGATACAGTGCTCTTGTTTGAAAGATGCGTAGTGGAAGAAGGTGGCTTAACAAATAATAATACTTGAGATCAGTGATTCTGAAGCAGTGATGCAGCACCCTGGGGTGCCATGACATCCTTTTAATGGTGCTCTGAACTGTCATGCAATATTAGCACTGTTAGGTGTGCAAACACCTACCTATAATTCATAAAATAAACCCGGAGATTTAAAATAGGGTTCCATATGGTCAAAACTGTTATGACCAGTCATGTTCTGAGCTCTTCATAATGAAAGAATTGCTCTATTATTTTCCCTGGTCAAAATACAAAGGAAAGCTAAGACCTGGCATCTTCCAAATGGCACCTTAAGTCTAAGAATATTAAGAATTAGTGCTTTAGACACTCTAACAATCATAGGATAGAATCACATAAAAGTAGGGTTGACTGGACTTTAGGAGGTCATCTAGTCCAACCGCTTGCTCAAGATAGGATCATCCCAGACCTGCATTTCTCTAACCTGCTCTTAAAAAAGTCCAAGGATGGAGATTCTATAGCCTCTCTGTGTAACCTGTTCCAATGCTGAACAACTCTCATAGTCAGAAGGTTCATTCTAATATCCAACAAAAATTTCCCACTTCTAGTTCTGTTCCCTGTGGCCATAAAGCATAGTTTCTCTTTAGGGGATACTCTGTTTATCAGGGCACCCCTTAGGGCTACTAGGAACAGCGCTCTTTCCTGCCCAGGGCAGGGAGTTGGACTTGATGATCTACTGAGGTCCTTTCTGACCCCCAAAATCTATGAAATCTATGAATGTTAATGAGAAACAGCTTAAAAAAAATTATAATAAAAAAGTAGTCTTTAACTTCTTCTGCTAACTGCCGTAATTTTGGAAACACAATTAGACATTCCTATTTGGGCATTTAACAAACAAAGTTAGACTGGGACATGGTTTAGGAGGTTTTTGTTTTATGTTGATGCTCTAGTTCCTTTTTAAGTTGTTTTATTTTTTTGTTTATCCTCCTGTTTTATAATTTATTCCTCCCTCTTTTTGTAAACTGCCCTGAGCCTTTGTCTGGAAGGGAAACATAAAGCAAATAAATAATGTTTGGCAGTCTCAGCAAAGAGAGAGAGGGCATGTCTACACGTGTATTTGTGTGTGCCTAAACTTAATGTGCCTTTGCTTAAGGCACAAGAAGGTGATTTAGGTGTGTGTCTACATGTGGCTGTGCTAATGCACATTAAGGTACATCAAATTTAGGTGTGAATAGCTATGTCATATTAGCGCAGGTGCAGATACACTAACGTGCATAAACGCAGTGTGTCTATTTTGTCTACACATGCTAATGCAGTTATCAAATTGAGGCTGCCATAGCCTTAAATCACCATATTAAGGAGCATTAAGGGTGCGCACGTGTAGACAAATGGTGATTTTAAGCTAAGCTTAAGAGAGGCACATATATTAGACATGTCCAGAGAGACCAAAAATTATGCTCTCACTGTGAAATGAGGCCCTTCAAAAAGAGTCTGAGATATACTGAAGCAGCAGCTTCTACTGTGTCTGCTAAGACAAATCTGTACTGAGAATAAAGGAGTGGGGAGGAGGGAATTGTGTTTCCATGGGTCTCTACCTTGCATCATTTACAAACACTCTTTGTAGTGGAAGGGACTCAGGCGAGGAGCTACAATGGAGCTGGAACTTCTTGGTGACATGCTCTTTTTTCAACTATCTTGACACAAGGCCTGAACATAAAGAGCAACATCAGAGTCATGCTGTCATGTATCCAAAACACAACCACCAGAATCAGTGACAGCTCACAGGCCCTCTCGAAAACAGCTGCAACCTCCTGAAAGTAGGATTGATCATGTGCTGGTTCCTTTAGACATCAAAAGGAAGAAATAATTTCATTGATAAAAGCATTAAAGAGGAAAATGAAAGGCTTTGTAGTTCTTGAGCAAGAAATATGAGCTTTGATTAAAGAAAGCATCTCCATTCAGAGCAATTCTTTAGCACATATTTTCCTTTAAGCATGTGCTTAAGTTCTACTAATATTTTTTATATATATATAAAGCAAAATGTGTGTCTGTGGTGTATGTATATAGATATTTAAAGAGGGAAGCCTATGCCTATGAAGGAGTTGTGTGAGATATGTAAATGTGTTGAATCTGCAGTCGTGAATCATAAGTTACTTTCTATTGAATCTGCTAATGCCCAGTTTATAATATATTCTGTGCCTGCCAGCACTCATTCCCACACTTGTGACTGAAGTCATTTGTGAATGCCTTGGATAACCATAACAAGGAGGGATGTGAGTGCATGATTAGCACTTCTTTGAATCAGGACCATAGGAAACTGGCAAAGAAACTGTCGAATATACAAGAGTAATATACAGAAAAAAAATCAGCATATCAGAAAAACAACCACGCAGAGAAGCATTGGTTATATCTACTGTGTGAACACTTTATCATTACTCTGTAATAACTTTGCTGACCTACTGCAGTAACAAAGCACATCATAATTATTTCATTAAGATAATTGTAAGACAGTGGCCATTTCCCAAAAGCTCAAAAGAGAAGAAATATATATTTTTTCACATTTATACCATAATGCTTTCAGTGTGGAAAATAATGTGGCACATACCCCAGAAAATTAAGTTCCTTTTAAACAGAAAGGCACACTAAGCAGTATATAAATTGGCAGGTAAAATTAGTTAGCAGGGATCCATCATGTATTTTTCAATGAGATTCTTAACACTGGTAGATTTATATTTCAACTCAATTTTTTAGGAAAAGTGTACCTGCATTTTTGGATATTTAGATCAAAATATGCTCCCTTTCTTCTCCCCATTCTGTCTGACCAAAGCAGACTACACTCATAAAGCAACCAAGTAGAGAGAACTGTATTTTTCAGTCCTGAAAAAGAATGAAAGAATTCCTACCAGCTGTGGGTTCTTCCAAAAACAGAAACAAAGACAAGATACACAAAATAGGGAATGAAAAACTGTGGGCTGGGTCTGAAAGGAAAAACTGCATGAGCCCTCATTTCTCTCTGCCTCACTTTATTGATTTCAAGCAGGTGACATGAGTATAAATGGAGGTAAAATTTGGCTTCTGGTGTAGATCTTGACCTTATTCAAATTCATGGCGAAACTCCAATTGACTTCAATAGGGTTGAGATTTCATCTTTGCTGATTAAACATAGTTCTTTTTCTGTGTATGTGGGTTCTTATTAATTGGCACTGTCTGAATTCACAAGGGGGCTGGGGGAAAGGCCATTCTGGAGTTAGCTATATTTCTTGTAAAATAAAGAGAGACAGTGAAGCCTGGACTCTGTTTGTATATCGGTGTTCAGTATCTCTGCCATGGCATGCAGTGACAGAAAGCAATATAAAATATTAAAAAAAGAAAATCTATATGCAGTTGTGAGCTTCCAACTCTACTCATAATCCGCATTAAGGAAAGAAACTTGCCCGTGGCATGCATTATACACAGATCAGCGATAGTACAAACATAATGGCACATAAATGGCAAAGAGATATTTGATTTTGTACTTGGTAGTTATAGCAATGGCTTTATGACCCTTTTTGAACTGGCACTAATCTTCTTCCACACTTAGTTCAGTGCTTCAGTCAGGATGAGCTATGACTGCTTATTACTTCCATTTGCTTGACAGCACAGTGGGAAGTACATTTCTATTAATTAAAAGTATATTAAAAGTTTAAAGTTTCCCGCTAGTGGTAGTGCTGCCTCCCACTGACGAAAGCAAGAGGGTTAAATTTTTTTCCTGTGATTATCTGTGGGTACCCTCTTTGTAAGCACGGGATGCCACATCTCATTATCCAAGGTGGATCTGCACATGAAGCTCAGTGCATAGTTTTCCAAGCAAGATGAAAGTCAAAGGAAAAAAGGTATCTCCCTTTATATGGAATAGCAACCACAGGGCTGCAGTAGCACAGCCCTCCACTAAATGAAAAAGAATCTCTCATAGATGCACGTAATTTTGGCTTCCCTTATGGATATATCACCCCTACTTAGTAGGACACAGTAAAACTAGCAACCCACGCGAGTCCCAGGAACCCCCCCGTCACCTCAATAATGAGGAATCGTTTATTCTGTCCAGTGCAGGCTGTGTTAGCAGGGGCAGGCATTCCAGGAAAGATTTCATGTTTTATCTACTGCCCTTTTAATCTGTTAAGGGTTTATTCAAAGATGGAGAGACTGGATAGTCAGGCCCCTAGAATTTTGGTAATTCCCTCAGAATTTAGTATTTTATCTGGTCTTAATTCAGGAGTGCAACTTCAAAATGACATAGATTTGCTTTTTCTTGGTTTTGGAACAGCAGGGTTGGACACAATGCATCAGCAACTTCAGTGACATTTATGTGGCATCACATAGACCAGCAAAACTGCTGGAAGCAGATTCCACTGCATCCGCCCAACTTTCTGTCTTGGTGATTTCCCTTTTTTAATGCTGTTAACTTTCTACAGAGCCTTAGGTAGGCTATCAGCTGTAGTCTATGGAGACGACAAGGGCATTTCCGATTTTTGCAAGAAACAGAATGTGGAAATATTTCAGGCCTGGGGCGAGTTGTTGAATGAGTGACAGCACATGCCTGATAGGCTTAGGCTTTCCATATGAGCATAATCTCTATTATACGTCTCCTTGATGTATGTTGTTTGATGTCACTGAATGCTAGCATCAGTGTTTCAATAACTTCTGAATAATGAAAAAAGATCATTCTTATTTTTAATTTTGAAAAAGAATACATTTTTTCCTTAAAATTAACTTAAATGGGAAACAGTCTAGATTTTTTAAAACCCTTTACTATTTACCATTCTGTTTTCTACTTTCTGGACGCATCTACACATGCCCTTATGGTGCCATTGTTACTGTGTCATCATTTAGTACTTCCTTTAAGAAGTACTAAATGGGCGTGTCTATAAGGGACACTGCTTTGCTGTAGCAATGTGCTGTGGCAACGTAGTGTCGGCAGGCAAAAATGGTGGCGCCACAGTTACGTTGCCGTAGTGATGTGCTCCCTCAGTATACTGCGTTGCTACAATGACATAGTGGCTAAAAATAACTGCGCCATGTGGACAGTGCAGTGTGGGCTGCTACTGTGCCTTCATTTAGTACTTCCAAAAGGAAGTACTAAATGATGACACAGTAACAATGGCTCCATAGGGGCATGTGCAGACACGCCCAATGATGGTGCAGTAGCAGTCATTACTGTGCCGGCCAGTGACGCAGTTATTTTTAACCACTATGTCTCCATAGTGATGCGGTATACTGAGAGAGCGCATCTCTGTGGTTGATGTAGCTGCAGCATCACAGTTTGTGCCCACTGACACTATGTTGCTGTAGTGCATTGCTACGGCGACAGTGTCATGTGTAGATGCACCAACAGTTATTCTTCCTCTTACAACTTCAAATAGATGTAGCCCTTGATTGCATAATAAAACTAGAAATTATGAAGCTCTTCAGATTTCAATCTTTGATACCATGATACTCAAGGGGAATAGTGTTTGCTATCTACAGAACGCATTGTTCTCAACAGTACTGTAGATAAAGTCTTTAATCTTAGCCTTGAAGTGGTTTAGTAGTGAACTACCTCTTTCATCCTTTCCCACTGAGTACTGTTATCAGTCGAGGCTGATTTGCCAAGTCCTGGGCAAATTTTAATATACTGCTCTGCTTTCAGATAAAAAAGAGAAGCTCTCTGCTGCTCTACGTGTTTTCCTGACCTTTTGTTACTCAAGGTTATTTTTCTACCTGGACTGTAATTTCTACATGTTCCCCTGCATTACAGCAATTGATTCATTTGGTCAAAAAAGGTAATGATTTTTTATTTTTACAGCAAAAACAGGAATCCTCTTTGTGGATTTTCATACTCTGTGTATAGGTAATGGCATGTCTTCTGATGGCACTACTTGTCAGGTTACGTTTGAATCAGACCTGAGTTGAGTATTTCAGTGCAAACTCTTCCATGCCTGTTACAGCTTGCCTGGACTATTATTTTCAATATGACTAGGACACCCCTATTTCCTCATCACTACCCAGTGTAGATTAAAAAAAAAAGGAAATTCTGTCAGAGGGACATCTGTTATAAGAAGTTGACTCCATATGCCTACTGTTGCATATGCTTTGCAAATTTTACTTCCTTGTGTTAAGATTGGCTATGTTAGATCACGATAATGCCAGCTTCAGATGTCTGTAACTGCTGTTTTGCTGGCACTAACTGAGTTGATTCATAATTACACGGGCACTAGTCAGATCTGCCAGAAATGGATCACTGTATTCAATATTATTCTGGCTGCCATTATTGTTTTATTTATATGTAAAACAGAAGGAAATCTATTTATTATGATATAAAGTCATAATGTCTGTAAAAGGCAAAACAACTCAAATACTACTACATTCATTTTATATCAACAGATGCTAGCAAATACTGGAAATTTGACTGTCAGCCAACAGTGGAAAGGTGACAGTGGAATCCCGTTTTTTGGACCTTGCTCAGAAAAACATCTCAGTGAAGAAAGAAGGCAGAGAGAACATTTGATTGCTTTCACTGGCAGATTTTGAATGCTCACACAAAGCCACTACCCAGTATCCAGGTCATTCCAAACACATACTGATAACACCTCTCGAATACAGTACATCATGATGTTTACCTTATATATGTCACAACCCAAAGTTGTGGATTTTTTAATTGTGCGCGCTTCGGCACTGCTAAATTATGTTCCCGCCGAATTGCAGCTCTTTTGCACGACAGAGCTGCAAAGGAGTTCCCGCCATTTGTATTGAGATTTGAGCCACATTATTGGCCGGTCTTAATTTAGGCACACGTGGCGGCTAGCTATTGGCTTGCTAGCCATACAAAAGGCTTGGGTGGTTTCCACCCAAGTTGGAGAGAAAGACGGAGAGAGACGGAGGGAGAGACGGATCTCTAAGCGCTGTGGGTCCTTCCAAACCCAGAGCGTCTTTCTTAAGAAGGCGATAGAGGCTCCAATTGCCGAAACCCCGGAGCCTAGCAAACTCCGGGGCACCACTTACCGACAGCCTCTAGCCTCTCCCCGTCACCGATCGCAGCCCAGACGAATCCCTACCCTAGAACCCAGTTATCGACACCACGGAGTCTTAACCGCTCCGGGGATCCTGGGAACCGAGCCCAGTTATCGACACCACGGAGTCTGAACCACTCCGAGGATCCTGGGAACCAAGTTTTAGAGTCCTCCAATGAGGATTGAAGCAGAGCTGTACCTGGGAAACTGTCCAGCCTGCACCGCGACCATCTCCGGTGTAAGTAAATAATCTTTTCAATCAACCATTACGCCTCCGTGACTGATTCTAGCTTGAGCGTACTCCTCCACCCCGTGACTTTTCTCTGGCCCCTCATGCCCGGGCTGCCGGCCGCAGCCCGCGTGCGCACAGACGGGCCCGGCTCGCGCCTGGCGAGGACGGGACTGGGAGCCGGCCCGCACAATATAGCCTGTAGTTTACCAGGAATGTTTAATTTTGTGGTTCTGAAGCTATGCTCCTGTTAATCTAAAGAGACACGGCATGCCAGTGTGCTACAGCTGTGAAAAAGGCCAGTGATATCCTAGGGTGTATTAAGCAGGGTAAATAAAAGGAGGTGCTGATATCATTGTACCCAGCGTTGGCAGGACCTCATTTAGAACACAGCACACGGTTCTGATCACCAGTGCTCCATTAAGGGAATGGGGATCTTTTCTAGTAAAAAAAGATTAAAGGTACTTTGATTGTTTCAATCTAAGAAACAAATGTAAAGAATGATCAGATGCCTTCTCTAAGTCCATATGTGGGGCAAATATTAGGAACAGTGAAGAGCTTCTTAGGTGAGAAACAACAAATATGGTCAAATAACCATTGGATTTGGAAAAAAAAGGAATTTAAATTTAGAAATTAGAAAATGTCTATCAAAGTAGTCACTTCTGGAATGATCTTCCAAGTAAAGTGCTAGGGACAAAAAAACCTGCATTTCTTAAAGTCTGAACTGGGTAAGTTTATGAAAGAGATGGTCAAATATGGAATTCTGGCACACCAATGTAGAGTCATATGATTTCAGCCCCCGAATTGGGGTATAAAGGTAGTTTTGTAAAGTTGAAAGCATATGGTTCCCATACCTCAGGACTTTTATTGTTTGCCAGTTGGGGCTAGGAAGAAAGTTATTTTCTCTAGCTACATGGATGCTACTCACTTCTGGGGTGTTTGTTCATCTTCCACTAGATCAGATTAGCACCAAGCATAGGGGCTTTGCCTTCCTCCATAGCATAGGGCCTGGTTCTTTTCCAAGATTCTTCTGAAGTACAGGGAAGTATTTACCCTGCCCGGGCTTGGCAATTTCCTTGTCTCTGCTTTTACCTGTGGTATGTTATAGGGTGTTTCTGGTGATCTGGATATTTTACCTTGTGAGTGAGGCTCTGAAGTGTTGATTTAGGAGATGCCTTTGGCTAAATGCAGCAGATTGCATCCAGGATGCTCCTTCCAGTCCTGTGTTCCTATGCAGCAGCAATTACTTAATTGCTAAATCTGTCACAGAAGATTTAGAGGGCTCCCAAAAGAGGTAGCAAACAGAATGGTGGAGTGGTTGTAAACAGAGCACACATTCGCCCTTTGATAGGGAAAGGCGGGGGGCAAATCTTAGATTCATTTCCACAATTCTTTAACCAGCCTGTATGCCGAACTTCTGTTCTGTTACAGGTATAGACCAGTTTCCAATCACTTTTACCAGTAAAAGTGTAATGTCTGTACCTGGCCCCTCTGTTTCCAATTTTTGCACTACTGGATGTTGTTTTATTAGGGGTACAGCAAAATTTATTTTACAATGTCAAATTCTATTCAACATAAATATTTTTACAACAAAACAAGGACTTTTATTTATCGTGCCTTGAGAGGGAACTCAAAGCTGCATATAACACTATACAACTGCATTTCAGCAGTGGGTGAACTGATATATCTATGGGGTAAACCATGAAACTGTTTAGCAGACCAAAGCAATGCAACATCAAAAATTCAAGTAACAACATGCAACTACCATTATATCCAAATTAAACTGAAGGTCATCGACGCTGTGGGCAAGCAGTACCTCTGCAAGCTAGGGTATAAATATTTCAGAACTGGTATTTCAAATTCCTTCATATTTTTGAAAAAAAAATTGGCTTAAGGGAGTTCAAAGGATCAAGTTTTGAGAGTTTTATGACTATTGATCACTGAAAACTGAAAATGTTGTCTGCTCAATCTTAAGATAAAAATTCTGTAAAAAGATTTATGAATGTCTAGAATAAGAATTAATGCACACTATTTATGTGATGCTTAAATTCTTACTTAGCCATAGGATCATAGTAAAATAGGGCTGGAAGGGACCTCACAAGTTCATTTAGGTCAGCCCCGTGCTCAAAGCAGGATCTTCCCTGACTAAACTATCACAGCCAAGTGTCTGTTTAACCTGCTGTTGAAAATTTCCAGGGATGAAGATTTCACAACTTCTCTAGGCAGCCTATTCTCATGCTTGACCACCCTCATAGTCAGAAAGTTCGTCCTAATCTCCAACCTAGATTTTCCCTGCTGCATCTTAAGACCATTGTTCCTAGTCCTGTTTCCTAGTCATTGAGAAAAGGCCACCTCTATCACCTCTATAATCTCCCTAAAGGTATTTGAAGGCTGTTATCAACACCCCCAACCCAGTCTTCTCTTCTCCATACTAAATAACCTTAGATCTTTCAGCCTTTCCTTACAAGTCTTATTTCCCTTGTTTTTGTCACTCTGCGCTGAACACTTTTTCAATCTGTCCATATCCGTCTTGAAGTGTGGGGCCCAAAACTGGACACAGTACTCCAGGTGAGACCTCACTAGTGCTGCATAGAGTAGAAGAATCATTCCCCTTGATCTACAAGTGGCATGCCTGTTAATACAGCTCAATATACTCTTGGTCTTTTTTTTTGCAACAAAAGCACACTGATGGCTCATATTAGCTTCTGGTCCACTGCTACATCTAGGTCCTTCTCTGCCGTACTGCAGCCTAGCCAGCGATTATTCAGTCTATATTTGTACATTAAATTATTTTGCCTCACATGCAGGACTTTGCACTTATCCTTGTTAAACTTCATTTGGTTGATTGCAGCCCATTTTTCCAGTCTAACTCAGTCATTCTGAATCCTAAGCCTACTCTCTAGTGTCTGCAACTCTACCCAACTTGGTGTCATGTGCAAATTTACTAAGCCTTCATTCTATCCCAAATTGTCCAAATTGTTAATGAACATGTTTACAATACTGGACCCAGGACAGACCATGGGGAATCCTACTTGATACCTCTTCCCAACTAGTCATTAACCAACTGATGACTACTTGATGAGTAGTCATACTTTTCGATCCATATTTGTCAGGATTGGTTTTCATCATTTTGAGATTTAGTTAAGTCTCAAAATGATTACACTTGGCTTTATTCTGATTTTACCACTTGTGAGACTCAGGAGAACTCCATTGACATTAATCACTTATACACATGCAACACCAGCGAGGTAAGAAACAGGACATTAATTATTTACAAGTCAAGGGATGTTCATATAAATCATATCTTTTGAGACTCCCCAAGTATATGTACACTGTGATGGGAGGGTGTTCAGTCCTGCTAACAAGGAAACAAGCGCCATCTATCCACTTCTGAACCAGGAGAATAAGCCCTAGAAATGAAGTACTTGGCTCTGAGCCCATGACCTGGACTTCTGGTATATGCAAGAATAGTGATTGGGGTGCCCCCTGACTTTCTCACCACCTCTTTTCAGGGGCTGACGTGCAGAGCAGGAGCACGTAGACAAGGCATATTTCCCTTGGAAGTAAGACTGAACACTAGGGCTGTGTGAAATTTTGCCAACATTTTTGTTTTGATGTTTTTTTTACCTGTTTTGAGGTTGAAACAAGCAAAATCAAAATGAAACAGACATGGTCGAAATAGCCTCGAAACAAAATGAGGCAAGTCGAAACGTTTCGCCATTTCGCCCATAGGCTATAATGGGGAAGGACAAAACAGCCTATAACTTTGTAATTTCTGGCCAGATTTGGATAAAACCTGCAGAAATGATAGCCCCTTCTGAGAGCATAAAGCATGCCAAGGTTCAAGAAGATAGATAAAGGGAGTTCAGAGACACTGCACCCCAAAATCTTGAGATCCAAACTTGTGTCATGTATATGTTTTAAACCACAGCAGGGTCAAAACTACAGGATTGCTAGCCCCTGGTGAGACCATAAAGCCTGCCATGTTTCAAGGAGATAGGTGCAGGGGGTTCAGAGAAACTGCATCACAAAATCCTGAAAGCAAAACTTATGTCATTGTATGTGTTAACCCACAACAGGGTCAAAACTGCAGGCATGCTAGCCCCTGCTGAGGCCACAAAGCCTGCCAGGTTTCAAGGAGATAATTACAAAGGTTTGGGGGAAACTGCATCTTAAGCTGCTGACAAGCAAAACTCATGGCATGGGTGACACTGTGTGTGTTAAGGTGCAGCGGGGTGAAAGCTGCAGGCCTGCTCGCCGCTGCTGCAGCCACAAAGCCTGCCAGCTGTGGAGGGTATCGGTGCAGGCGGGTTCTGGGTTCTGGGGCCCTGCACCTCTGGCTGCTGACAGGCAAAACTCATGCCATGGGTGCTTGTGCAACTGACTGTGTCTGTCTTGGGGCACTTGCTTGTCTGTATTGATTATTTCCTCTCCTTAGACTTTGGTTTTGTAGGTGTTAATCCATGCTCGTTAAGTCGCTATGTAGTAGCTAGATACCGTGTATTGAGCTGGTCCTTGAGTGAATCATGATTAATTGGTAACTGGTAACACAGTAGCTTAGCAGCCAGGCCTGCAGTAGTCCCCCCACCCAGTGCCCCAACACAGACAGTTGCACAAGCACCCATGTCATGAGTTTTGCTTGTCCTTAGTTTGAGGTTCAGTTTCTCCCAAACCCCTGCACTTATCTCCTTGAAACTTGGCAGGCTTTGTGGCCTCAGCAGGGGCCACCATCCCTGCCGTTTTCAGCCCACTGCACCTTTTTGCTTGGCACACCATGGGCAGCCCATGTCAATACTTGACAAATTGTCCAAATAGTTAATGAACATGACATGAACTCCATGTCGTAAGTTTTGCTTGTCCGCAGCTTGAGATGCAGTTCCCTCCAAACCCCTGCATCTATCACCTTGAAATTTGGCAGGCTTTGTGGCCTCACCAGGGACTACCATCCCTGCAGTTTTGACTCCACTGTGGCTTAACACATTCACATGACATGAGCTTTGCTTTCAAGAATTTTGAGGGCAGTTCTTCCCAAGCCCCTGCACCAATCTTCATGAAACTTGGCGGGCTTTGTGGCCTCAGCAGGGGATAGCAAGCCTGCAGTTTTAACCCTGCTGTGGCTGAACACATCCAAGTGACATGAGTTTTGCTCTCACAATTTTGGGGTGCAGTTTCTCCAACCCCCCTGCACCTGTCTTCTTGAAACTTGGCACACATCATGCCCTCAGAAGGGGCTACCATTCTGGAAAGTTTCATCCAAATCTGGCCTGTTTTCACCTTCCCCATTATATCCTATGTGCTAAACGTCAAAACAGGGTTGAAATGGCAAAACGTTTTGACGGAACAAAACGGAAGAGCTGTTTCAACTTGAAACACAAGTTGAAATGAAACGCTGTTATGTTGAAATGTCGAAACACTGGTCAAAATGAAACGCTTCTGTTTTGCCCTACTGAACACTCTATGGTGCAGACTTACCTCCTGAGAAACCAATTTTGTTCCTTCATAAGCCATTGTGGTTTGGTAACTTTTACTGAAAGCAATACATTAATTAGTAAAGTACCTGAAATTGTTTTTAAAAGGTGATAAAACATTCAGAAAATGTAACTGAGATTAACGTTTCAAAAGAGTCAATCCACTAAGCCTAAAGCTGACAGTGTAATATTTATACAAGCAGGATATATTGTTTCACACCACATCTCATTTTTTAAATTATTGGAAAAAAATACTAGATCATCAGGTAGTTTATACAGAAACCCTAGGTTTAGGTAGCACTACATAGGGAATTCAACAAGAGATATACTGAAGTATTCACAGAAAAAACTAGAGAGAACTTCTTGACACCTGCTCAATTACTGATTTTTAAAAAATATTAATCAGAGGTGCATAATATACAGATTTAATACAGTATCACTTCAGAGACAAAACAAGAAAGATTCCTCTTGTTAAGTGTACAGAAGAACAGTCAATCCATTATGGCCTTCACACTAAAGTTTTTATATGGACAACTCCCTTGGGAATCAGCAGAAGCACAGCCTGCACATAAAATCCAAATAAGACCAAAACTTTACTACCACCCTGAAAATCAAAGCATATCTCATTGTTCTCAATTCCTCCCTTCTCTTGACCTTCAGAGAATCCCTCAACTTCTTCTTTTCA
>NW_005842038.1:1895605-1896360 GCF_000455745.1 Alligator sinensis | reverse complement strand
CTTTCCCTATATCCACAGACAGCCTGATTTTGAGGAACTGATTCAGCTTTAACAAGGAGCATCCAGAGTCAGTGCCTTATAGCAATTTTTTTTACCTGTACCTTGTAGATGACTAAATTCAGTTACCTAAGTTTCCCTAGTGATATGCACCCTGGCATGTGTGTACCTGGAATGTAAAACTACATAGGTTTCAACATTGACAGAAACAAGATCATAAGTAGGAAGTCATATGTGTGCTGGAATATTTCAAAGGAGAGAGAGCTTTTAGTCCTTCAGAGCAGCATTTCTCAACCCGTGGGTCATGACCCATAAGTGGATCACAAGAATATATGAAAGGGTTGCAAACAAACTTAAAAAATGGATTCTCCTTGAAAGCAGAAAAATGTGGGAAACCATGGGTTTTTCCTTGCAGGCTGGCAGAGTTCCAGCCTGTGAGTGGCTACTTGCTCCCCCCTCCTTACCCAACACATTGGGGGTAGGGTGCAGCAGGTCGGGAGTGAGGGGCACTGGGTTGGGACTGGCCATCTATGTTTACAAATGGGTCCTGGTACAAAAAAAGGTTGAGAACCACTGCTTCAGAGGAAGAGAACACAACTCTGTATGTGACCATAAAATAGTGTAGGGCAGGGGTTGGCAACCCCCGGAACGTGTGCTGAGCATGGCATGTGAGGCCATTTTGCTTGGCACGCCATGGGCAGCCCTGGCTCTGGGTAGCTACTGCCAGTGATGGAGCCCGGGCTGCTCCCAGCAGGGCT
>NW_005842038.1:1894712-1895478 GCF_000455745.1 Alligator sinensis | reverse complement strand
GGCTGGTAGCAGCTCCCCAGAACCAGGGCTGACTCTAGCCAGGAGGCTCCAAACAGCTGTGCTAGGCTCCAGGCTCTGGCATCAGCTCTGTATCAGTGCGTGCACATGCATCTCAAAGCAGGAGGTGGGGCCTGAGGCAGCACAGCCCCAGTATCTCCCATGCTCCCAGAACTGGTGACTGGGCTCCAGAGTCTGGTGCAGTTGTTTGCAGCCTGGGCTCTGGGCAGCTGCAGCAAGCAGCGGGCAGGCTGCAAACAGCTGTGCCAGGCTCCACAGCTCCAGCATCAGCTACATCAGCTGGCGGTAACTGTGTGCGCATCTCGGAGCAGACAGCGGGGCAGCACAGGCTGCCCCAAGGTGCCTGTGCAGTTGCTGCCAGCATGGAGCTGATGCCGGAGCTGTGGAGCCTGGCACAGCTGTTTGCAGCCTGCCCGCTGCTTGCTGCAGCTGCCCAGAGCCCAGGCTGGCTGCAAACAGCTGCACCAGACTCCAGAAGCCTGCTAGCACCTCTGTGCTGGGAGTGGGGGAGAGACCAGGGCTGCGCTGCCTCAGGCCCCTCTCCCACCACCCACTCTGAGGCGCGCATGCACGTACTGGTACAGAGCTGATGCTGGAGCCCGGAGATTGGCACAGCTGTTTGGAGCCTCCTGGCTGCAATTGGCCCCGGCTCTGGGGAGCTGCTGCCAGCCAGGAGCCCGGGCTGCTCCCAGCTTGCAGCTGAGATGCTGCAAGCCCTGCTGGGAGGAGCCTGGGATACCGGAGCCAG
>NW_005842038.1:1890482-1894675 GCF_000455745.1 Alligator sinensis | reverse complement strand
GGGTAGCTGCTGACAGCCACAGAGCCTGGGCTGGGTGCCAGGGACTTTGGGTGGGGGGCCCGGGGCAGCAGGGCTGGGGTGCGGGGGCTTTGGGTGGGGGGCAAAGGGCACAAGCAGGGCATCCTACCATGTGCCCCTTGCCCTCATTTTGTTTTTCTGGAACTCTGGTACCTTCCAAAGTAGGGATTGTGCTGTTTTTCGGCACTCCGGCCAAAAAACGTTGCCTACCTCTAGTGTAGGGGATGTATGCACATGAATCAAGATCAAAACTTTGGATGTGGTAAGGGAAAAGATCTGTTTAGACTTTGGATGATTTCAAGAAGTTTCATCTTAGCTGAACTACTGACTCAGTGTGCGACCTTGAGCAAATTACTTGCTCTCCTTGTGCTTTAATCAACTCATCCAGAAAATTGAATAAAAAGCATAACCTTGCTGAAAACCAGATGCGACCTGAAAGAATCTTTCTAGGAACTATGTTAGGATAAAAAGCATTTGATATGAGTTGAATATTAGATTAGCATTTTATCTTTGGGATGAGTACTCTAGCACAAAAAAGGCTTTTTGCTTTCTAGTTTTCATTTTTTAATTGCATACAATTTCATTGCATCATGCAACATTGAGCTACATTAACCATATGGCACTATTTCACATCACATAATATAACCTCTTTTTCACAATGGGACATCAGGTTATGGAGTAACCTTCAGAATTTATTTATTTTTAATTATCCACATATTCAGCTCAGATACTTGTGTGAGGTGTTGGGGTACATCAGAATCTATTCTTTAGTCTATGATACGATGGCACATCTGAATCATTAATAAATCTTCTTGAATGAGTCTCTTCCATAAGAAAAAATTAAAACAATTCAATTATTCTGATCAAACATAATGAAAATAATCTGTGAAATTCCTTTCATACTGTTTTTAATGTTTCAGCTAAAACATTGAGGCCAGATTGTGTTAGTACCTTACTAGCTAGCAAAGGGGGAGTGGGTAGGAAAGACCCAAAAAGATTAAATGCTTGGAAGCTAAAGCTAGATAAATAAATGCTGGAATGAAGATGAACATTTTAAAGTAATCATCAGAACAGTCTACCGGGGGAAGCAGTGATTTTTTTGTCAGATGCAGCATTTATATCAAGCCTACATGTCTGGGTACATTTGAGCTCAACCAAAAATTAATGGCAGGCATCAGTTGGTGACACTTTATGCTTGTTTGCTATGCAAGAGGTCACACTAGATAATCACAACAGGTCCTTTCTAGCCTTCAAATTGATTAGTGTTTGAATGATGCAAGGAGCTTACTGTATACCTACTTAAGGAGCTGTTAAAGTTGCAGCCACTGCTTGCGTATACATGTGCTTGAAGGTGGGTGGGGAAAGGTGGGTGGAGACTTTTAATTACAGCAGTTCCTGGACAGCTGCTAATTAAAACAGCTCACCATCACAGGTATTAAGCTCCCCCTCCCCCTATTTCAAAATGGCATGGGGGCACTTTAACTAAAGCTCATTTAATGAGGTTTGGCTAATGTGCCCCCATGGCCATTCTGAAATGTTGGGTGCTTAACACGTGTGATGTGAGATGACGCTGGTGTGTTTTAATTACAACGCGAACAACTACGTCTATAGGCAGCCACTGTGCTCATGTAGAGAAGAGGAGCGGCTGCTCCCTCTTGGGCTGTGCTACCAGCGGGAGCGGAGAGGAGGCACCATTCCAAATCCCGGAACCAGACAGTGTGCCAGAGCAGGCCCAGCACCTGGGGTAAAATCTCTTTCCCAAGTCACAGATGAGGTAAAGCAGCTTTATGTTGTCCTCTTACTCTTGCCAGTGGCTGACTGCACAGTGTGGACAGGAATGAGAAATGGCTGTGAGCCAAGCTGTGCCATTAGATACCTGACCCCAGATCCTATTTAAGATAGGAGGATGGATTGTTACCTGATCTGAGGGGAGTGACAGCAATTTTCAATAACTGATGATCTGTCCTGAAGAGCTCTGCTGCTGTAGCAAGTCAGGAGGAAAAATAATTGGCCTGTTTTGCATTATCCTTGGAGATGTCTAAAGTTCACTCTCTGGGAAGTTAGGGAAAATGTCATGGTAGAAGTGACTATATATTTTAAACAAACCTATTCAATTTTATTCACTCCACATTGTTTTATTACTTGTAGTTAGTTCCATGGCTCTCCTCCTACTAATGTGGAACACGTGTAAAATATTGATGTGTTATACCTCACACCTCACCTTTTGAGCAGACTAGGATTATTACTGCTATTGGAGAGAAGGAAAATGAGACAAAACATTAACTTACAAGGTGGTGAAACAGTTGTTTTTCCCATTTGTAGGAGCTTTCTGATTGACCAATGTCAATCAAACTGCATACACCATCCTAATGTTGGCAAGAATCCAAGGACAAATAGATGCCAGGGAATAAAAGCTGTACAGATAAGATAACACTTCAAGGATGAAGAGGCAGACAATGATCATGTTTTGATGAGGTCAGCTTCTTCTAAGATTTTAAATCCAGATTTTTCGCTTTCCTTATCTAATTCCAAGTTTCAGTTAAAAAATATATATTTTTGCCGCATTTTGCTGCTTGCATGCACTTATTATATATAAACTGCTATCAAATGCTAAATTGGTCACTGTACTTCACTGTAGTTAGGAAAATCTGAAGTTTAATCACAACACTGAATATTTTCTTAGGAAAGAGTATGTTTGGCTACCTCAAAATTAATCTACTTTTCCTCTGGAAGAAAATGTCACTTCTATATTTGTACATAAAGAATGTTTGTACACTTAGTCAAGCTGTTTCTATTCTTGTAAAGTTAAAATATAAACTTGAGTGAGAAACGGGATGAACCCTGTATCATAAATATAGAATTTCTCAGAGTCGCACAAGAACAGGGAAGGTAGATTTAGATGCAATTTGAATCTCTGAATTTGACCCTAAAGATCTCATATTAGAAAGCTTCTGGTTTCTGGTTGCAGATGCAGTCAAATGTTATCTAGAACACTGGAGGAAATAACCATTTTTTGAGACTTCCTCTTAAAAAAGCAAAAGTATCCTAAAAGAGATCATTTCAAGGGACTGACATCATTACGGGGATGATGACAAGTCTCCTGTACAAAGATAATTCCAAGAGACTGACATCATTTGGAAAAAAATCTTCTGAGAACAGTTTATAAGTGCACCAGTACAATCAAATGTGGGCACAAACTCTAACTCTGATCTCTAGCCACACCCGAATTCAAATATATCTTCTGTGACCCATTTCTACTTTTCCTTTTAATTCTCCTTTAAAAAAGAAACAGAGAAAGAGAGAGAGTATACGAGCAAGCAACTACACATGAGAGAGAGTACATGCTGTATGTTGAAATAATTAATTGTCACAAATCAAAGGACATGAATGATTGGCGCCCGAGATTGGGTGGGGCACAATTTGTGGGCAGCAGCATCAGTGGCGAGTGGCGACCACCCACAAATTTGGCGTCAGCATCAGCATGGGGTGGGGAGGAAGGTTGCAAGCGGCAACCACCTGCAGAAGCTGGTGGTGGCATTGGTAATGGCGAGCGGTGACTGCCCGCAGAAGCCGGTGGCGGCACTGGCCTCAGTGAATGGCACACGCTGACTGCCTGCCAATGCTGCCGGTGGTGGGGAGTGAGTGGCGATCACCTGCAGGAGCCAGTGGCAGCAGCAGCCAATCTCGGGGGGGGCACGTGTCTCCCTGTGCCTCCCCTATGAGTTGCCTATGCCAAAGGACATTTTTATATAGTGAACTTTGTATATAGTGGCACTATAAAGTCAATAACCATAGAAGTATCATTCATGAGGTTTTCCTCTGTATAAGGACACTGCCACCAGTACTACCTACTTTTCTGATTTCTGCAAACACATAAAAACAAGTTTGCCATAGCAAACTGCTGCCTGTTCAACTCCATTTGTATGTGCAGCTTGTGACCTTCAGAAAGATTTTGCAAACTGAGACCCACTCTAAGCTTTTGGACATATCTTCCCTAATCCTACCTTGGCACTGGCTCCAATAATTGGAAAGTTCCAGCAGAGTCTCATTTCTTTAGTCAAGGGCTATTACATTCCCTCAAACCATCCTCTAGACATAGAAAAAGTCCTTTATTTTTAAGTCCCTCTTCGTTAGTTAGGCTGTGTTTCTCTCCAGGGTTCACATGGTCGCATATG
>NW_005842038.1:1879300-1890472 GCF_000455745.1 Alligator sinensis | reverse complement strand
AAAGACTGTCACCCCCTTAAGAACCTACTGTGATCCTGAAGCTCCTACATAATCCCCAAGGAATAGACAGTAGAAATGTCTTTTATCTCTTACCTCAATGCCATCAGGGCCAGGCTGCCCAGGAGCATCTAGAACGAACAGGGAAAACTCTGGAAAGAGTACTGGCAGCCAGAGGGCATGAAGCTTTATTTTAGTGAGATCTTTTTTAAGTCCTCAAGAAATAGAAATTTCCAAGAATCATGTTTTATGTCCATATTTCCAAGGCCACTAGGAGTTCCCATCCTCCCTCAAACCTAAGATGCTCACGTAGTATATTCAGATAACCAACAGAGAAAATGGGGTTCATAGTTTCATAGTAGCTAGGGTCAGGAGGGACCTGAACAGATCATCTAGCCTGACCCCCTGCCACAGGCAGGAATGAATGCTGGGTTCACAAGACCCCAGACAGGTGATCATCCAACCTCCTCTTGAATTTGCTCAAGGTAGGGGCGAGGACCACTTCCCTGGGAAGTTGGTTCCAGATTTTGGCCACCCTAACTGTAAAAAATTGCCTTCTGATCTCCAACCTAAACCTATTCTCCATCAGCTTATGACCATTGTTCCTTGTCACCCCAGGTGGTGCTGGGGAGAAAAGGGCTCTGCCTATTTGCTGTTGATCTCCCCTGATGAGCTTGTAGGCAGCCACCAAGTCTCCCCTCACCCTCCTCTTGCTGAGGCTGAACAGGTTCAGGTCCTGCTTCCCTCTCAGCAAGCGGGTGGTCCTCCTCTGAACCCTCTCCAGGCTGGCCACATCCCTTTTGAAGTGCGGCACCCAGTACTGGACGCAGTACTCCAACTGTGGCCTGATCAAAGTCGCATAAAGAGGGAGTATCACCTCTCTGGACCGGCTTGAGATGCACCTTTGGATGCACGACAAGGTATGGCTGGCCTTGCTGGCTGCGGTGTGGCATTGGTGGCTCATGTTCATCTTGGAGTCATTATTGACTCCAAGATCCCTTTCTGCTTCTGTGCTTTCAAGAAGGGAACTCCCCAGCCTGTATGTATGCTGTGGATTCCTTCTCCCAAGGTGCAGCACCCTGCATTTGTCTACGTTGAACCCCATCCTATTCTCATCTGCCCACTTTTGTAGTCTGTAGGGTTGGGGATAGTGACAGCCTATCCAGACCTTGTTCATGTCTAGAGGAGTTGCCAGAACATGAATTGTCATGTGACCTACATTACAGTTCATTTGGTTACTGCTGAGTGGAGAGAGAAGTTGCATTTGCCTATCTTTTACGAAACAAAGACCACCTTCCTGCTCTATAGGCCCCATAGTAGAGACTACACGCCTATGCAAAATTAATCTTTAAAATGACACTTACCTGCATCCATGGGCAGATCTAGGATTCTGAAAATGAGGGTGCAGATGCTGTGGTGCATCATCAAAAATAACACAATGCATATTTTTATCAAGTTAAGAGAACTTTACTAATAAGATAGTGGCCTAGGACTGTATTATTCTGTTTAAGGTCAGAGAAAAAAATGAACATAAATGTATTGTAATGTGCATTAATTTGCTATATCATATGTTATGCATAATGAACAATAATAAATTAAGTAAAATAATCAAAATATATTGTTTCATTAGTCCTGCAGTCATTAAAATGAAATGGACATCTCTTTCAGATTCATGAAACAAAATCTAGTCTTCCTGAATACCTTGACAGTGCATCCAATGCTTCACTGAAAGTTATTTCCACACCTGAGTTAATGTTTTTAGCTAGAGTTAAAAAGAGTCTGCAGGGTTATAAAATAGGAGTTCCATTACCAGGAACAACTAACAGACAGTGGAATTGCAGAAGAAAGGCTAGCTTGATTAGCTAAACATCAAGACCATTAAAAAGGAGGGAGGATCATTAACACCTATGGAATGAAGAGTTTAGAAGGGATCAGGTAGATTATGAGCCAAGAAGTCAATCCACGCTCTCAACTCTGAATAGAAGTGCTGCTGTCAGTGCTTTTTTCTTTATACTTTGGGTAGACAAGAATCAAAGAGGGGTGAGACTATCACTGCACCCCCACCCTGCATCTGCCCCTACCCACATCTAATGGAAAAAAGGAGGCATGAGCTTTAACTCTACCATTCACCTTGTTTAAGCTATTAGTTTATGTTCTTTGGACAGCCCCATTACTTCCACTATGACCTCTCAGTTCAATACATAACTGCTGGAATAAAAGTGGTAAATAAAAATGTCTGTAGCAGAAGGACATATACTCATTACAGTTCTTAGGTAAACTACGTTTTATTTTACATGTGTTAATTACCAAAATTCCTTGTCAAACATCCAATATAGTAAATAGCAATTAGAAATGAAATATTAGTGCAAAAGTCAACGAACTAGCACAAGCAGACTAAATACCTCCAGACTAAAAGCATGTGCCCCTACAGCTTGAACTAAAGAAACAGTACTCTCTAGATGAGGCTGTTACAGACTTGTATACTTTGTGGATAAGGCACTTGTTGACCAGTGGGCTATATTTGCACAGTTGTCACAGACTGTGGCCATGTCTTTTAGAGAAGATGGATAGTGTGGGTTTTTGGTACTGGATTTACGACTCAGCCCTGATACTTTGTTCCAGGTGGACCCAAACCCTCAGACTGACCATGACTTCTTCAATTTGATAATAGGCAAGTTTTATTGATACACAATGATAGCAGATAAGAGTAATGCAGGCATAGCAAAGAAAATAACCCCCCTGATTCTACTTACTTACCAGTCCTAAGGCTTTCACAGAGGGAGGGTACACCTGGCCTGTATGCAAGTGCCACCCTGTGGTTCCTTCTTGAATGTCAGCAGTCTTGGAGGTTGACGGATGAGGCCCACTTCCCACCAATGAGGCAGGCAAGATGGGCAGAAAATGTGCCCTCCTCCCATGGTGGCCTCAGGATCCCACCTCACGCTACCCTAAAAATCCCTCCTTTTGTATTTTCTCTTCATTTCCTGGTACTGTTGATTCATTTCTGTGATGGAGCAACTGTGGTGCTCTCTCACTTTAAGGGCTGGAGCAGGCAGCCAGCGGGTGCCTGATTAGGGTGGCCATTTTAATGCCCAGCTCTCAAGGCTGGGGTAGCAGTTTACAGACAGCCAGCAGGGGAGAAACATCACTTGGCTGAGCTACTGCTCCAGGAACATCTTGGAGGTAAGGAAAGGGGCTATGGGGACGGCAGGAGGCCCCTGGTCCTGGACATGACCTAAAACTGCGCCGTGCTGGGGTAGGGAGGGCTGGTGGGACTGCTTACGGTGGGACAGTGTCATTTAAATACCAGGACCATGAACCTCCCCATTGAAAGGAGGGTTGGGGCACTTTAGTTACCCTAGCCCCCACCACCCAGGGGTATTGTGTGAGCAAAGTGGGGGAGGGAGGCATGCTTGTTGGAGCGCCTGAATCCTAAAAGGGTGGAGGACTCTGCTGAGGTGGACCAGGCATGCTGTATTGTTGCCCTGGCAAGGGGTCAGCCTAACTCTCAGGATCTCAATATTGTGCTGTTAGACAGGAGGGTGTGACACAATTGCACATATACAAAACACACGCAAATCAATTAGGTGCATACACACACACACACTACCAGCTCAGGCACATACATATCCAAACCAGCCTAGGCACATGCATACCTATCACCAATTCAAGCACATACTCTATACACCCCAAAAGTTTGACACAGATCACTAATTCATATATCATGCACACAATGCCATATAGATATAGATATATAGATATAAATATACACACACACACACACACACACACACACACACACTAGCAACTCAGATACACACATGTTCATAATAACTAGTCCAGGTTCATGCACACCTATCACCAGTTTAAGCCCATACATGCTACACACACCAAATTTAGACAGAACTAGTTACCAGTTACCAACACCTGAACATCCAACACACATACATGGATTACTAATTCATCTACCACACACACACACACACAAAATGATATCTATATATGTATATATATATGTGTATTCACTAATTCACACACATACCACCCCCCTACACACACACACACAGGCAAGTTCCTAAGTTGGGTGTTGTGATGTGTGTGTATGTATGTGCTTGGTGTACTTGGGATACCTGGGGAAAGGTTAAGGTAAGAAAGTAGAAGCGTAGGGAGTTAAAGTTACCAGGACTGGGCTTAGAACCGGTAGACTACAGGGGCCTGGGCTGAAGAACTAAGGCTCGGGGGTAACTTTAGGTTAATTGATCTTAATTGATTAAAAGACAATGCCCAAAGCCTGCAGAACAGGGAAGCATGCCAGCAGAGAGTCTGGGACTGGGGCCAGAGCTACGGGGAAGCTGAAAAGGTAGATGGGGACAGGGAAAATAGGACTAAGGGAAAGTGTGGGTGTTAAAGAGGGGCTCTGGGTATGGGGAGCCAGAGGATGGCTCTGGGGCAGCTAGAGAAGTTGCAGGGAGTAGCAGTAGGTGCTGAAATCTGGAGAAAACTACAGGACAGCTAATAGGAGCTGGGAAGCTACAGGAGGGGAGGGCGGGGGGCAGATTACAGAAGGTGCAGGGGAAGCCTGAAAACAGAGAGAGGACAGCAGAAAATCACAGGAAAAGCAGCAGGCGGGAGGGACAGCAGGAAAGCAAGGAGAGGCTGAGAGGTGGCAGAAAAGGGGCAATGGAATTGGGAGGAGATCAGGAAACTAGCAGAGAGGGTGGGAACTGGAGCTGAGAGAGAGAGAGAATGAGGCTGGAATTTTAGATAGGGAAGTTACTGGAATTCAGTAAAACATGACCCAACTCGGGGTTGCAAATGACAGTGGTTTTATTGAACAGGGGAGATGGTGACACAATGCCAAATTGGTTCCCTTGCACCCACACACACACACACACAATGGCAGCAGGGGTTAGAGAGGCTTGGTGCAGGGGCTGAAGTCCAGGAGGAGAGAGAGAGAGAGAGAGAGAGAAAAAAAAGTCCAAATTGTAGGAGGAGGTGTGCAGGTAATATCTACCTATCCAGACTGGAAAGGGGTCCTTGTCCAGTAGGTGTTGTCCAGAGAGGGGTCACTGGCGGGGCCTCTGGGTGGATAGGTGGTGTGGCATGGTGCTGGTCCAGATGGAAATGGCATTCCCACTGGGTCCATCTTCACAGCCCCTTTTTATAGGGGTAGACCTTGTGTGACCCTAGTGACAGGAGGCATGCCCAGGCAAGGGTCAGCCCCTGGCATACTGAGCATGTGTGCTCCATGCAGGGATGTGCAGTTTCGGGTGTCTGTAATGATGAGAGTTGCTGGTTTTGCAGGGTCCTTTGTCTTTCAAATGCTGGTCTTGTCTCTGTTCCTGGGCGAGGTCCGTGTTTCCTGGGTGAATCAATGCAAGGTGATGGCCCAGTCATTACAGTAGAGGCCTGCTACCATTGTATTTCAATCATTTCCAATCACACTCATTCATCGGGGAACCAATTTACATGGGAGGGGTACGTTACTCATAGAGTTGCAACATGGGATGCCCGGGCAGAGGACAGAAGATGGAGGCTTGACATAAAAAAATGGAAACTTGACATGACTTTGGTTCACTTACAAACACAGGCCTAAACCATACAATAGCCATATGAAACAATAAAAATCAATACAAAAATGATAATAATACAATATACAACAGTAAAAATCAATACAAACCTAATAATAATACAATATAAAATGGTGGATATCCAAAACCAAAAACTTGCTACCAAAATAAAAATGTTTAAAGCTTATCCTAAGTCTGAGCTCACTTATACTTATCTATAGGGAACAGAGAGGGAGAGAAAGTCAGAAATGGTTGGGGAAGGGGAGGGAATTAATTTTAAAATAAATACAAAAAAAAAAAGATAAAACTGGGCGTTCTGCTACAGTATGAAGGCACCTGAGTCTGCAGGGGTGGAGGACCCTAAGCCCTCGTTAGAGGGTGGAGAGTTTGCCCCAAGGAGGGGTCAAAGGCCTATTAGAGAGGGTGGACTTGAGGCCAGGCATGGTCACAGAGGAGCACCTGAGTCTGTAGGAGTGGAAGAGCCCGGGCCCCGTGGAGCCCGGGCATCGTGGAGTTTTGGCTGGAGAAAGGGGCTAGGGGCAAAGTCAGCATAGAGTTTGATAATTGCCCAGTCACTGCTCAGATGAGGGTCATGGGAGAAACCCAAAAGTCTGTGTCAGGACTGGCCAAGGGGAGAAGAGTTAAGCCTGATGGCCCTCCGGGGTTGTTCAAGAGAGCAAGCAGTGTGAATGGGGCCTGGGATGGGCAGAGTGGAAGAGGTATGGTGAGAGTAGGTGGAGTGGAAGAGGCTCTGGTGAGAGAGAGGTGGTGTGAGTGTGGCCCAGAACAGGCCGGTTTGACAGAGACCTAACTCTGTACTGAGTCTGGCCCGGCCTCAAGCTGTAGTATTACCAAACTGAATGTGTTATCTGCGAGGCATGGGACATGTAAAGGGAAGGTCAGAACACATACATATCGCTTTTTAACAGTGGGCACTTGAAGGGTAGCCTCTGGCCTAATTAACACTTTAATTGAATTACAACAAGGTGTGGCAGGTGAGCAAGGTGGGTGGTTTGCCCCTAGACACGGGGCGGGCCGATATTGAGATTGGGCCTGGGAGCTTTTCTCTGTCAGTTTCCCTGTGGTTGTCCCATGCTGCCCACATTTTATTCTCTCAGCATATCCTTTTGTTCCCCTAAACCCATCAAATGCATACATCTTCATTTGGTCAGTCCACCAAAACTGGAAATCCCAGGGCTTTGCAGCTAGTCACTGTGACCTAATGCCAATTTTGTAGGTCCCTTATCTTTTTTATGGAACACTGTGTTGCATGTTTTCAATTTCCCAGGATGTATATGCCAGTTTGTCTGTTAGCTTCAGACACAGTGTCTGCTAAGTCGCTGAGTACGTGAAACTTTGCCACAAACAGACTTTTAGAAACCAATTAACCCTAGCGTTTTCCCTGAACCATTATTCTAATGTAATACTTGCTATACCTACAAGCCAATTTCTAAAAGCAAGTCTCTAAATATCATTTTCTAGCCATCATGAATAACAGAACTGATTCCACTCCTTTTTCTTGTGATGAGTTGTTAACCGAAAATGTCATTGATTTTTTTTAATATTAACTTTTAAAAAAACTGACATTTTTAAAGTGCTTTCCTTTTCAGTTATTGCTAGTTCTTGGTTTTTTGAGGGGGAATGAGTAATAAATATGCATCCCATCATTAGGGCATTGAAGCATTGGACAGTGACATTTTCCTAATCATCAGGCTTGAAAGTTTCCTATGAGGAGAAGAGAAGCAGCATTTTATAGTATATGAAGCCTTTTAAGGTTGTTAAATTAAGTGAATATTTCAGTAATTCACTCATTGGAATTAATCAATTGGGCAAGACTGTAGGGAGCCTGAGTAAGCAGACTGAGATTGAAAGATTTGATGGTAATCATAATTTAAGAACTACAGCTGCCACACATTTGTATAATAATAGAACTGATTAGTAGCTAATTTTTCAGAAAACTAAGCAGAAGGTAGGAGTGTTTCAAGCTAATGAACAGGATTCTTACATTCCTTTAGGGAATTAAAGCAACACTGGCACCAAATTGGGCATAATAGAGCCCTATGCTGTTAGTTGCTTAGACCATAGGACCCTCATAGGAAGGGTTCAGGACTTTCTGCAATTAGGCCCCTGGGGCATGTTACACTTAAGATGTGATTAACCAGTTAATCATGTCTTAAGTTGTAACCTGGACACATTAAAGCAATTAATGGCATCATAAAACAAGGAACAAGCCACAAAGTTATTCCACAAAAATGTATAATAACTTTGTTGCTGGTTTCTAGCATACCATTAATTGAACATGTGGTCATGTCCACCCCAGTGACTAGCATTTGATGGGGCTCCTAGCCACAGGGACGGACGCACGATGTGAACATGTAGCTAATGAGGGCTCCCAGTCATGGGAGCTTGCTACTTGCCGGTGCAGGGGAAGCCTAGGATCGCAATCCCAGGCTCCCCCTGGCACCAGCAATAAAATGTGATGGAATCCGATGCTCAGTCCCACAACCATGCCTCCTGCCATGCATGTGTGGCATAGCAAAAAGTGCAATTTTGTGGATTGTGCATCTAATCCCTTTTACCTGCATGTCTGCTGGTAGTCTTATGCTCATTTTTTTCCCCTTAGGATTACGGCATTGGAAATTCTTACTGGCAGCCCTAAACTCTGTGCATATAAACCCTGTCCATAAACCTTGAAAAAATCACCCTGAAATCAATCCTGTTGGGTACTTTTTAATTCTTCTTGACTTTACAGGATCTCAGCAGCTTGCAGAAAGTTCTCAGCAGTCTGCACAATTAAATCCCTTAGAAAGGGCTGAACAGGATCTCAGTCAAAGTTCTAAGTCAAGCAGGGACAAGCTCTTAGATTTCTCGAGTGTCCTCCTGCCCCCTCTTCTGGTACATCCAAATTAAATTAAACAGGCAATTTTTGATTATATTCTTTCCATCTTGCTTGGCAGGATGTAGAGCACAAAAGCTCCCTAACCCACCAACTAAACCTCCCCCCTGCCATATACATGTACCACAATATGAACAGAATTTTGCTGGCATTTCCAGAGCTTTATGACCTCAGAGTTTCTAGCCAGCAGATCTATGTCAGTTCTACAGTCTGCAAGGAACATTTAAAAAGCTGTGAGCTCACTTAGTTTCTACTCACTCTGGTGAAGATAGACAACTTTGGATGCTAGTTTCTTCAGACTGCAGAGGCTGTGTTACAAATGGGACTCAAAACTTGGCCTGGAATGGGTCTTAAGACTGAGCCTCTGCATCTCCCATGCCATTGGATCAGCAGGATTTCCATTCAAGGAAGACATAGTTTGGATGCCAATGGAGCTGTACACTCATACAATGGGACTGTATTTAGCTATTTGTCTCGGGCAAGGAATAGCTTGACTAGAGGTTACAGAGAACATTTTCCACACCATAGGCTGATATTTTTTTTCCCTCCCTTTGGAGTTAAAGGGTTAGAGGCATTTCTCTTGTTAAATAATGGAAAATTTATTTGAATAGTTCCCCCTTATTGCTACGACACCTGAATTCTTGTATTTAAATGTGTGTAGACAAGTAGACCACAGCTGGTAGCTAAATATGTACTTAAATAGCTGACATTCACTTGTCAGAACTGTCATACCCCGAGTGAAAATGTCTAGACTGAAAGGAGATGGATTATGTTGTGGCTTAGCAAACACGGGTTAGATGCATTCTGTCCCCCCCATGAATATTTTTATATTCCAAGCCCATAGGAAAACAAAATCCAGCTAAAAGGGACCTGGGGAGATCCTATTAGCCATCTTTTAGTCATCTTACTATCCCAAAGAAGAATTGGTTATAACTAAACTGTTCCTGGCAGATGTTTGTCTAACTTGCTTTAAAAAACCTCCATTAATGGAGATTTCATAGTCTTCCTAGATAATCTATTCCAGTTCTTACAGTTAGAATTTTTTTCTAGATTTCCCTTATTGTAATTTAAAACCACTATATTTTGTCCTATCCCCAGTGGGTATGGAGAACAGTTCATAGCTTTCCTTTTTGCAGCCATCTTTTACATATTTAAAGACTTATAATTCTTTCCCTCAGTTTTCTCTCCCCTAGACTAAAAAACCCAATTATTTAGATCTTTCCTCATAGGTCATGTATGTTGGCTTTGGATTTAGGATCCAGATACCTTGTTCAGGACAGGAGGACCCACCCTCAGACCGACTATGACCTTTCCATTTGATAACAGGCAAAATTATTGATACACAGTGATGATAACACAACAACAAACCAATCAAACAATTTTATATATCTACCAAATCCTACGGCTGTCATTAGGGTCAAAGTACATCTGGCCAAGATGCAGTCTTTACTCTGAGGGTGTCAGCAGTCTGACGTTGGAATACCAAGGCCCACAGCCCCCTCCAGTGGGGTGCATGAAATGGACTAGTTGTATGACCTCAGTCCATGGTGGCCTCTGGGACGCTTCCCCGGGGGTAGAAGGAAGAGAAAGCTGGGTGGGACAGGGAGGGACAGAAAGGAAGAGAAGGAGGGGCCCTTTGTTACTCTCAAGTCCCTGCTTTTGTATTCTCCTTCCCTCTTGATGACTCCTGATGATTCTTCATCCGTGGCTATCTCTGGTTGGTTCTTCTGTGTGGTCACACGTCCATGTAGCCTTCCAGGCCTTCTCCTAATTTGATCTGTTCCCCCAAAACTGGGACTCAGGCCCCTCTCTTCTCTGGGGCCTTGCACTTATCTCGTGTTATGGGACAGTATGGTACATACTTCCTTGGCTATTTTCTAGACTATGTTTCCTTGTTGTGTTAGATAACCTGTCTGCTTTGAAGGCTGTGATCTTGTGTTATGGCATGCCCCCCTCAGTTCTCAGGCTGCGTCCATTAGATAGCCTGCCTGCTTTCAGGGCTGTATGGAACTGTGTGTGTGAAACCCAGGCTCTTACAAATTAATTAACCTCCGCTGCCCATCTTGAACTCTTATAATGCATATATCTATTAGGCCTGTGTGAAGCGGCTAGTATTCATTTCGGATTCGGATTCAGATTTGGTCAATTTGGTGATTTGAATCACTGTCCTGATTTAATTCAGCCAAATCTGATTCGGAGATTTGGCTGCTGCCAAATCTCTGAATCTCTGAATCAGTCAGGCCCCATCCCCTCTAGCCTGACAATGGCTGCCCCAGCTCCCAGCACTTGTTTAAAAAATAAGTAAATATATAAATAATTAAATAAATAAAAGCCGGGTGTTGCTGGGGGGGGGTTGATCCCTGCTGCCCCCCACTGCCTCCCATGGTGTGGGGGCTTTGAATGAGGCCCCTAACCCCCCCTTGCTCCCTCAGCCCCTCCATGGGTGCCCCACCCGGGCCAGCTTTGGCCCTTTAAGAACTCGCCCCCCCAGACTCACCGCTTCTGCTGCTAGGGCCAATCCTTGCTGTCCCCCATTGCCACATGCTGTGTGGGGGGCTAGGATAAGCACCCCAAAGTCCCAAGGCCACTGCAGGAGCGGTGAGTCCCTGGGCTTTACTCCATTTTTTTTTTCTTAAAGGGCTGGAGCTGGCCTGGGCAGAGCAGCCATGAGGGGGGACTGGGGGAGCAGGGGGGGTCAGGGGGCTTGTG
>NW_005842038.1:1876811-1878444 GCF_000455745.1 Alligator sinensis | reverse complement strand
CAGTATTCCAACTGCGGTCTGACCAGCGCCCGATAGAGGGGAAGTATCACCTCCTTGGATCTGTTCGTCATGCATCTGCTGATGCATGATAAAGTGCCATTAGCTTTTCTGATGGCTTCATCACACTGCTGACTCATGTTCATCTTGGAGTCTACTTGGACTCCAAGATCCCTTTCCGCTTCCGTTCCACCAAGCAGGTAATTCCCTAGGCAGTAGGTATGCTGGACATTTTTCCTCCCTAGGTGCAGCACTTTGCATTTCTCCTTGTTGAACTGCATTCTGTTGTTTTCTGCCCACTTGTCCAACCAGTCCAGGTCTGCTTGTAGTTGTTCCCTGCCCTCCAGTGTGTCCACTTCTCCCCACAGTTTTGTATCATCTGCAAACTTGGACAGTGTACACTTCACTCCCTTGTCCAAGTTGCTGATGAAGATATTGAAGAGTATCGGTCCAAGGACCGAGCCCTGCGGGACACCACTGCCCACACCCTTCCAGGTCGATACCGACCCATCCGCTACGGCTCTCTGGGTGTGACCCTCCAGCCAATTCGCCACCCACCGGACTGTGTAGTCATCCAAGTCACAGCCTCTTAACTTGTTTACCAGTATGGTGTCGGATACTGTATCGAAGGCCTTCCTGAAGTCTAAGTATACGACATCAACCCCTACTCCTGCATCCAGGCATTTTGTAACCTGTTCATAATAAGAGACTAGATTAGTCAGGCATGATCTACCTGCTATGAACCCGTGCTGGTTTCCCCTCAGCATAATTTGTCCTGCTGGGCTCTCGCAAATGTGAGCCTTGATAATTTTTTCAAAGACTTAAATAGGAGTAACACAGGAGGTAGGTCCAGAGTGGGTGCAGTGTGGTGGCATGGCTGCACCCTCCTTATTGGACCTCCTCACTGAAGCAGGTAAGAATCCCGACTTCTCTGTCTTCAGTAGCTCTTCCCCGACTTCCCTTCTGCTTTCCCCAGTTGACGCAGGTGGGGTGAACCTTTCCTTCCCTGGTCCAGCTGGGCTGCATAGGGAGCCAGTCTCAGTTGGGGACAGTGGTAGCAGTGGGTGTGTTCCCACTTCCTGCCTCATCCCTCCAGGTGTTCCCTGCCAGCCTGTGAACAGGCACAGGGAGCCACCACTGCTGCTGTCTCCAGCTGAGCCCAGACCCTTTAGAGTGGGGCAGAAGCAGTTCTGGCGCTCACCCCACCCCTGGGTCAGCCAGGGACAGTGGCAGCAGCAGGTAGGGCATGGAACATGTGCTGAGAGTGTAGTGGGGAGATTATTACTTGAATCAGGGATTTTAAAAAATCTTAGCTGCTGTGTGGTCTGCCCAACACACTGGGGCTCGGAGAAGCTGGTGATGTGGCACGCAACTATCTTCATAGCACCAGTCATTACTCCCTTGCCTCCCCTTTACAAAATTGTGGACATGTCTTGGAGTAACATATAGACAATTAGCTTTGGATTTTTCATGTAAGACTACATAGAAGCCCCATACCCCCTTTTTAGTAATTCATTAAAAGTCACAGGTGCCTTCTCCAACCACTGTTCCCCTCAAAAAGAAGTGCGCTGAAAATATGAATCAAGAAACAATGATTCACAAGAATAATGTTATCACTAATTGCACTATTCTCTTT
>NW_005842038.1:1874668-1876780 GCF_000455745.1 Alligator sinensis | reverse complement strand
CTTTCTCTCTCTCTCTCGCTCTCTCTCTCTCTCTCCATATTTGATACAAATTTGTTAACAACCTGTTAAATTTTATGTTCTTAGTTTGCGCAGAAAATTTACCCTTTATTGGAAGGGGAAATGAAATGTATCCTATATATGTGAAAGGCTCCCATGACAAGCCGATTACTTGAGAGTGTGGGAAAAGATAGGTCAAGACAAAAGACAGACAAAACAAAAATCACTGCTTGTCAAAAAAATGAACTCATGTTTCTTCTTGGCCAAGCTGCAATTGTCAGAGATGGATATAAATGATTAAATTTTAATTTATAACTTAGGCTCATACAGTTCTAAGCAGCAGAAAGACTATATATTTAAAATTGCAATTAATCGCATTAAAGTTGTAGCTTTCATCTGAGGTGATAATGTTTTTAGAGACTAATAGGCGCTAAAATGAATGGGAGATGACATTTAGAAATTGAGGTGTGTAATTCACATGGGTTTTTTTTAATTCTCAAAGTGTATTTAAGCTACAGAAAAGAAATAAGAATTCAGCAATATTTAGATATGAGATTGGATTAAGAGATTTTTAGGGATTTAAATCTTAACATAGAGCTCACCTGATTTTCTTAATTATATTTGTACTTCAGAGATTTTATGGCAAAGGAACTTATCTCTCTTGGTGACTTAAATCCTGCACAGCATTAGATTTACAGGGAAAACATTTTAAATTGAGATGCAAGTTCCTGATATTAAAATACAGAATTCATCATAGTTAAAAAACACTCAATTCTCAGGGCACTTGGCCCAATTTTATGTATTCTGAAGAAAGCTACTTCTGAGGCATCAGATGATGTGCCTTTTCAAAGTCACAGACTACTTGTGTTCCCACAGTTTATAACAAAAGTACATACCTTGATTTCTCAAACTATGTACACTTATTAGCATTCTTTACATTTGATAGGTATTTAGGAGAGCAAACACTATGCGACAAACTCTTGAGATAATAGTGGTCCCACATAGTGTAGCCTTATTTTGATAATGCAATGCTGCATAATTCAATTATGCTAAATTACACTGTAATTAAATCTTACTTGCTGCACATTCAGTGTTAGTGCACAATATATCAATTGGCAGATAGTGAGACTTTCACACTGAGTGTGCCCTACATCCATAAGAAAACCTTTTGAAGTCAATAGTAAAAAGCATTAGATTTTTGCTCCAAATAAACCAATCGTGGCCACTGCAACTTAATTAAGGGTTGAAACTGGCAGGGTTATTGAATAAGGATTTCAGAAAAGCAGTGATACTGCTGAGTGTGATGGTTTATTACTAAGAATATAGTAAAGTAAGCAAGCTGAGTAGGATGGACAGTATAGATTGGGGGGCTAGTGAGAACTTTGTATATGAAGGACAGTGTCAGACGTGTGCATGTGTGTGTGTGTGTGTGTGTATCAGTGGCTGGCTCTGATACCAGTTACTTGTAAGTGCACCACTTCCATCCACTTGAATGAGCCGCTATGCATGGCTGAAAAAAAGACTAAAAGCAGCCAGTAAGTAGCTCATTAGTATTTACTACGTTATGCTTTGGATGCTGTCACAGCTATTTATCTCCACATCCCATGCATGCTTACTCAACAGCACTCAGAAAGAAAGAAAAACAGTCAAAGAATAGGTCCTGTTCCTACCTGTGTCTATGGAAGATTCCCTGGTAATGAGCTGGGCAGGGCGAAGGACTGTCCCCATTCTATTTGGCTGAATCAGAATCAGAGATTTGGTGCTGATGCTGAGATTTGGATTGGCCGGGGAAAGGCAGGCACAGCCGGGTGGCTGCAGGTTCTCCTGTGGCTCCTTCAGCTGCACCTGCCTGTGCCCTGGCAGGGGGAGCTGTGCCCCCCCTGGGCTGCCCTGCCTGGCCCCATCCCCCGCCCAGCCCCAGCCTCCTGGCACTTTAAAAAAAAAAAAAGAAAGAAAAAGCCCCACATTCACTGGCTGCAGTAACGGTGATCAGGGCCTCTGAGGGCTCATGGCAGAGCCTCCCCATGCAGAACAGGGCAGTGGAGGGCAGCAGGGATCACCCCACCAGACACCCATGCGGCAGCTGCCCCATGGTGCAGGTGCAGCATGGTTCAG
>NW_005842038.1:1862026-1874653 GCF_000455745.1 Alligator sinensis | reverse complement strand
GTCCTGCTGGCTGTCTGGGAGCTGGGGCCACTGGGGCTGAGTGCTGCCAGGCTCCAGGTGACTGATGGAGCTGCCCCAGCTCTCAGACAGCTCATGGTGCCCTGCCGAGCCGTGCTGCACCCGTGCAATGCGACAGCTTCCATATGGGTGCCAAGCGTGGGGGCAATCCCCACAGCTCCCCACTGCCCTGCACTGCATGGGGGTGCTCTGCCACAAATGCTCAGAGGCCCCAATCTCTGCCCCAGTAGGGGGAGCCGTGGGAGAAGGCCCCATGGCTGCCCTGCCTCACTGCAGCCACCTGGCATTTAAAAAAAAAAAGCCAAAAAGGTCCACACACACCAGCTGCAGCAGTGGGGATTGGGGCCTCTGGGCACTCGTGCAGAGTCCCCCCATGCAGTGTGGGGCAGTGGGGGGCTGAGGGGATTGCCCCCCTGCTTGGCACCCACATGGCAGCTGTTGCATTGCGTGGATGCAGTGCAGCTTGGCAGGGCGCCATGTGCTGTCTGGGAGCTGGAGTGGCTCCAGCAGTCAGCCAGAGCCCAGCAGCACTCATCCCCAGTGGCCCCAGGTCCCAGGCAGTGTGCAGTGCTGTGCTGAGCCACACTGCACCTGCACTATGGAGCAGCTGCCACATGGGTGCCAGGCAGGGGGGGCGATCCCTGCTGCCCTGTGCTGCACGGGGGGGCTCTGCCACAAGCCCTCAGAGGCCCTGATCCCCACTGCATTTTTTAAAGTGCCGGGAGACTGGGGCCAGGCGGGGGATGGGGCCAGGCAGGGAAGCCATGGGGGCTTCTCCCATGGCTCCCCCTGCCCGGAGAGAGGCAGGCGCAGCGGAAGGAGCAGTGGGAGAATCTGCAGCTACCTGGCTGTGCCTGCCTCTCCCTAACTGATCTGAATCTCTCTTAATCTTTTCTGAATTGATTTGGAGGCTTCTCATTCGATTCAGACCTTTTAATAGGTCTCCTGATTTGATTTGGATTCGGAGATTCGGTCACCGAATTAGGCCAAATCTTCTCCAAATCAAATTGGTGACTGAAGCTTCACACAGCCCTACTTAATGGTCAATAGTTGGTAGCTTATCTTACTAACAAAGCTACTAGGATTACCATTAATTTATGATGTGAGGCTTATAGTGATTTCCTTCCAGGTGAATTTCTGATAGAAACTTCAAAGCTGAACAAGATTTAAAAATCAAGCAATAGTTTACAATTTAGTATTTTCAGGCACTCTTAAATTTAGCTAATAATGACTGTAACTGCTATAAAATAGTCTGCTCTTGAATGTTGCTTCAGTTTAGTCTTGCAAATGTTTTGCCTGCTTACCATTACAAGACAGGAATTTCTCAGTTTGTATCACCTACTGTTAACTGGACAACATTAGTAAAGCCATATACCAATTTTGTCATAGGTTCATAGGAAAGTAGGGCTGGGAAGAACTTCACAAGGTCATTCAGGCTAGCCCCCTGCTCAAGGTAGGGTCTTCTCCAACTAAACAATCCCACCCAAGGGTCTGTCCAACCTGCTCTTGAAAATTGCCAGGGATGAGATCCCATAACTTCTCTAGGTAGTCTGTTCAATACTTGCCCACCACTTTCATAGTTGGGACATTTCTCCTAATCTTCAACCTAAATTTCCTTTGCTGCAGCTTGAGTCTACTCCTCTCAGTCCTGTCCCTTTCAGGCACAGAGAAAAAGCCATGTCTATCATCTATAATTGCCCTTCAGGTATTTGAAAACTGTCATCAAATCCCTGCTCAGTCTTTTCTTCTCCATACTAAATAACCCTAGATTAATAGATTCACAGAGAAGCCTTTCCTCGTAAGTCTTGTTTCTCAGGCCACCAAATATTTTTGTTGCTCTCCTCTGGACTCTTTCCATTCTACCCACAGCCTTCATGAAGTATAGGATCCAAAGCTGCACACAGTATACCAGGCGAGGCTTCACCAATACTGATTAGAATGGAAGACTCCCCTTGATTTGCAAGTGATACTCCTGTCAATACAACCCAATGTACTGCTGGCTTTAGCAGCCTCTTTTGCCACAAGAAAATATAAAATAATTAAATATAACTGTGAAAGCCTTTTAAATAAAAGAAACAAATGAAATATTTCCGCTTATCTTTCTTTGGACTGAAGAACAACATTTCTGGGGTTCTGGATGGCTAGTGCATATAACAGCAAAGAATGTTTTAGGGAAGTAGTTATCAACCTTTTTTTCATTTGCAGACCCCTAAAAAATTTTGAATGGCAGCGTAGACTCCTTTGAATTCGAAGTGTGAGCATTCACATACTTTTAATTGATCATAGTCATCTTTTGCGGACCTCTTAGACATACTCTGTGGACCCCTAGGGGTCTGTGGACCACAGGTTGAAAACCATTGTTTTAGGGCACCGCAGCAAAAAGAAGTCATCTAGTTATGAGCTTGAGAGACCTAAAACAATACAAATAAGAGAGAAAATGTATGTTGCAAATCATATTGTGAGGTGAATCCAGCTTTCACCATTGCAATTCAAATAGTCAGCACATAATTTCAAAACTATCTTTATTTCATTTGACTGAAAAATAGACAGGCATATATTTAAAGATCTACAGAAGTTTTCCTCAACAAACATTTCTGTGAAGATGCATCTTTTTCATAATATAATCACAGGCTTTTAGAGTTAGTTCAAGCTCTTAGCTGCGGTTTGTTGACAAAATCAACAGTGTGAAATAGAGCATTATTATAAGCTAGTTATTCATTTGTTTTTAATAACAATTGTAATCAGTTCAATATATGAGTGGAAACAATTAGGAACACCATAGGTATCCACTGTAATTGATGCTTCATTAGGCTAATAACTGTCACATTTACTGCAGAGCTTGACTTAAAATATTAAACTACTACAGTTATTTCAAATATTCCTAGGTAGTTTAACTGTAGGTTTCTGCATTTTAGCATTTGGATATACATGGAAAATAATTCCACCTAGAAAGAACACTTCAAAATGGTGCATTAGGGCTCTTTCTGAACACCAACAGCCTGAGAAAAAAATACAATATGGTTATTTTGACAGGAAAGATGACAAGTTGGTTTTTAATAGCTGTGCCAGAGATTTTGTAGAATACAGTGGTTTTAATTTATTGTTTCATGAGGCAAATAAATTATAGTTACTATCATGGTCAATGTACTGTACCTCAAGGAGTATAAGCCTTGCACTTAATTTTAACTATGAAGCATAATTTAGGCATTAATGTTAGATCTTTAAAACAGGTGTAACATGAATTAGCTACAGCTCAGTATTCAAGTACTCTTTCTATATATAATAAATAATGTATTTGAAAGGTATGACTCTTGAGAACATAAATACATTAAAAAGTTACGGCATGAATGTGTTTATGTTCAGCCAAAGTCGAGGAAATGACAGTAGAGGATCCAAAAAATAAAAAGAGCCTCTGCTTGTGAGAGTTAGATTTGATGGAGCAAACTCTACATCACTGTTGTGGTCCAAGTATATTTTCTTTGCATGCTCAAGACTGATTACTAAATCTTAAATGTTAACTTCTATAGTATATTACACAGACTTCAGTTAAGAAAGTGCACTATTGCAGAGCTGAGCAGATGGATTTTAAATTATACAATTAAATCCAGAAAGAGGACATTCATGTGTAAATTATTATTACATTAACATAAGAAATTATAGGACTAGAAATCCAACAGCTTTTTGGTTTAGCTATAAAATATTCACTGTGCAGACTGTTTATAGCCATATCCTATGGTTTAAAAAAAACCCCAGATATATTTTAATTACTTAATTGCTCTACCATTTTGCATCTAATGGTGATTCAGAGGCTTTGCTGGTCTTTCATTTTAAAATCATTTGAATTAATGTAGGATGAGGAATAGTTTTAGAATTATAGGAATATGTACATTGGTTTAGCAAGGAACACACATGCTATCAGAGAGTATATTAATATCATTAAAATATATTTAAGGTGAAAGGATGGTATATTTTAATTTTTTTCTCTGAAGCTGATGGAGTGGCTGCATCTACATGAGATGCTGAGTGCACAGTAGCCTGATACTACTGCACAGTAGTGTCATGAAGCATGAAGCAATGATACTGTGTAGTAGGCCTGTGTGAAGTGGCTAGTATTCGCTCCGGATTTGGATTTGGCCGATACAGGGGACAGTGATTCAATTCAGTGATTCGAATCACTGTCCTGAATCAATTTGGCTGAATCTGATTTGGAGATTCAGCTGCTGCCAAATCTCTGAATCAGTGAGGCCCATCCCCCCAGCTCGGCAATGGCTGCCCTGTCTGCCCCAGCTCCCGGCACTTGGAAAGAAAAAAAAAGTGGGTGCTGCCGAGTGTGTGTGTGGGGGGGGTGATCCCCGCTACTCCCCACTGCCCCGTGCTGCATGGGGGGGCTTTCCACAAGCCCCCCAACCCCCCCAGTCCCTCCCATGACTGCCCCACCCACTGCAGCTCCGGCCTTTAAGAAAAAAAAAGCAAGAAAAACCCCAGGACTCACCATTCCTGCCCAGCGTGGGGCGATCTCCACTGTCCCTCGCTGCTCCGTGCCATGTGGAGGGCTCTGTACGAGCCACCTGAAGCCCTGCGGCCAATGCATAGCTGAACATCTCTGACTTCTGCAGGAGTCAGTGGGAGACCTTCCATTGATTTCCTAAGAGTTGGATTGGACCTTTTGAGATAATCTTCTTCGCAAGGTAAAGACGTACAAGTGGCATTTGAGTCCATGTTTACTCTGCAACCATCTAGTGAAATTAACTTCAGATGTCTTTTTTTGAATTCCATGCCAATAATATTAGTTTCAACAGAGGAAAAATAATTCCCAGACTGAAGCTGTGCTCCAAGATGCATTGCACATATTTAGCCTCTGTGCAAGCATCCTAAGAAATGTGAACTAAATCCAAGGTCTATGTTAACGAAGAGAACTGCATATCTAGATATTGTACCAAAATAATCCATCACTATTGCAGTAGGATGCTAATAGAAATCCATTAGCAACTCACCAGTGGTCTTCAAGAAAGTATTATGCGAGTCTCCTTGAAGAATGTTAATATTCACTGGAGCAGCACTAAACTAGCTCCTATGATTAGATATAAATATCCCTCTTTAGCTGAAATTTCACCCCTGCCAGGATTCAGAATGGGTACCCTCAGATACCATAGCAACAATGCTTCTTCTTGAGATGAAAAAGTCTCCTATGGCTGACAGCAGTAACAGTCCATTTATGATACACAATTTTTTTCCTAATTAACATGTGAAATGTAATGATCCAGTATCAGTCCACAATAAGTACAGAAAGTTCCTGACAGAGAATAACTTTTGAATTAAGTACATTACAGCTGTCCCAAAAACAATGAATCATCACTGTTCTGTCTTACCAGGTACTAGAAATATTCATATGGCATCCCTGCGCTAATTCAAAAGCCCTTACACATTACAAATCAAACTCCTTTTTAAGCCATCCTTTTGTAGTCTGGGATGTCACTTCAGCAGAACATCATCTGTAAAACTGTCACGAGTGACTAGTTACAATTTAATTAATTCCAACAAAACCAAAATCTGTAGGTCTATGCTATAAAAAAGTGGCTAGTTTCCCCTTAGCAATGTCAGTAGGAGATTGCTGCATTCTTGTTATAACCTCATTTTAATTGTATAGGCAGATGTAACAATTGAATTGGTATCTAAGTATAACAATGTAAGCTGTTATGATGCCCCTATTAAATTTACATAATTCTGTAGTGAGACAGGTATGGCAAAACTGCTCCAACTTTAACTATGCTTCATTCAGAGTGAAAGTTAGGCTGAGTGAGCTCACTTGTATCATACAGGAACACATGGACTAACAGCTGTTATATGCTGCAGAACAGCAGCTCTTTCTTCCCTTTAAAAGCAGTTTAAGATGTATGCCTGTCCCCATATGTCAAGTGTGAAGATGGAGAGTATAAAGGCTTCTGCAACAAAAGTGTGCCAGAATTGTATTTAATATGCCATTTCTTTCTTATGCATGAATTAGCATGCCAAGAGTAAAAAATTAGTTTAATTCATAAGACTATGGCTTAATTTTTAGTGTTTATGCCATGGGAGTCTTGTCATGGACTGTGGTGGGAAGAGGAGTGAATCTACTGCGTTCTTATTCAATAATGCAGAGGTGTCAAGCATAGATACTGTAGGGCTCCCAGAGGGATGGGAATTCAGGGGTGGGACCTGCTACTAAATTGATAGTGACTGATGGGCATAAGCAACAGTTGTGTTAACCCCTGTGCTGTTGCTTGCCCCATTGTTGCTACCAGCTCTTGTTTTGGCCCCAGGGGGCTCCCCAGCAATCTGGATCCAGCCCATGTTGAGCCCTGTGGGCACAGACAAATTTAACACCTCTGTATTCATGCTTTCTTCTAACAGCTGAGACCTGCTGACGATATTCCATATGCTTCCATTTAGTAAAGTAAAAAGGCCCATGAAACAAAAACAACTAAGGGCCAGACTGTAGAGATTTTTCACATTGCTGAGTCCCAATGAGGTTAGCTGAACTATCCAAGTTATAATAATAATTGCTCCTGAATAGTTACAAGTAAGGGGTGCACCTCATTATGTTGACTGGGGTTATGCAAATCAATTAATTAACCAAATTACCCAGCAGTGAAAGTTGCTGGAGGAGCTTACTTTTGCCGAATTAAAGCCAGGCTTTAGGCTTAAACTCGGCAAGAGTAAGCTCCTCTACCTCCTTTTCCTGCTGGGTAATTTGGTTAATTAATACATTTGTGTAACCCCAGTCAACAATTATAACCCCTCCCCCCCCCATACACACACCCCTCTCAATCTTGTGTACATTTCACCACCTTAGATCCCCTTAGACTTAAACCCACATTCTACTCTGGGTTACTGCTCACATCTTGATTTACATCAAAACACACAAGGCCCAAGGCCAGGCAGAACTTGCTACTCTGTGGGCACATCTACATATGACACTATGTCGCTGTACAAATACACTATGGTGATGTAGTGTCCACAGGCAAGAACTGTGACACTGCAGCTATGCTGCCATAGCAACGTGCTCCATCATTATAGCACATTGCTACGGTGACATAGCAGGTAAAAATAACCATATGCCATATGCACGGCGCAGTCTGGACTATTACTGCACCATCATTTAGTATTTCCAAAAAGAAGTACTAAATGATGGCACAATAACAAAGGTGCCATAGGGACATGTGTAGATGCATCCTGTGTATTTAAATTAATACATATCCACATATGTACATACACAGAGTTACACGAGGGAGACAGGGATGCAGTGCACAATGAGAACCTAGGTTCAGAGAACCACAAGCCATGCGATGGATCAGGCCAGGTAAGCCCTAAGGGGCCTGATAGACACCAGGACAGAGGGGTACCAAGGGCACCCACTGAGGGGCTTAAATGTCTCTATACTAATGGGAAGAAGCATGGGGAACAAGCAGGAGGAACTTGCACTCCTACTTGCAGGCAACAACTTTGACCTGGTTGGGCTAACTGAAATCTGGTGGGATCCTATTCATGATTGGGCAATAGGCATTGAAGATTATAGGTTGAACAGACAGGATAGAGTGCAGAAAAAGGGGGAAGGGGTGGTGATCCTATCTTGATTAGAGAAGATGTATATTGCTCCTTATCATAGAGAGCAGAGGAGGGCCAAACTGAGGTCCCATCTGATTCTCATAAATGAATTGAATAGCTGTGTCATAGACCATTACACAGTCATGTGGGTGGCAAATTGGCTTAAGGGTCATACCCAGAGAGTGGTGGTGAATGGGTCGGTATTGACCTCAAAAGATGTGGGCAGTGAGTGGGATCCTCGAAGGCTCGGTCCATGGGCCGTTACTTTTCAATATCTTCATCAGTGACCTGGATGAGGGTGTGGAAAGCACTCTGTCCAAATCTGCAGATGACATCAAACTATGGGGAGAAGCAAATGCACTGATGGGATGAAGATGAATCCAGGTGGACCTGGACAGGTTAGAGAACTGGGCAGAGAAGAACAGGATGCAGTTCAACAGGGACAAGTGTAAGGTGCTACACCTAGGGAGAGGGAATCATCAGCACACTTATAAGTTGGGGGATGACCTTCTCAGCAGCACAGTAGCAGAACAAGATCTTGGAGTCATTGACAACTCATATTCATCTTGGAGTCAACAATGTGATGAAGTAATTAGCACAGCTAACTGCACTCTGTCATGCATTAGTAGGTGCACCACGAACAGGTCCAGGAAGGTGATGCTCCCCCTCTATGCGGCACTGGTTAGGCTGCAGCTAGAGTTCTGTGTCCAATTCTGGGTGCCACAATACAAGAAGGATGTGGACAACCTTGAGAGGGTCCAGAGGAGGGCGACTCATATGGCTAGAGACCTGCAGGGAAGGCTTTATGAGGAAAGGTTGAGGGATCTGGACCTTTTTAGCCTCCGTGAGAGAAGGCTGAGGGGGAATCTTATGGCAGTATACAAACTCACCAGGGGGCAGCAGGGAATAGGAGATGCTGTGTTTACCAGAGCACCCCTTGGAATAACCAGGAACAGCGGCCACAATCTGATAGAGAATAGATTTAGGTTGGACATCAGAAAGAACTTCTTCATGGTTAGGGTCACCAGAATCTGGAACAGACTTCCAAAGGAGGTGATGCTCTCCCCTACCTTGGGGGTCTTCAAGAGGAGACTGGATAAGCACCTGGCTGGCATCACATGACCCCAGCACTTTTCCTGCCACTTGCAGGGGTTGGACTCAATGATCCTTTGGGGTCCCTTTTGACCCTAGCATCTATGAATCTATGAAAGTATGACTTGTACCCATTTGTTGCCCTTATCCTGAATGTGACCCACTGAGTCAAAGGAAGTCTGAAATGTAAAAGTTAGAGCCAGAAACAAGGAAAATGACAAAGGCAACCAACATAAGATGATTAAAGATGACCCCCTTCTAGTGCTTTGACATGTCAGATGTATGTAAGACTAATGTAGACTATATGGGCCATAACCTATTTCACCTTTATGTGTATGTTGCATAGGCTGCATACATGCTATTTTTAGCTTGCCTGCTTACTCAACTTTTTAGAGGTTCTGTGGCAGGATAGAATTGGTAGGTGTACTTGTACCTACGAGAAGTAAAAGAGGAGGAGGACCAGGACTCCCTTTTGGCCCCATAGCTTACTGGTTAGGGCACTTGCCAAGGCAATGACAGACCTGGGTACTTGACCTCCCATTTGCAAAGAAAATGACCAAGTCACCAGGTCTTGGGCTGGCCACTGCCAAACCAAGAGCACTTTCTGGTTGTACTCTTCCAGATGGCTCACAGGAACAAGGAGGAGAAGAGCCAGCATTAGCTCGGGGAGATGGGCGCTTACCTGGAAGGGACATACTTTTAGTTCTGGCCCCAACTCCAAATAAGTTTTCTGCACCTTGCATTTAATAGTCATTTTATAAAATGGATAAATAACATGGGGATAATTTCTACATCACTGAGGCAGACTCAGGGGGCAGAACCAGGGGGTGCTCTGGGTGGGGCCTAGTCCATGGCCTGATGATTAAAGCACTTGGCTCTTTCCTTAAACTTAAGTGTTAAGGATTTACACAGCATTATGCATATATCCAGATGATCCTATTATGCTCCAGAGCCTAGGAGGGCAGGGCAGAGACTTCTGAGCAGCTTAAAAGGAAAATATGCAGGGCAAGCATAGTTATGCACATGTAAATAGAATCCAAAGTCTGTGGGGAGACTTTGGTTCAAAACGTTGCTCTGGGTGAGTGCCCTAACCACTCACATATACCCCTACCCCTTTTTCATCTGCATCACTTGTTTTGATGCTACCCTTGACAATAACTTTATCTGAAATTATTCAGTGATTAAGATACAAAACAGCTTCAGATTCAGCAAAACTATTCTCTGAAAAATAATTAACTACCCCTGGAGGAAACTTGCCCAGGGTCACACTTGCTCAATGATGGGAAGAGGTCAAGTCTTCCAAGTCTTACAGAAGTGCTACCAGACTATGCTGCTCATTTTATCTCTTATCGTCTAATCAGCCTATGCTTTCCTCTCCACATGGACCATAAACAGGTTCAAGAAGAAAATTCTCTAAACTGTAATAGACAGTATGAGAGACATTACGTTATTTTGCACTTCAAAACATGAATGAAGGACCAATGTCAGGATCTGTGTAACATGAATGCTGATCATGCTTCAAGATTAAATGATTTATTCATCCACTATTATAAACATTACAGGCACAGAATTCAATCAGCCTTGAATTTCATTTACTTCCATTATTAATGCCAATTACATACAACAGGGTAGTGAAAAAAACAGGCAGAGTTTACAGCATGTACTTCAGATTTCAGGCACAACATCTGAAACAATTTCCTTGCTCAAAACTGTAAGTAAACAGAATATGTCCTAAAAGATTTCTCTCCATGTGTTGCATGAAATATTTATAGCTATACACTCCTTATGGAGATGATAAGAACCAACTGCCATAATACAATTATATGAATAATTATGTTTTAATGCATATTTTAAAGATGTGTCATGAAGTACAAACCTTTTTCAGTTTATTCCTAAAAAAAAAATAATCTAGCCAATCTGTCTTATTCAGGAGACTCATAGTTATACATTTACCTACATTTATAGGTAGTATATAGTTTCAAATTTTAAGGGAGTCTCCTTTAAGTACCAGGCTTCTTGTAACATTATTCCTGTAATTACAGCACTGTGTATTGAATAGCAAAAATATAGCCATGACAAAGACAATTCTGTTTAGTCTAATGCATATTTTACGTGTAGACCATGTAAAAGATTGTAGCAGAATGTGTTTAAATAAGGGGAACACACATTAATGTTTGAGCTTGACTTGTCAGCTGATTAATGCACCCTACTTTTATTTGACTGCAGTGACTTTATAACTAAAAATTGAAAGTTAAGCATGATATGCTTATGGCTTCATATTGATTGACGTATAGATGGCTCAGAAGGTCAACGGATCAGTAGTGAGCAGAAGTGCCCTCTAATGTTGCTCTTGAGTGCAATGTGTTGAGGGCATTTCTCTTTTGCAGGAACTCTGGGGACAGGTTTTGCTACTACTATCACTCTCTCCCTCTGTATCCACTAGGTCACATCTCCCTATTGTTATTAATGCTATTATCACTATTACTATTATTTTACCAATCTTTGTTACCTGTCACCTCACACAATCATGTTCAACAAGAACCTATGTCAGGAGCTAAGTAAACTCACAAATATCTTTCTCAGAACATATATTTCTTTCCTCCATCCAAAGGTAGAAAGTACACAGAGCAATGGCATAGAACAAGGACATGTATGTACAAATCTTATCAACACTTGTATCTTTCCTTGTAAATTTCTATAATGTCCCTTCAGCCTAGTTATCCTACATACCCTACAAAATGCATAAGCTGCCTCCTACAGCACATCTTCTTTCTCTGTTGTGTCTGTCTGAAATTCTCCTTTGAATTGTTGCTGCCAGTCCTCCTCTTTCCTGCCTGCCTACCTAGTACCTTTTGGGTTTTAGTATTCCCTTTGATGCAAGGTTTAGGCCTGAGAAAAGTTAAGCTTATTAGTGCAGTTGATGACAGCTGTAATTGGGGCACTCCCCAATTTATAACTAGCTATTGTTCCCTTGAGAGTTATTGACGCTCTCTGAACTGTATTTCATTTTTGCCATTATTTTGTTTATTTCTCCCCACCTCATATTTTAACCTGTCCAATCAGGTAAGACTGAAACAGGGGAACTGAAGTGAATGAAATGCTCATAAAAAATAAAACTAATGTTCAGAGTGGTGACTCAAACCACCCACATTGCAAACGGGCAACATTTCTTTCCTATTGTGTGATGCTTTGCTAATGGTATCCAGTTCCTGTAGTTAAGTATCCAAGGTAAGTGAGAGAGAGGCTAAGGACTGAATGATCTCTATAAGTGATCCCTTGTAGTCATGGGGAAACACATAGGGCCACTGTGGATTAGTTTATGCTGGTCTACATTCTACCTGTTCTGTGGAAACTGTGGACCACGAGCTGATCACCTTCACCATCCGCCGAAAAGCTGGCAAGTCGGTCAGCAACACGCAAGTCCTTGACTTCAGGAAAGCCGACTTTGACAAGCTCAGGAGGCTTGTCAGTGAAGCCCTAAGGGACCGTGACCACAGGGAGAAGGGAGTGCAAGAAGAGTGGTTGCTCCTCAAGGGAGCGATCCTCAATGCACAAACTAAGTCTATTCCATCTCGGAGGAAAGGCAGCAAGAGGGCACAGCAGCCCCCCTGGCTCTCCAGGGACCTAGCAGATCTCCTGAGGCTAAAAAGAAAGGCCTACAAAGGGTGGAGGATGGGAGTCACCTCCAAGGAGGATTATTCTGCACTGGTCCGGTCCTGTAGGGAGCAGACCAGGAAAGCCAAGGCTGTAACTGAACTCCAGCTAGCTTTAAGCATCAAGGACAATAAGAAGTCCTTTTTCAGATATGTGGGGAGCCAGAGGAAAAGCAGGGGCAACATTGGACCCCTACTGAACCAGATGGGGCAACTGACAACTGACGCCCAGGAAAAAGCCAACCTATTAAATAGATACTTTGCGTCAGTCTTTCATCAG
>NW_005842038.1:1851530-1861067 GCF_000455745.1 Alligator sinensis | reverse complement strand
TGGCTTGCATCCATAGATGCTTCTCAAGCAAATCCCGGGACGTCATTCTCCCCTTGTACTCGGCCTTAGTGAGGCCGCAGCTGGAGTACTGTGTCCAGTTTTGGGCTCCACAATTCAAAAAGGATGTGGAGAAGCTTGAGAGAGTCCATGAAGAGCCACGCGCATGATCAGAGGTCAGGGAAGCAGACCCTACGATGACAGGCTGAGAGCCCTGGGGCTCTTTAGCCTCAAAAAGCGCAGGCTCAGGGGTGATCTGATGGCCACCTACAAGTTTATCAGGGGTGACCACCAGCATGATGGGGGAACGTTTGTTCACCAGAGCGCCCCAAGGGATGACGAGGTCGAATGGTCACAAACTACTTCAAGATCGTTTCAGGCTGGACATAAGGAAGAATTTGTTTACTGTCTGAGCCCCCAAGGTCTGGAACAGCCTGCCACCGGAGGTGGTTCAAGCGCCTTCATTGAACACCTTCAAGATGAAACTGGATGCTTATCTTGCTGGGATCCTATGACCCCAGCTGACTTCCTGCCCTTTGGGCGGGGGGCTGGACTCCATGATCTTCCGAGGTCCCTTCCAGCCCTGATGTCTATGAAATCTATGAAAGTGGGATTTCCCCCAATCCCATCCCCACCACCACAATGTTAAGTAATCACTGAGAAAAATAGTGATTATTGGTCAAATTGAATATGAAGGCAGATGGAATAATCCCCTGATTTCTTCTATGATATATTTATTTGGTATCACATGGTTACAGCTCAAGAGCAAGACAAAAGATGATTTATGCAGCAAGGTCCTCTGTTAATATATACCATCAAACAAATCAAACTCTTACCATGTTAAGAAAAGTTGCAGTTGACTTAAGACAATATGCACTTTCAATCTCATCCCTAACATGGTTTGGATTCTCATTAGCATCACCCAGTATTCCTACTGGTATGTCTAGGCCCTAACCCAAGTTAATGCAACATTAATAGATGTGGTATCAGGATCACAACTCAAAATGTACCTGAACAATATGGACATTAACCGCCAGACTTAGTTATCTTGGTGTCTTGCAACTGAGTGAACTCTTCAGTGAAGACATGGCCATTTCAGTTCTTCTATTCTATAAGTAGAAGCAAATAAATAAACAGAAGCCATAATATGACTATTATAAATAAATTAATAGGAGACATGACCATCGCTGAAAGTATTACAAAGTGGACAGGTGTGTTTTTGAGTTTTCTTTTTTTTTAAAACCAACACAAGAAATATTAAAAACGAGTCACTGTTTCTTGTAACTCCAGGTTATATAGATGGTATATGTAATGAATTGCAAAAGCAAGTACATAGATAAACATATTGGATGACATCATGGCAATATGACAGAGCAGAAAGCTAAAATGATTTGGCCACCTGGAAAGAGAGATTGATTATAGAGGCAATAATTCAATGAATGCCAAACAGAAATGAAGGTGAAAGAGGAGAGAGAGAGAGAAAGAGAGTGCACATCATGGAACTAACTGAAACAATGTCAGGTGAAATAACTGGGTCATTAAGGAATGTGAGAGAATATTTTACATAATCCAGTGCTGATGTAACACTGAGGGGCCTTTCTTGTCAACTGGACTGACACTGAGTAGTTCTTTACTCCTTGAGTAGCTCATTGTCAGCATCAAGCAAAATATGCTCTTCTTTGTTTTTAATACAGCTACTGACCAGATTCTCTCATTCTTACTTATGTGCAGGCAGGGGCAGATCCCGAGGGGGTGCCCATGTAGCAGGAGCAGCAGCTAGGGATTTTTTTTTTAAATCCACAAAGAGGGTGAGAATTCCCTTCCACTCTTCCCCTCTATGTTCAGAGGCATTCCCCCCTCCTTGGCCAATCACTCTGCTGTCCCAGGGGCAGGGGGAGCTCCAGAGGCACTTTTAGCCAAGCTTTATGAAGGGCTGGGCTCAGCCTGGGACAGCAGCAGTGGTGGCAGGTGAATGTGTTTCCCCTCCCCGCCTAGGTCCCCCAGGTATTCCCCACCAGCCTGGGAGCAGGAACCAGCCTGCTTGCCACTGACGCCACTGCCACTATCCCAGGTGGAGCCTAGCCCTCACCCAAAAGGGAGGGGAGGGAAGGTGATGTGTCTCTGGGCAAGGAAGGAAAGTGGGGAATCCTACCTGCTTTGGGGATTTAAGAAAATCCCCAAGATTGCATGTGTATGTATGCAAATGTGCATTTGTGAAGGGAGATCACAGGTAGAATCACCTCTGCAGCACCAGTTGCTGCTCCCATACCCCACTTGATAAAATCCTGGATCTGCTTCTGTGCCCAGACTTTCAAAACATCATAAACAGTAAGTGAAAGTTTTTTGTCTTTTAATAGGAGGAGGTGGTTAAATCTAAATTATAGTCCCAAATAGATTATCAGTAGTTTGATCTTTTGCACAATACTTTTCTCATAAACTATGGACCTGAAACTTGAGAACTCATTTGGTCAAACTAATCCCTGCTTTAAATTGCTAAAGGAATAGAAATCAGAGCAGGCAAGGGAAGGGGATCGGAGTGGCACTAGGGAAGGGTGTGAGGATAATTTGTGGCACACCTGCCAAAAAAGGTTTACCCCCACTTATTTACTCATTGGAAAGTTTAGACTTTAGAGGACACTTCATTGCTTACATGATAAATAATTTCATCAATGCATAATTTACATTTCCCTAATAAAGAAATCCCAATCTCCCGAGATCCATTCAGTATTTCCTGCTGTATCATCTTCAGGCGGCATCTGTTGCTTTTAGTTCTGTTTTTGTTTTCTCTTAATAGCATAATATTTTAATTAAAATGGAACAATGCATTTGTCAGATTTAATAAAGATGTTTCCGTTTGACATTTTAGCAAAAAATAAAAAATAAAAAAAAAATCCAGAACCAAGCATATTTAATACTATTTCAAGGAACAAAGTTCATCTCCTTGGTAAGTCTCCAAAGAAAATCTTTTCTCTGAAACCAGCAACTTGTGGCTTAAAAATTAAATAATTCCAATGCTTCTGCTGCAGAGAAGTATTGCCTTGGGGCACTGTAAATTAGTGTTCAAACAGGCAGCAATATGAGATTCATAGATTTCAAAACAGGACAAGTAAGATGGTTAGGTAATTACTATGGAACATGCCCATATTTGCATTTGAAGAATAAAATGTAATAGGACACATATTGTCTTTAGTTTCACTTGGAGAAGCTTACTATACTCATTGAAGTCGCCCATGTGTAACAGAGCAGATTTGGGGCCCCAGAATAAGCATTCTGCCTGAGAAAACAGAAACATGAAAGTATTTTGTTTAATGTTGAGCACAGGTCAGAGAACTATCACTGGCTCACACTAGCAGAAACATGTTTTGTCCTCCTGATAGCTTATTATATTTCAGTAATTCACATGTAAACCCACAAAACATTTCTACAACATCATACAGCTGTTAAGCTGAGACGTGTTTAATTTGAAATACTGCATAATAATTTTCAGTTGCTTTTATTGTAAATAGTTTGTTTATTATTCCAGCAAAGAATATAGAAGAAATGAAGCAGAAATTAACTAATGTTTGTACAGGGCTTTGAAAAATTAAAATGTGATATAAGTGCTAAGTGGTATTTATGTAGAGCCAAATGTTTTGAAGCTAAATTTTTTGTCTCCCTCATTTCCTCTCTCTTAGTATGAGCACATTTCTCACGGAACAACCACTTCCTTTCTGATCTCACTATCCTCGTACTCGGGGGAAATCTATCCAACACTTTCAAGAGGCAAACTTGGCAACAAAAGTTCATAAACTGCCTGGACACTAAGAAGCAAGGATTAAAACATTGATATTGGTTTTATGGCACATTATATTTTACCTGACTCATGTCTTCTTTCCACACATGAAAGCTGAAAATGACCCTCCCCTTTTTTGCAAGGCCTTGGTTTCCCACTAATTAGTTTCTTTCCTCCTGCTAATTGTATGTCTGCTATTCCTTGGGTTTCTCTTACTACTGTTCTTTACCATGCTGTGCTCTTGCATAATTTCTGGACCATCACAGCTACATCGCTCTTACACTAGCAAGTGTCATAAAGGCATCTGAATAGCAAAGCCAGCTTTTGAATTAAACAATATGGTGCTGGTGAAAACATACTGCCAATCTTGTGCAAATGCTGATCTTTTCCAGTGTTTTCCACTATAAATTTAAATCCCTCCAGTGAGACTGCATTGCTTCTACTAGAAATCTATGGACAAAGTCCACTGACCATATGAATTGTGGGCTAAATTACATATTAAGTATAATCTAGTAATATACTAGCTTATACAAATATTACATCAGCTGGCATCACACATGCTTATACCAGCAGCTAAATTAAAGTCCTAATTAGTATAATAATTTAAATTACTCTAATTTACTTATGCCACTGAATGACAGGTATATCAGAATTGCAAACTAGCATATGTGATGATGGAAAACAAATCGAGTTCCCAGTCAGAGGCATACCAGGCACATACTGTACTCTGGGCAGTACTGTGCCCCCTGTGCCCTGCACTTTCCCTGTCTCAGTTCTGGCTCTGAAAGTGGGGAGGGCAGAGCAGCAGCTGGAGATCAGCTGCTGTCTGGAGGTGACATCTCCCCTAGCAGCAACTAACTTTTGACAGGTTCTTCTCTGCCCCCACTGCTGCTCTGCCCTCCCATCTGCTAGACCTGGAGCCGGAGCTGCTGCAGGATGTGTGGGGAAATGGGGGATGGCAGGGGGAAGTGCCCCTGCCTAGCTGCATTCTGGTGCTGCTCCTGCCCCTACCTTCGGCAGTTTCTGAGGCTCATGCCCTGCTCGCTCACCCATCCTTAGGCTACTGATCCTAGATGTAACTGAATGCTATGATGTGAATCTGTAGGATTGGCCATTCGAAAGTGCTTAGTGCAACAGAGAAAATATGTAACCTGACCATTTTTTAGGGGTTGCTGTTCATGTGTCTCTGCCATTTAATACTCAAACATTCTTAGAAAAAAACAGACCAAGGATGGTAATGGCAATTAGTCAATAAGGTTCAAATCTCTAGCTGGAGTGAGGAGCCCAGCCCCCATGAAGTTACATAAGATATGGTCATATACATCTGCTGAAAAAATAGGTTGAATAAGTAAAGTTTATATCATCAGCAAAATACTGAATCCTGTATTAAGGCACTGGGTGAAATCATTTAAAATATGCAGGTGTATATCTCAGAGAATTATAAAAAAAATACACTGCTTTATAGCTGAAGTAAAGAGCATGGAAGTAGTATCTTTGAAATGCAGTCAAACTTGTGTTTTGATGTCTAGACTAAAGGGGCATATGACAGAATTCACAAGGTCAAAATAAAGACTTTTTTGGCACATTTTTAGTTTTTCCATGAAGATCAGCTTTTGCAAGGAAATAAGACACCTGACTGAGCAGTTACATATTTACAGTCACTTGCTTCTCTGTGTTCCCACACCCATTTCTGCCAGCCTCCATAGCATTCTCTCCTGAAGTACAGACCCATTACAGCCAATTTCAGCTTCCCTTAAATTAGGAAATCATCATTATTTATCCCTAGGTTGCCTTACAAAAGTTGTCCCTGATTCAGTAATCTTTTAGCAAATAAGCAATGCAAATATGTACACTCTAGAGAAAGCAAGAGAGAAAATGGCAAACAAAATCTACAACAAAACAGCATCTGAGCTCAGGTAACAGCACAAAGATCAGCAGAGTCAAGTTTGCCTTGCTCCTTTGGGTGAATTTTACTGCCAGCTCCTAATACCTTAGCTGGCTGGTTGAGTGCTGTTATGCCAGCATGGACATACACAATATATGCATGTTAATTCCCATTCATCCCAAATTCTCTTATGAACTGGAGTGTCTTTGGTGAAGTCAGGTATTACAAAGATTCTCTTGCCCGGTCCTTCAGTCATGAAATCAACCCTCAAATATGAATGAATTATCAAGTTACTGCATTTTGATTAGGATCAATGTTTTTCTTTTGATAGAAAGCAGTAGTGTGCACTTGTGTGTTTTACAGATCTCCTGCAACTCAAAAAACAATTTTGATCTATCTAAAGAGCAAAGCCCCAATCAGCTGCATATACAACCTTATGTATAAACCCAATTAAGTAGATCCCCAGGTTTAACTTATATGAACTATGAAAATATGAACTTGATCTACTCTAAGCCTTCAAAGGGTACCCACCCCACTCTGCACATCTGAAAAGACATCCTCCTTGAAGCAGTTTTCTATTAGCATATTAATTAATATTTCACCCTCAGAGGTATCTCCGTTTACTGGCTGAGCAGAGCAAAATTTTCATTGACATCAGTGAAAAAGGACTTAAATCTTTCTCTTGAATTGAAATATAGCAAACTGTAATGTGCATTAGCTTTTGAAAAAGCCTTGTAGCTTGCTTGCATGCGTTTTAACATACATACAAATTCTAGGAAAAATGTAAGATTAATCTCATGTACAACATACACAAAAACATCAAAGTTCTGTACAATTTTAAGAAAGAGTGCTATATTTTCAGGGACAGATGACCAAGCTACCTCTAAGAGACAGTAAGCAAGCATTTAGTACATTATACTTATATTTGCACCAATAAGCAGACCCAAGGCTACTAAATATAGTGCAGTGCAAGCACTCTGAGCCATAGGGAAAATGCGGTAAGATTTAATAAATGATAAAAGGGCAATGTAGTCTATGGCTGATGCACTGGAAATAACAAGAAAAAAAATGGCACAATTTCAGTCTAAGATAAATGAACAAGTTTTTCTTGTTTCAGCAAAACCATATTGATGTGCCCAAGAAAAATCAATAGAATAGTAACTGTACAAACTAACTGTCCTTGTCTGAAGAAGAAAACTGGCTATGTTTTGGGATAAAATGAATTAAAAAAAATAATAGATAAAAAACACACTTAATTTGGCACACTTCCTCATATCATTTATCACTGTTAGTCAATTGTGATTTTCTACAGAATAACAGTCTTTCCCCCTCTTCATTCAAGTTGTACCACGAAGAACCTAGCTAATTATTTAAAGCTATTAATTCACGTTGTCTTCTTAATAACAGTGCCAGAATTATTACTTAATGGTATACATTTTGTTCCATGGGGCAAGGCAGCAGAAGCACACTTCTAGGAATTAGCAATTTTTAAAATGAAATTCTCATCTAAAAATTCTGCAATTAAATTTCCAATTTCCAAAAAAATAGTATTATTAAAAGAAAGCTACTGTTTCAAACTATCAGCTTCCACTAGGGTTCTTTACTGTGCTTCAAAAGCAAGGATTTTTATATCTTTAATTGATTTGATTGAGAAACAGTAGGTCTCAGGAGGGAGAGAGGGAGGGAGAGAGAGAGAGAGAAATCACTGTTGTACTATTTATAGTAGTTATCTATATCAAGTAGCATAGGATGGGTCCTGCATCCTGAGGAGTTATACTGTCTCAACAGACAGACTCCAATACTCCTCTGTTGTGTGCATTGGAAATTCCATAGATAGAAAAGCAGGCATGCAAGGTCAAGTAAAATGCACTTGGGTTCTGATGAATGCTTCCGAATTTTAAGGAAAACATAATGACCTGGAATTAATAAATTGCCATGAATGATTTTAAACTGGAGTACAGCACCTTAATGGAAAAAGAAGTGATAACATACATGGATATTTTCTCAGTTATGGTACTGACTTCCGTCTGTTTCAACTGGAAACAGTTTTTCATTAAGTTTCACACAATGGACTTGATTTGATGGGAGGGAAATTTTTGGAAATTACTAATACAAAGGGAAACCTTGCTGGCTCCATTCTTCTTTTGTGTTTTTCCCCAAGAACAAGAATTCTGCACACCATGGTAATGGTGACTTATTTTTCCACCTAATGTTTGGTCCTGAAAAAAAGAATTGTCAATAATTTATTTTCATCCTAATTCACGCTGATGCCTCTCAATGTATTATCTGTAATAAGTATTTGCTATAATACACATATTAACCAAAAGAATGGGCTGCCATAGCTTTATTCAAATTTAATCAAGTATTCACAGGGTATTATCACAAGCAATGTTTATGAGCAGCCAGCAGTATATAGCACTAAATCAGTTGCTGACACACTAGAACATTTCTAGAAGCAGGATGCCTCCTTCATGCTGGCATTTCAAGATTACTTTTTTACATTATTGGAGAAAGAGAAGATAGTCAGATGGTTTATAAAGAATCCAAGGCCTTAGGTAGTTTTCCATATGCATATCATAAAAATACCAACCAGTATAGCTTAGTCACCCCCAGGGACCTACTCAGTCACACCTGCACAGTGATTGTATTATTAAAAGCTTACCAATAGGTGTCTAACATACACACTCAATATAAAACACTCAGGAGGAAGGTCACTTGAGAAGTTCACAGGGGATCAGTCAGATTTTATCAAGGGACTGATCCTCCAGTTGTTATTGAGTCAATGCTACTATGGAAGTCAATAGGAACTTTTTCAATGTAAAAACAGAGGGCGCATCCATACTAGCGTGCATGTCTAGTAAGTGGTACTGCAGACCTGTCTGTGGTGCTGCACATCCAGGCAGGCATGCAGCAGCATGTGCTGCTAATTTGCAGTATGCGGAGGGGTTGGGGTTTCACTCTGGGCGATCCTGGTGTCTAAAAAGCCCATGCTAGAAAAAGGCAAGGCAGTGCATGTGGGGGCAGTGTGCTCCATCTGAAACCAGAGCCTGGCTGGCTGGAGCCACACTCCATTTGCTGGCCAGGCTCCCCGCTGCCAGATTGCCATCACTAGAGCCCCAGAAGGGCCCCAGGACCCCAGGTAAGGCCCCCATTTGGGGCAACTTGCCACACACCAGAGTGCATGTGCATGGGCGTTGCCCAAGGACAAGTAGCAGCAGCACAACTATGTGCCACAGCTATTTGTCCCCCAGGGAAAAGCACATATGCACTTACCTGGATATGTCCAGAAGGTCCAATATTTGGATTAATCCCCAATTATCCACTCTCTTACTCAAGACGTGTACACAAATTACAATTTCACAATTCCCTCTCTTTTCTGTATTGCTGCAACCCATCTCTTGTACTCACCCTCCACACACAGCAACTCGAACAAGATTTTCAAAGGTTTCCAAGCTTTAGGTGCTTTTTAGATGCTCTTTCCATTAATTGCTATGGAAGATACATATCTAAAGCCCTAGCTGCTTTTAAAAATATTTGCTTACATCCGTGAGGAGCAAATAACTACTTAGCAGGCCCAGGAAACAGTTTACAGCCTTCTCCATCCTTTTAAGAATTAGTGTAGGAAGGTATACCATTTATCCTTTGACAGAAATAAGTGTCTTGGTGTGGTATAATGTTTTCTAATGTGGTATGATGTAGGAACAGCTGTAGACCCCCGCCTTGCTACAAATATTCTAATATAATAAAAGGCTTAGTCTGTCTGTCTATCTGTCTGTCTGTAATGCTTTTGCCCAACTGTGCATGCACCGCTGAGAGGCAGACAGTGATTGGCTGTGTGGGCCCCAATTGGTGTGGCTGCTGGGGAAATTGGTGCCCACCCCCC
>NW_005842038.1:1847908-1851322 GCF_000455745.1 Alligator sinensis | reverse complement strand
CGGGGGGAGCAGGGCTGGCCCCTGGCAGGGTGGCCAGATCCTGAGCAGTGGCGGGAAGGGAGTGTGGTGCCGGATCCCAAGTGGTAGGGAGGGGGAGCTGGACATGGAATGGCAGGGGGCAGGCCTGGACATCAGGGGGAGGTGGGGCACAGGGCCAGACACGGGGCTTATTCCCTGCCCCCCCACATCATGCTTGATGGGCAATTTGCTAGTTTACTATAATTAAGCATGGCAAGCTTATGTCCATTTAAGAAGGAATTTATTTTAATATAATAGGCAGTCTTCTTTCAAATCCCTACATTTTAATTTGCCCCCTGATACGTAGCCATTTATCACTTTATGTTTTGGATAATTAGTTCATTGGTTGTGTGTGCTGGTTTAGTTACCAAATGAAAAAGGAAAAATTATTGTGTGGACAAAAATACAGAATTGCAAGGGTTTCTTGAACTGAAATTGCATATTCCACTCCACTTCATGGGTAGACTACTCTAATGATGAAGTTTCAGCTTAAAATGATAAAGGAAAGTGGTTCCTGCCTAAACAAATGTGAAATTCAGATTCTTTGAAAATACCACACAGTACAAGTACTGGCATTGGAAGCCAACAAGGATTTATTCACCAGGAGAGTAGCACTTGATATCTTGTCTCTAGAACTCTCTAGATGTGAGCAGTTTTTCTAGTCTGGATCATCTCCAGTCAGGAACACCCAACTATTTTAAAGTATGAAATTTATCATCTGCTTCATATCTGTCACTTGGACTACAGAAAAGCTTCTCTTGACTGAATTTCAACCTGCTTTGCTTCATGGAAATGTTTGGGAAGCTACTGACAACTGCCTACAATTTAGACCCATGTACTTCCTGTTTAAATCAAAACAGGAAGTACTGGGTTGGTTACTGGAAAATAACTCCTAGCATCCCTCTGTTCCTCGCAGTCATCAAAATATCTAACATTGAGCCTTATATTAAGAAATCATCAGTATGCACCAGTAGTCTCATCCATTATTTCCTTGTCTCCAATCTTCCTTTTTAGAGGGTCAGACAATTCTGGCAATTGTTGGAGTGATCATGCTTTTTTGTGCCTTTATGTGCTTGTCAGCCATGACATGGTGCAAAGATCACACTAGTATCATAGTATCATAACTCCTTTAACTTAGCTTGGCTGCTGGCTTGGCGGATAATGCCCCAAGTACAGTTGGGGGTGGAGGAGAAAAGCAAGTAATTTCTAAGTTACCTTTGTATCATCTCAAATCTATTTGGTCACACCTGTTTCTACATGTTTACTCAGGCTTTTGATTTTAAGATTGCATGAGAGATCAAACATTCATTCCTTTAATAAGTCTTCTTGGTTGTGCCCGATTAGTGATTTTATTGTTGATTACTGTAAGGGCATCTAAAAAAATTATCATATGAACATAATAAATGTGAAAAATGGACTTAGCTACTATGAATACTCACTGCATTGTATTGTAACTATCCCAATGAGGCTCTGTGCCCAATATTTGCCTTTAAGATGCAATAATTATTTGCTGCTGTACCACAGTTTAAGTGCCTTGCATCATTAGTTACTATATTAAAATTAATATAATCAGACCTACAAGTGTTCAGTAGCTGTTGCAGAACAACCTGGAATAGCAGCAAAAGAATATAATATACTACTATTTTATTAGTGTATGATTAATTTTTATTAGGTTGATATTGGATTCGCCAACAAAAGAATTGATAATAAAAAACCTAACTAATAGCTGAAATGGCTGATATCTCATCTTTAAGTTCAAAGAACAGAATGTAAAGGATTGGCAATAACAGAGGGAATTGTTTCCCTTCCATTAATTTTTAATACTAGGAAGACTCTAGTCCTGGATTAAATGAGAGGTTTGTTTTTATTTTCACAATATGAATCCTATTATGATTTGATACTGTAACTTGGGAGGACTACTACAGTAATTAATGGCTGAACATTAACACAAGAAATTTGTTTAACTGAAAAAGTACATTTTCCTAGCAACTTGCTAAGTAATTTGTCAGTGCTTTTAACATATACTGAAATGACATATTTGAATCAAAGTTGTTATATTGCCCAAGTGCATTATAAATGATGGAGGTCTATGAAACTGTGATGCAGCTGCTTTAGAAAGAACAGTCTATTTGCTTCTTATGGAAATTAGTTTAAAAACAACTTTGCCATCAAAGAAACAGTAATATCAGAATGGAACATGTGAAATATCAGCCTGACAGTCAGAAGATTTGCTGTCCACAAAGCTCTCACTTTCCCAATTCTACCTCCTATGTAAGATTGTCATGTCGAAATATAGATAAAACATCAGCAGAACTTGATTACCAAGAGAACTGCATTATTTATTGTCTAATATATTGAACAGAGAGAGCCTTTACATTTTTTTAAAAAGATGCTTTGCTTACTCAAAGCTGCTGTAAATATTGTAATGAATCTGCTGACTAGCAGCAATTCTGCACAAAGGGAATATGATGAATCAAGCTATGGATGGATGCTTTTCCAAGTCCTGCATGGCAGGTTTTCACTCAACAAGAGAAAATAGGTTTATGACAGTGGGGAGAGTTAATGAATATTTGAATGGAAAGAGAAGAAGGTGGATAGTTTACCCATCAGGAACAGCTATGGGCCTTGGAGTTGCTGGTGTGTGATTGGATCTTTTTTGATTTAACAGGATATGGTGAAAACAAATAGATTATGCTGTGTACAACTCCATGGCATGATTTTTCCCCAGTAATGTAAACTGACCTGCCACAAGGCCCTGAAATAGACTAGGCTTGACCATTACACACTAGTCAAGTTAGTAAATTTGATTTTCTAAACCATAATTACTACAACTTTTAAGCATCCAGGTGGCATCTAATGGTTAAAGTCAGATTGTTAATGAAGAAGGGACAATGTGTTGGAAGTAGATTCAGACGTAGATCAGTACAGTTCAGAAGTCACTGAAATAAGATTTTTCTCCTTAAGGACCATGGACATTTTTGGTTTGCTTAATCAATGCCATCAAAGTTTAAAGTAAGAAGTGTCAGATCTAAGACAGTCTTCATCTTTAAAATGTTAGACTGTTTCAAAAAGCAACACATCTGGCTCATGGTAGGTTCCTTGGATAAAAGGTATCATTCTGGAACCAAGAGTTCTAGTTTTTTGTATGTCTTCTTGGAGGACATGCTGCATTAATGAGCACAGTGAATGCAGATATATTGTATACAGACCAAGTCTGAGCTGCAAGGTACTTGTAATATTTATTAACCAACTAGAAGAACAGTAAGCAAAATTCTGCCTTCAAACATATGAGTAAAATCAATGAGAATTATCCAGCTTTATATGGAAGGGCTGTTTTTAGCCCACTTTCTTGCCAAGCAGTCATGCTATCCAGTTCCTACACATCATAATATTTTC
>NW_005842038.1:1825572-1847877 GCF_000455745.1 Alligator sinensis | reverse complement strand
TCTTTCCCTTGTTAAATTCCCTTGATGTGTACATTAGATATGAAGCTTCTCTAAAATCCAGGATATGTAGTGAGGTCAAGTTGATGTTGCTGTAGGAACCAGAACTTTTTGAATTATCTGAACTTTGAGCATAAACTTTATTGGATCAGGTAATAGTTCTGTGCCTTTCATGTATTATACACAATGGGGAAGAATTAAACTCAAGAATAAGGCAAAGCACCACAGGACAAAACTGTATTCTTTTCAGTTCATGAGTAAGTGCTTCATTTTACTTGGGGCTACTATATCTTCAATATCTACGTTTACTTATATACTTGCCCACTTTTAAGAAAATACATGAATGTCTTGTAAGTGACTACCTAGCTAGACTATATAACAAACATTTTCAGTTAATTATTTTTACCCCTCCTTTCCATGGTTTGTTCTACCCATCATCAGATCCCCCATGGAGCAGGCCTTATCCTGTTCTATGGTCCTGATCCTGAAAAGATGTTTAACTTTGGTTCCCATGAGTCTTGTCTGGTTAATGGTGTTGTTCACATGCACAGCAAATATAAGTGTCTCCAATATCAGGGACAATATTTTCTTAGCAACTAGTTCAATAGAGCCTTTATTCCTATATCCCTTAATTCGATAACAAGCCTTGTCCCCATTTCATACTCTTTCTGTCAATCCACTCCATGCTCAGATGACAGACCAGTTACAATAGTAACGAATTACCAGAATGATGCACGTTGCACTTTTGTATGTCCGATGCAATTCTGCTCGTGTTCATATCATTAAACCACCTTAAAAAACAGAAAACAGAGCAGGCCGATTCTATGTGTACAAATCTGGGGTACTGTTAGGAGACCAGCTAAAAAGATAAATTATAGTTCAGGCCAGGTTTGGATCATGAGGATTAATAATATTCAAATGAGTGGAGTTTTAAAACACAAACTATTTTTCAGTCTTGCTGGAAATCTTAAGAAAAATGCAACTCTTAATTGCATAGAAAAATAATATCCTTAATATATATACAAGCAGTGTTAAACTTCCAAAGGTAATTATAGATATTTATATGTATGTCAGGTTTGCTGTAAAAGCCTATTAAAGAGTGTCTAATGAAGTTTCTATCAATTTTAGTTTTTCCTCAGTAGGCTTGCATACATAGATAAAATTATGGAGTCCATTATAATTACAAAAATCTAGAATAGCTAGTTTGTCAGACACCAGAAGTCTCCTACCCTACTGATAGCTACCAGTGTCCATGGAAGCAGTGGCATAGCTTGTAATGTGATCAGGACCCTTATTAAATGTAGTACCTTGGTTGTACTGAATTTCTGAAAGTGAGAAACAAAAATCAGCAAAACCAGAATTCACCATTAGCAAAGCTGTGTTTGTAACGTGGGAATGCCTATCGGGTTATCTAAAATGCATTCTGCGTAGGGAGCTATGATTTACTGAACAGTATGAAAATCACTTAAACAAGGTCTCCATTACAGCCCTTATTCTGAAATGCAACAAGCTATAACAAAAAATGGAAAAAAGTGATTTGCTTACATATTCTTGGCACAGCCACACCATATAACCTGTCTCTGCTGAAGACAGTGCCAGCAATTTCTCTGCACAACTTGCATACATGCCATCTGCCAATAACTCTAGAGGCCTTTAATCTAATTCTAAAATTTTCAGCTAACCTTGATTCATTAATCAAAATGAGGGATTAAAGAATACTGATATTCGCCTTCTCAGTATTATCTGACTGGAAGCTAACTGGTAAACTTAAACATTGTTAAACCTGATTAGATCCCCCCACAGATGAAAGCTCTGTATAGAGTACTAACTACTAACCCATATAATAAAGTCTAAAACAATATTTTTTTACATTACTTTCATATGAAAACCTCTTGAAATCACTCATTTTCCAACTCCTACAGTCAGTAAAATTTAACAAGTATTCCATTCTCTTGAGCTTTACCAAAATTGCCAGTAGTAAAAGCCAGCTGTCAACACAGGCAATTCTCTTACTGTAAAGGGAACATTGGATACAATGGCACATAAACACATAACTGTTTTGCATTCTTCAAGCATTTTGCATGTCACACATAGTAGGTGTAATTTAGCACTTGCTGAAAGAAATGGAAGGAACATAGCAGAAGAAGCTGAGAGGCATGAATCAAAAAGGGTCAGATCTTAATATTCACAGACATCCTAGCTGAATTGAATCTTTATTGAGGTTTACTCTCCTTCAGATAATAAAAATGGGAGTCGGGAAGGAGCAAGTAAGATTAGGAGAAAACAAGTAGATGGGGACAGAAGCTAGGTGATCTCTGATTTAAGCACCATAGTAACCAGGGACATAAAAGGAATGGGATAGTAAAGATAGAGGGGAATGTGAAGTGGAGAACTTGACAGAACATTTCAATTCTGTCTTCCAAGGAAGATAGCAAGATAGAGTTATCCCTCCAAGTACAACTCATTTGATTTGGAGTATAGCTCAGTCAACCCATTGCAGAATTCAACCTATAAGAGGCAGGAGAAGCAGAGGCTTAGGAGTAACAAGTATGATAGTTGCATTGTAGAGAGGAGAAGTAGTGCAGTTGGCCATGAATAGACTGGACTTGAAAGAAGAGACAGAAATGATAGTGGAGGCAGTGGCATAACAAATAGAGTTCGTGCCCAGGGCAAACCCCCAGGGGCAGGGACAGGGGCAGGGGTGGGGACATGCAGTTCTGAGACTGGGGCAGGAGGTGCAGGTTCTGAGAGTGCAGGGTGAGGGGGGTGTGGATACCAAGAGTGGAGAGGGCATGCAGGAGCCACAAGCAGGGGGAGTGGGGCAGGGCAGAAGCCAGGATCTGCCTTGGAGTTCCTGGCATGGATAGGCAACCAGGGCATGGACTCTGTGGGGGTAGAGGGCAATTCCAGTCCCCCTCCTAACTTGTCACCTAGGGTGAGTGACATCTCACCCACCTCTAGTTATGGTAATGAATGAAGGACAGCCAGAAATATGTAACAGAGGTGATAAAGTCAAGGAGACAACTATGACAGCAAGAAGCAAATATGAAAGAGGGAAGAATTTAATTACTCTATTGTTCTGATTATACCTTTTTTTCTTCTAAAAGAACCATAAAAACTGCACTGCATGGCAAAGTACAGACACTCAAAAAGCCAGAGGCTGCCCGCCACCAAGCAAATGCCAGCTCGGGTCCTCCCTCTACCTCAGTGTGCCATCTGGGCTTGGCATCTAGCCACACTTCCCACTCCCTCCACCAGAGCAGGGAGCAGGCAAAAGCCAGGCAGGGGCTGCTGTGCTCCTGCCAGGCAGACCCCAGCTGAAGACCCATGCAGGCAAGAGTGGGGATTTAAACCTCCCTCCCTCTCCTCCGCCTCAGTCTGCTGGCCCCTGCCAGCTTCTGGCCATGCCCCTACCCCCTCGACTCAAGTGGTGAGTGGGGAAAACCTGGCAGGGGCTGCTCCACTCCTGCCAGGCAGACCCCAGCAGGGGTCCCATGTAGGTGAAGGATAGGGCTTAAAGCCCCCACCCACCCCTCTGCCTCATTCTGCCAGCCTGACCAGGGGTCTGGCCATGCCCTCCCTCTGCTCCAGCAGTGAGTGAGGGGAAAGCCTGTGAAGGGCTGCTCTGGTCCTGCCAGGCAGACCCTGGTTGTGATCCAGGGCAGGATTTCTCACCCCTACCTCCACCCCCATCTCAGCCAGCCTGAGCAGCAGTACTGTTCCAGCTAGGGAGCAGAGGGGTGGGCCAACCTTGCTTTGCTGGAGCAGACAGTACAGCCCAACCCAGGGCGGCATAGCATCCTGGGATGCTGGGGGACTATGATTTAACCTGAAGCAGGAAGGTGTCTGGGACAGAAGTTCCATAAACCAGTTTGACCCAAATCAGTTAAGTCTGATACTACATATAACCAGGTTTATCTTAAACAAGTTTTGGCCACTCTGAAAGTGGTTTATGTGCACTGAACTTCTGTTCTCTTATAGGTTTAAACCAGTTTCTGAGCACTTAAACTAGTTTATGTGAAACTTCTGTCCCTAGCCCATAGGTTGACCCTATGTATAAGTAATCAGACTCTGACTGTTGCCTTTTATTTTTCTTGTATTCAAGGACAAATACCAAGTCAATATTATTTTCAGTGCAGTTTGAATTTTAGCATTTTTAGGATATTTCACTCTATATATTCTTCTCTTGGTTATTTTATTCTCTTGTGGGACTTTAAAAGGGCAACAGAAGTTCAAGGTCTGTATCAATAATTATAAGATAAACACATTTAGAGGAAAACTGTATTTTCTAAAATTGAACCTGTAAATGTGGAAGGCAATTTACAAACTTGGTTGACTTATAAATGGAACAATACAGCCCTTGATTCAGAGGCACATAAATGGTCTGTTTACAAAAAATTAAAAGAAAGTTACACAGGTTTACTCTTTTCTTGGTTTTATTAAAAGTTAAAAATGAAAAAATCTGTTAAACATTTTAGATTAAAAAAAAATTAGCCTAAATGTTTCTATGCATTTACTCTACTACCAAATCACAAGGCAAAAGCTAGGAATGCCATTGATTATATGGGGCTGTACTCTCCACTAGTTTATACCAGTTATTAGATGGGCTATTACTTCAATTTGCACATTAATTTTACTTATTTATAGTATGATAGTGTCTAAAAGTCCTGACTCAGATTAGGGTCTCACTGTGCTAAATTCTGTATGAACTCATGATAGAAGATTGCTTGTAAATTCTCTGAAACAAATCTTAATTTGGGAAGACAAAAGGTGGAAGCAAAATAAAAACCTAGGGTCATGCAGCAGGCCAAGGACAGAATGAAAAAAAGAATTCAGTCCCAGGCTGATACTCTACCCATTAGTTCTTACTCCATCTTACAATGGAGAATCAGGTCCATGTTTTCATAGCAAATTCATAGCAAGGCCAGGGACATCCATAGTTACTGGAATGTGATACAGGATTATGGACTGAAATATTAAGACCATGATTCTTGTCTACTTTGTTCCTTGATCCTTAGAATTAAAAATTGTAGTGACAGTTTGACGCATATCACACAATCCCTTCAATATGTAAATCAGCCTTATATTCTGTGAGCAGAAACAACCACTGAGAAGTGTTCACTGAATTTAGATCTTTTTTATTTTGACAGGTTTATGCTTCTTTGTGTTTAACAGATTTTGAGTAAGAAGGCTGCAAATCTAATGATGTAGCAATAAGAAAAATAAATAAAGGCAATTTTACTTCATTTATGAGCTGTATGATTTTGTAGGAGATACTGAAGGCTAACAACCCAATTAGGAGTTTAATCAATTTGGATTACCCATGTTTGCCTGAGGCTCATAAAATATGGTAAATATCAGACTGATTGTTTCCATACTCTACTTAGGGTAGTTTAACAATTCTTGTGAAGGGATGTGGCTCATTTGCCTATATATGTGCTTTGAGGAGGAGGAAGGGTGGTATTTTAATTAGAGCGGTTCCTGGATAGCTGCTCTAATTAAAATGGCTCATGATCACATGTATTAAGCCCCCCTGAAGTTCAAAATGACTGTAGGGGAGCTTTAACTAAAGCTCATTCAGTGAGGTTTAGTTAAAGTGCCCCTACATCCATTTTGAAATTTATGGAGGCTTAATACATGTGAGGCTAAGGTAATGCTGGAGCATTCTAATTAGAATGCAAATGAACATGTCTATAGGCAGTCCAACTTGCTACTTCCCAGTCCAAATTTATAGATAAAATTAAAGATTATTATCCTTGGTACAACCATCTATCAGTTATAAATTGACATTTTATTAGATTATTTGTTCGACATTTCAGTGTTGGCTTAAAACAGTTTGAATTGACAGCTTCTAAGAAGTTCAAAGTCAATCAGTCAGTCAATATCTCGTGTATGAAAGATGACTTTTTCAAGATTGTACTTCCACAGCCCTGTGGATATTTTCATTCCTTTGGAAAAAGATGCCTTCCTTCAGTAGCTACATGATACTGTAAACTCTCTGTTACTGTTACTCATCTTACTTTTGAGGAACACCTGCCCCAAACCTAATTCCTGAGTTCCTCTTTTCCTTCTAAAACAGGAGGCTCTTGATTATTATCGTAAGCATATGTAATGCTGTCAGTTGTTTAATGCTATTAAAAGCAGTTTGTTATCACAGGTTGTAGATGAAGGCTAGGCTTGATGTCAGAGGTAAAGGAAAACAGATTTTCAGGTTTCAATGACCACTGAGAAAGACACAGTGGTACCATGAAGCACTGCAACAAACAACGTGATATTGATTATAACCCTATCTAGTATCTACTGACTTGCAAGGAGCAAAAAACTGTCCTACTAAGAACATAAGGAAAAATTGCTTTAACTGACCAAAATTAGGGAGTGGGATAGGATTTAGCCAATGAAGGTACCAAAACTAATAACAACCACACAACATTCCAAAAAGCTCAGTTTAAAACACCATAAGTATTTGTGCTGAAATTTGCAATTTTATCTAACTGACGTCAGGGTTGGTGAAAGGAAAGATAAGTACATGGACAAGTTCAGCTACATTTTTTCAGATGCAAAATATTGTGGTGGATTTAACACACTGAAGCTGATATAAATCACAGTCCCTCTGCAGCTCTGAAAATAAAGGCATAGCAGAGGGGTGGGCAATTATTTGGACTGGTGGGCCACTTAATGAGTGGCCCACCTCTCTCTCTCCCCGCATCCCTCCCTCCTGGATCTGTGACCATCATAGAAGCCTGAACCTGCCCACAACTTTAACATGCGCCATTTTCCTTGTGGTTGGAGTCCACCCCCCCCTCCACTCCCACAAAAGTCTGGACATAGCAGCTGCCAGCTGTGTCCACAGCTGCCTAAATGTGGCCAGCAGGTTCTGGTGGGGGGTGGGGCAAGGCAGGGCATGCTACAACTGCTGGCTATAACCAGCAGGAAAGCCTGAACCCACACAAAGCTGTATTCCTGCCCCTCTCCCAAACTGCTGGTGGCCCAACCCAGAAGCTGCTGGTGGCATTTGGGCAGCTGTGGATGTGACCAGCAGCCACTAAGTCTGGACTGGGGTGTGTGTGTCTGTGTGTGTGGGGGGGTGGGTTGCTACAGCTGCAGGTGTGTTCATGATTCTGCTTCCATGCTGGTGGCAGTCCAGGCCCAGAGAGAGAGAGAAAGTGAGAGCAAGAGCAAGCACAAAACAGATCCAAATCAGTTGGAAGGCCAGATCCAGCCCACAGGCTGTATTTTGCCCACCCCTGCATCATAATTATTTGTAATGACACAACACCTGGGAACAGTGTAGAATACAGCTGGGACCAGTAGTATGGATGTGTACTGATGTCCAAAAAAGATTGAAAATGACCCAAAAAGTTTACAATCCAATAAATAACAGATGGATTGAGTCAGGAGAAAAGTATACAACAATGAAAGAACATTATTCAGTGTGGTAGACCATTGTTTCAGGACACAAGAGGCCTAAAAAATGGTTGAAAATGTTGTAGATAGTATGACAGATGTTTTTATGCAAAAACCAAAATATAGATGTTTCTGCCTTTCTTTCTTATCCAAAGTTAAAACCCGGTCAGAGGTTGAAAACTTTTGTAAAGTAGATATATATCAAAATTACAATTAGGTAGCATTCCTACCATTCTCCAAACGTGTTGGATAAAAACAAACAAAAAGGACACCCACAGTCCTCCCACAATCCCCCCACACCCCGACGTGCATTGCCCACATTCCTCCATGCCCACCCACACACCCACCTGCATCCCCCACACCCTTTCCCATCCCCCTCCTGCAAACCCCACATCCCCCCATTACACACCCATCATGAGATAAGAAAACCAAAAGCAAACATCAAAACATAGATATTTCGAATTTGTTTTATTATGATGATAGAGACACTGGTTGGCTTCAAAACTCCTTTAACATTGTACATATAACAACAAAACATTGCCCAACTGATCTCTCTCTCTCTCAAGTGGTCTTTTGTTTTAATTGTGGAAGAACATGGATTTTGGGGTATTTTACAGGGTGAATTTGGGATTTTGCTATCAGAGATTTTGGAGTTTTTAAATAGGGAACACCAGAATTCCTGCTAGTTAAGTAGGACCCAGGCAGAGGAGCCTGCTCAGGGCTGGCGTCTGCGACCCAGCTGAAGGTGGCTGACCTTCCGGCCACTTGGGGTCAGGAGGACAACCTTTGGCAGTTCAAAGCAGGACACCACACTGAGAACACCTTCTGGCTGCCCAGATGGCAGGGTGGCGGCATACATGGCAGTAGTGCTGCACAAAGGCCAACTGTGCAGCCACAGCCCACTGGCAGCTGGCCTAGAGGTACAGATGCCTCTGCTGTGGCTGTGCGGTCTCTGTCCAGGTCTGGCAGGTGTGCAGCCTTGGGGCCACATGCTCTTGTAGGTGGTAGCAGGTCATAGCCAGGCAGCAGCCCCTACTGCCAGACTGCTGCAGTGGGTAAAGAGTGCAGGTAACTCTCAGGAATGCTTTAGCAGTCCAGGTGGCACAGGGGGTAGTGTCCCCAGATACCAAGTGGCTGGGCCCCAGATGCTCCTGTCTATTTGTAACATTCAAAATACTGTGGGCCCTAAAGCCCACCCAGCTAATGAGTAGCCCCTACTACTCTAGGGGGCTACTACCCTACTACTACCAGGGGGCTAATGGGTGAATGTTGTGTGGGCCGGGAGCGGTCCGAGGCCCTCGGGGGCCTGCGCACGGCGGGCTGTGGCCAGCAGCCCGGACACGCTGGGTCGGGGAATGCAGTCCGGCGGGCTAGAATTAGGCACGGACGCTTAGCGGTTGATTAAAGATTATTTTACTTACACCGAAGATGGTCGCGGTGCAGGCAGGAAAACTGCACCCAATCCAGTTGAAGGCTCTAAACACGCGAGCCCATCGCATCAACCGAAGAAAACAACTCGAAGCAGAGAGCTCTGGATACACTCACACGAAGTTTGCTAGGCTCCGTGGAACTTGCGCACAGGGAAAAGGGGTTCGTCGAAGGATTGCGCTCGGCGACGGGGAGAGGCCAGAGGTTGATCAGACCCTTGTAGCCTTCTTAAGGTACACGTTGGGTTCGATAGGCCCCGCAGCGCTTAGAGTTCTTCACAAGACGTGAAGTTCTCCTCCTCCAGATGGTTATGGAGTCCTCCCTTGCGGGGGTTCTCCTCGGAGTTCTCCAACTTGGGCGGAAACCACTCAAGCCTCTTATACGGCTAGCAAGCCAATCACTAGCTGCCATGTGGGAATAATTTAGAACTGGCCAATAGTGGGACACAAATTTGCATGCGAATGGCGGGAACTCCTTTGCACCGTGCATTTCTCTTTGCAACTAAGAAATGCACCCTACAAAGAAAGCTCCTAGTGGCGGGAAATAATTTAGCAGTGCCGAAGCGCGCACAAACAAAATCACACCCTTGGGTTATGACAAATGTTACAACAAAATACTTGGGACAACTCATGAAAAAACAAGATAGAAGTGTTGTGTGGGTCAAAGGTCAAAATGTGAAAATAAGTGTGCCTGAGGGGGAAACCGAGCAGAGCCCCCTGGGCTGCATCCACCAGTCCTCAGAGGCATCCAAGGAGCTGGTTGATGCCACCCACTGGTGCTCCACCTAAAAACATGCATGGACAAGCGAGAGGAAAGCGGCCCCGCAGTCTCCGGGCACCTTCCTGGACAGAGCCTCCTTCCTGGTCAAGTAAAGGGCCCACTTGGCCAGGGCCAGGAGGAGGTTGACCAGGAGGTCCTGGGACTTGGTGGGGCCATGGATGGGGCGACCAAAAACAAAAAGGTGGGGGGTGAAATTCAATCAGAACCTCAAGAGGAGGCTGTGGAGGTGGAGGGGCTGCAGCCAGGCACGCTCGAGGGTCCCCACAAGCTTCTGAGAGCAAACAGCCCTGAGCTGTTTGCCAGGCAGGTTTTTATACTGCGGGGCCAGCACAGGGCAGGTTTTTATACTGCTGGTGCCAGCACAGGTGCTGGACCCAGGTGCTAGTTCCCCCTTGCTGCAGATCTGGGAAGAGCTGGGCAGGGTTATTTTGCCCCAAGTGGCACAACTCGATTCATACCAAAGTGCATGTCCAGGCACATGCACTCAGGCAAAAATCCCTGGCTCAAATTTGTGCTGTTCCTATTTGAGCTGCTGCAAGCGCACATGCCTGCATGTGTGGATGCACCCTTCATGTGTGGGAAGAATTCAGGAATCAAGTGAGTTATGGTGTGCCAGAAAACCAATATTTCTGGTTCCTAGTGTGCAGCCAGCTTGTGAATTTTTGCCGTTAAGTTTATCTTTTAAAGTTGTTAGACATCAAATAGGGCACATTCATGTTTTAACATGTGACACTTAGCCTGTCAACACACTTCTACTCCTACCATAATCAACATCCCCCACAATAAAACCACCAGGAGTCCTGGCTCCTACATGTACCTCTCCCAAAATGTAATGTATCTGAACCAATGCACCAAAATGTCCTTATGGCAACTATGTGGGTGAAACTAAATCACAACTGTACAATCAGAATGGATTTTCACAGAAAATATATAAAGGACAGAGAAACACATACATCATTAGGAGCACATTTCTCACAGAACAACCACTCCCTTTCTGACCTCACCATCCTCATGCTCATGCTACCAAACACCTTTAGGTTGTTACGGAGGACTGCTGCAGGGGTACTTAGCTTATTTTCACCTTGAATTCTTTTCTAGTTTTAGGAATTTTCATAGGATTTATCTTTCCTCACCACATAAAATTCCAATCTCTTGAAAACCAGCAAATTCTAATTCTGAATACGAGTCATATTCCAGACTACAGAGGGTAGCTGAATGACTCAAGTGCCTGCTTTATCTGTCAGCAATATAGGGATGTTCACAAAGAGGCAAGATTTTTTGTATTTTTTTTTAGTCAACTGTATAGCTGGGAGAAGCTGTTGGACAAGCTTTTGGGTATCATGTGCCCTTCTTCCAGTTCCCAAAGTAATACTGAAAAAAAAAGTAGTTGCTGGCAGTGCTGATAGGAAGAAGCAAAATCTGACTTCATTTAATAGAATCTGTGAATAAGGAATCTCATTGGGTGCTTTGGATAATATTCTGAGAAGAATGAATTCAGATGCTGAATCAGATGTGCACACTTATCTCCTAGAGCACAGCCAGTGAATTCCCACAGTATGTCTTTGTCTCACTTACTATATCCTATTATGAACTCTAGGGAAACATTATTGGAGTAACTATCTTGCATAAAGCTAGCTAGGAATTATTTGATTAAGAAATTTGGCTTCAAAGAAAGTCAGCTAGTTGGAATCAAAACTTTTAATGATGCAAGATACATCAGAAAAAGCAACTCTGATCCAAGGTGGAATTTCAGGTGAAAGCCAAAGGGCAAGATTCCCAGAACAGCCAACTCTACATTGACTATGGCACTCAGAGGGTAAGGAAGCCCTAATCAAGACTTTACTTTGCCTGATTCAGGAGAGGGACGTGACCAGGTGAGTACCTTATTTACTAGGTTATTTGTTTCTCTAGTTGGTGGTACTGACTTGAGAAAAACCTTGTTAATCCCAGTGCAGAATGGAGACATTTTATGAAACCCCTATATTTTGCTATTGTCTAGTTTTCTAATGGCTAATAGTTCATTTCAATATTTAAAAAAAACCCCGGAATGCCTCTCACTACTTTGTGTACTTCATGTACAGTGTTCATAAGATGTCCAAAGAATTGAAGATGTAATATTCTAGGAATCCAAAACTGATGAAAAATGAAAAGCACCAGTGGCAATATAGGAAAAAGCCTTACCATTGTCTAAACTGACTGGAAAAACCTCCATGGGCACGTTCAGAAGAGCGCACACATGCCTCTTGCAGCGTCTCAAAGCCCTTTGAGATGCTGCAAGATGCACGTGTGGGAACAAAAAAACGTTCCCTGTGCTGCAGACTTGCAGTGTGGGGGAAAAATTAGACGCCTGGATATCCAGGGGTCAAAAAATACCCCAAAGGAAAAAAGTAGCCAGCCAGAGCATCTCTGTGGTTGGCCCTTGCCTTGGTGCTGAAGCAGGTGCTGGCCCCAGGCTCTAGCTCCCCCTGGCTGCAGATCTGGGAGGAGCCAGGCAGGGTTATTTTGCTCCAAGTGGCACAACTTGCACCAGACCAAAGTGCATGTCCAGGCATGTGCACTGAGGCAAAAAGCCCCGACTCATATTTGCAGTGCTTCTATTTGAGCTGCTGCAAGCGCACATGCCTGCATATGTGGTTGCGCCCTATAAGTTCTCAGCTATAGTAAAGCTATTAAAAAGGGGGCAATTGTCTCATGTTTTCCTCCTCTCACCCCTTGGGCATCTAGCAAAATGCCATAATTGTCTTTGATGGAGCACCCGGCCATCTGTGCTATAATGCCACCAGTACATGATTATGTGGGAAATTTGTGTGTGACATGACCCCTAGTTCTGGAAGCTTGCTGTTCCTGATTTCCTGACTTCTTTAAGAAAGGAATGAGCAAGAAGGAAAGTAGTGAAGCCAACTGTAATACAACAATGTAGAAGTAGTTTAGGATTACTGGAGACTGAGTATTATCTGATTATTTGCCTTAGATACCTCTAAAGATCATAGCCACAGTTTCTACTGACCAGTAACATATATTAATGGTTCTCCTTGATTCACTCTGGTGGGAAACAATAACTGGTAATGAATGTTTGTTATTAAAGAAACCCAGAAACCAATGGTTAAAACATAATAGACACTGTTCTCTGCTTCTTGGTATGTTTAAATCAGAAAACTTGCTTCAAATGTGGGAGGAATAATACTCTAGAAATTTAGCAAATATGTATAACCCGTCTGCCCATGGGAGAATCACTCGGGAATACTCTCCCAGATGGCTATTACCTTTGTAAACAAATAGAATAGTGTTGTGCTATGACATTAGAGGTTAATTCCATTAGCCAGTGAAAGTTATCTCTATGACTCATGAAAGTATCGCTCATAAGATGTCTAATCTTCCTGTCTGAAGAGAACATCTGTTAACTTGGATAAATGATCTTACTGGAAAATAGACATGAAAAGAGCATGGACAAGGGAAAAAGACAAAAAATAAATAAATCAGGAAACTGTCCCCCAAAATAATCATGTGCAGGAAAAGTGATGGAAATATATTTCAACCTAACATAAGATTCTTCATGTAAAGGGCAAAATAAAGACAGGTTATCTATAGCAACTACACAATACATAGACAGAAATTATTAAACAGTCATGAGATATTCATGTTTAGAACTCACTGTTTACTTTATGAATTATAGTATTTTTAAGAATGAACCATTAGGTCACTGTCTATAGAGCAAAACTAAATAGATAAACAAGGCTATATATGGATAAAGACGATGCACAATATAAGAATGTGTGTATTGAAAAGGGGGATCCGAAAAGCCCATGAAACCAGCCTCTATCCTCCAGTTGTTGAATTTTCTAGCAAATACCTTTGCACTTCTTACTACACTGCCCTTCGTTTTTAGAAGCACACCATAAGCAGCTACAAAGCTACTTCTTTCTTTTTCTTTGCCCCTGCACCTTGCCTGGGCACCTATAAAAACTTGACAATGTTTAGACTGCTGATGTTCTGAGACCAGTGCCTGGCATGCTGATAAAAATTTCTACACTATTTCTTTGTGCTGCGCCACCTACATTATGCTTCTCTCAGGGGCAGGGACTATCCTGCATTTGTACAGAACAATGGGGTGCTAGTCCATTATATGGCTCTGAGCCTTTAGGATAATACAAATATTAAGAGAGTTCTCTATGATTTCAACTGTTTTCATTTTTAATGAGAATTTTTCAAAAATTCTTGAAAATGTTTTGACATTTTATTTCATTGACCAAGAAATGGAATTTTTTTTACACACTTGTTTATTAATACTTCATCTCATGTACATCTTCCGTGGGCATTTTTTTGTAGATGCTGTCTTGTAGAGTGTTATCCTGGATATGGATCATAATATCTAGAAAGTTGATGTTAGTGTAGAAGTATATCAGAGAAAGTTTGATCGAGGGGTGATCTCTTATAGGCCTGTGTTGGAAATCAATAAGTGAGTCTAGGTATTCATTCTAGATGGTGAAACTATTATCTATATAAAGTAGATATAGTTCAGGTCTGATGGTGAAATTTTCTAGACTTTCCTCCTCCAGGTGGCACATGAAGAGGATAGCATATTGAGGGGCCATCTTTGTGTCCATTGTTTGAAGGAAGCATTGTGTGTTGAAAGTGAAGTTGTGAGTGAAGATGAAGTGGATCACTTGTGCAATGTGCTGTTGCAAAATCTGAGTTTATTCCACACTCTTGTAGGTATTTCAGGCAGGAAGCTGTGCCTTCATGGTGTGGGATGTTAATGTATAGGGTTGTGATATCTATTGTTGCAAGTATGGCCTTCTTGAAGAGGTGGGTTGATGTTCTGAATTCTGCTGAGGAAGTCTGTTGTGTCCTGTAGAAAACTTGCTATTTGAGTGACAAGTGGTTTCAGGTTAGTTTTGTTGGCAAAAACCTGGGCCCTTTAACTGTTGGAACAAGTGTGGGCCCTTTAACTGATTCTGAAGCTACCTGACAGACGTTAAGTGTGTGACATTAGGTAGCAGGGGAGGGGAAGAAAGCAGGTGGCTATATTTGCATTTCAAAGTGAAACCTATAAAGGGTGAGAGACTGGACTACCTAAGAAGATGCAAGAGACAGACATTGAATGTGTGAGGGTTGAGGGAGACATGGGATACATGAGGGACCCAAGGAGGAGAAGAAGGTGCAGTTCCATATAAAAACCCAGGCAAAGATGAGGTCTGTGGGACCACCCTTACCACCTAAGAAGATCTACTGATCCCCCAGGAAGGCTTTCCATATACCTGACTGCAGGAGACATTCTGCCTCAGGACTGTGTAAGATGTATTCACAGCTTGCAGTTGTCTTTTTTAGCTTACTATGTTACATTTTAAGTTAGCCTAAGTTGTGTGTTACCAGTGTGTCTTATTTGGCTGTGTCTTAGCTTAGGCCATGTTTTTCTGTTGTTTTTTTGCCTTATGTCTGAAATTGCATATTGCCATGCTCAATAAATGCTCTGTTAAGAGAACAGACTATTCTTGTTTAAGCAGTTATGATTTCAGTGCCACTACCTAAAGTCCAATATTAATCCTGGTAACAGTTCTATGAATCCTGACAGCTCTTCAGAGAGGGTACCACAGTTGGATATGATGAGTCTGCCAGTGTTATCCATAGACCACTATACTTATGTCCACAAGACCAGCAATCTTTCTAAGCACACCACAAAATGTGTACTCTACAGCCAGGCCCTCAGATGCCACCACGTCTGCTCTGAGGCGAATGAAGATACTCACCTGGCCAGCCTAAAATCTGACTCTATACAGCAAGGACATTGTGGTAGAGAAGCAGACTGCATCTTTGAAAGATGTACTCAATACTCCACAGTAAGCTGCTACAGTACAAAAAGTGTAACTGCACACTCATGGTGGTCACCTACCACCCCGAACGGGAATCAATTAAAAGAATTATCAACTACAGCATACACTCAACAAAGACCAGACCTTGAGAGAAATATTCAGAGCCCCTCCAGCTTCTGGGTTCTAAATAACTTTATAACCTTGCTCAACCATGAGAAGTAAAATCCCGAGCACTCAACAGACATCAAGCAGGACCTAGCCGTGCCTTAACACTCCTCACATTGAACCCATCAGAATCCATGGATTCTACATGTCTTTCCCAAAATGTGGTATATCTGAGCCAAAACACCAAATGTCCTCATGGTAACTACATGGGTGAAACTGAACAGCAACTATGCAGCAGAATGAACTCTCACAGAAAAAAATATGAAGGACAGAGACAAAGATATGTCGATAAGAGCACATTTTTCACAGAACAACCACTCTTTTTTAACCTCACTATCCTTGTGCTCAAGGGAAAACTACCAAATACCTTTAATATGTAAGGTTGGGAACAAAAATTCATAAGCTTGCTGGACCAAGGAACCAAGGACTGAACAATATTGATTTTATGACATGCTATAATCTACCTGATTCCTGAAATTCTTCCTACACACTACAGGTGATAATGACCCACTTCCCTTTTGATAGGTCTTAATCTCCCAGTAATCAACTTTTTGTCTGCTAATTGTTTGTCTGCTGCTCCTGGGAATTTCTCTCCCATCTAATTTCACAGCTCTACCCACTGTTCTTAAAAAAAAAATTGCTGTTCTTGCTTTCCTCCTCAGACCTGAGGGAAAAAAAAAACATTCAAAATCATGTCTAACTTTATCACAACTATGCAGCTGGTCCAATAAAAGGTATCACCAAAAAAAAAAAATTCCTTGCCTTTCACATGGAGTTTAAGACATTCTTTGGAGCAGGTCTGGAGAGAGAATCCCATCAATGTAGAGAGCATAATAATGGTGTCACACTCTTTATCTTTTCCTGCCTACTTGTAAAATTTATAATCAATTTGATATCCTTGGGCAGACGCAGTAAATGTACAAGAAAACCATTTGAGTAAGCCTCTGTGATATGAAAGTACCTGATGTATTTTAGATAGGAAGCAAATAAAATAAGATGCAATCTACTGTCACAAAATTGCATAGCCGTCTGTGCTGGTTTCCAATTCATATTAGTAGTCTCTAGGCAATCATTTTATTTATTTAGCATATGTGGTTTCAGCATATTGTTTCAGCCATCTTAAGGCAATGTCTTCACCAGTGTGAAGAACTTGAAGGCCACCAGGTAGCACTGTAAATGGACACAAGTCAACAATGTGGGATGTTTGAACTTGTCCATCCACAAGGGCATTTGTTGTCATTGAGAAGACCCCATTGGTATAGGTTTGAACAGTGACCCTGTCCAGTTTGAAAACAGTTGAGAAGTGCCCAATAATGGTGTGGCCAGTTAAATCCTAGTTAACTAACTATAGAGTCAGAGATGATGTAGTGATTGGTGCTTGTGCTGACCATTCTTTGTGCCATCAAGTAAATAAGGAAAAGTCAAAGTATTTTGAGAGTGAACCATACTGAATGTCTTGAGGGGCGCTGAGCTATTGGTGGGTGGAATATTTCCCAGTGTACTGGCAGCATAGGATTATCAGAGTCTGGCTAGTAAGTTTATTTCGGCATTTGTGCAGCGGCGGTGAGGGGGAGCAATGTTACTGAGGACTGGTAACCATGGGAGTGGAGTGGCAATGTGCCTGACTGTAGCATGCAGTTGGGTGTCCACTAGTTTGCTGTGCAATGGATGAGCCCATACAGGGGCACAATATTCTGCAACTGAATAACAGTGTGAGAGCAGATGAATGTAGCGTGAAGGCACTGGCACCCCAAATGAAGCCTGCCAGTTTGGCAAGTAGATTATTCCTTGTTTTGATTTTTAAAGCAGTTTTTATTTATTGGGCAATAATAATACTAGTTATACCAGTGGTGTCCAACTGAGGGCTGGATGAGTGGCATGGGTTGATTGCAGGAGCGACCCAGTGGCACGGTCACATTATCCAGACCACAGGGCTCCCTACAGGTCTGGAAATATGGTAGAAGGCTGCTGCAGATCCCAAACACAAAATCCTCCATAGATAAAGTGGAACATAAAGTGGAGGAGACATTTTTTCATAGGTGTACTTGAATCAAGCAAATCAAGAAAGCCTGGATTTTGCTAGTGGAAGTGCAAGGGTGGTTTCATTTAAATTGGACACTGGAGCTCAGATTAATATTTTACCAGAACATGACTGTAGAAAATTATAAATAGAAACCAAAAGTGATTCCAATAAACATCAAAATAACTGGTTATTCAGGAATAAATGTACCAGTGAAAGGGTGATGCAGTGTTACCATCTATATACAAGTAGATAAACTCCCATTCTTTGTGGTCCTAGGGAGGTGACACCAATTTTGGCTCTGGTAGTTTGTGACAAACTGAAACTAATTAAGTTGGGGCTTGCAGTACAAGAAGACACAACATTCATGCCTCCTGATGATCCTTTTTGTCATCTGGGTCCATCTCTGGCTAGTTTTCTTAGGAAGAAACCAACTGTTTCAAAACACAAGAAGCAACCATGTCCTTATGGGAGGAACACAAGACACAAATGCAAATATTATCATGCCCAAACTGGAAATTAGCCTCAGTGGTCTGTAGCTAATTAACTTTGTGCTATGTACAGATGCACAGATGAGAAAAGCCCAAGTCAATCTGATCTCAGTAAAAGGACTTAAGTCTATCAAGACTTAAAGGAAAAGTTTCCGACCAAAAAACAAATCAAAAACTGAATCTGCTACTGTGCCAGTTGGAGAAGTAAATGAAACTTCCTGATCAACTCACAGAGACTTGGTAAAAGAGCTGTAGAAAAGAGGAAATAGGAAAGTGAGTGGCAAAGATTCAGTCCAGAGTGAAGTGCTAATAACTTCTCTGTATATGGCCATTATTAGATTCTGAGGTTAATTTATTGCTGTAGTTATTGTTAAGAGGGAAGATGTAGTGGCGGAAGTTCTAATTTATGGATGCTCCTTAACTGAAGAATGAGGAAGTTAGGAAACGGGAGATGGGCCCTCAGGAAGCAGCTAGTTAGGAATCAGTTGGTTAGAGACAGACAAAGGGTATGCCAGACAACGGGTCTGCTTCGTGTTTAAAGTTTCCTGTTGTTCTTCTCATTCATTGTATGCCTGTATTTTACTGAACCCACTGTTTACTACAGGCTAAAGGTAATGCAAAGTTTAGCTAGGCCTTTGCTATAACTAATGAAGTGTTTGGGAAATTTGATTTACAACAGAACAAGGTCATACAGTGCTAATAGCATATGAGCTAAAATGGATAACTAAATAATAGCATGTCAATAGTACTTCTATTTGGATACTAATAATTCCTTGCTAGTTGATCAGGAACATTTTTGGAATTACATAATTAGAGATGTGGAAAAAATAACTCAGACCACCATTTGGTTGGTACTGCAATCTCAGTGAGTCAACACAAAGTAACAGGCCAACTTGGTCTACTGGTTATTCACATGTGATACAGAGTAGGCATGAGGATAAAACAGAATTATTAAAAATAGCAGCAGTTATTCACTGATGTTTTTAAATACATATTTTAAAGATAGCACCTTACACCAGAGATAGTAAACATTTAACGTCTGAGTAACTAGCATTTTAAAAATATGGCAGATACCGTAGTGCCGTATGTATGTGATATACAGATATACAGATCAGTTCTTTTATTGTGCTGTAACCTAGCATAATGGGAAGATGCCATCTCCTCATGGATTACAGAACTCTAGCTCCTTCAATTCTTTCTTTGGCTTTAGCACAGGGACTAGGATTTGGCCCTGAAATCTAAGGCTGTTTGGCAGCTGTTTTTTATGCATTAGGACATTAAAGAATAAAGTTATGTGCAGCCCCTCACCCTTCTCTATAATGTTCTGAGAAATTAAGGACCCCAGAAAAAGCACTCTGGCACAGGTATGAACTGACCATGTGCTTGACTTATTTGTCATTAATCACGGCACGTTCTAACAGTTTTCTGCAATTTGTTCTTAAAGAGAAAAACATAATTATGAGAACTAGAAATATATTTTTTTTAAGTTTGTTATTTACAAACAGGAATGGTCAGGAAAAGTCAGCAGTTTTTGTTAGCAAACTTGATGGCTAGATGGCATTGCATGGCATTTGAATGAGCAGCTGCTATAGGCAGAGCCTTCACAAAACTCTACACTTAGTTAGTGAAGGTGCCACAAACATAGATGAATCATGCCCTTTTACAAGAAAAATTGTGACAGAACTTAAATCTGCAACCACTTACCTACTGGATTTCATTTCTGACCTTGAAAGCTGTTTTCAAGGTTTTTTTTCCCCCAAGCTTTTTTGAATTAACACACCACATGGATATACTATGTTAGCCACTGTGGCTAGGGACAGACATTCAAAAAGCCTGATCCTGAATTGGCTCAATCTTTGCAGGTTAGTCTAACCTGCCTAGGTTGAACTGGTTTGCAACTGCTCAGGCATTCCCCCTGGACTGAAGGAATGCAGGCACATGCCTTCAGTGGCTCAGGCTAGAAGCTGGGGGGTGCTAGAGCAGCCCTCCCTTGCCTTCTAAAGTGCTGAGTTGAGAAGGGGGCATGGTCAGGCCCTGGCAGGATGCTCTGATTAGGGAGGGGTGTAAATCCCCACCCTGCCTGCATCATCTCAGGCTTTTTCTTGTTCACTGCTCAAGGGGTGGGAATATTGCCAAACCCCAGCCCCCTGCTACCACGTTGAGGCAAAGTTGGGGGCGTGCAGTGCATGCATCTATTGATGATATTGAGCTTTTCGATCTCCCTCTCTCTGCTTCTTCATACTGTCTGTAGACATAACAGGCAAGGGAGCCAGCAGGGAGCTGATAATACAGTGTTTATCAGCCCATCAACAAAACAAAAGCCTCTCTCATTAGTTCAAGCTCTTCTTAAACAGCTTTTTCCAAGGAAGGAAGGAGGGACATGATCAACTGACCTGTTGATTAACTCCAAAAAACCCTAAATGAACACTGTTCTGTCTGCCTGATCCAGTGAAACTGGAGACACACACACAGGCACCTCTCAGCATTAGCTATCATACCACATGCCTAGGGCTCATGGGGCTGAGGTCTGCGCTGTGGGAGATGGAATGGAGGGAGCAGGGAATCCCTGCTTGAGCAGCGAGCAGTGAGGGTTGCCAATTCTTTCAAATATACAGCATAAGCAATTATAGGATTGCAATGCCTGTATACAGAGCATTAATAGGAAAGATTTCCAGGAAAGAAAAAGAGTGATAGAGAGAGAGAGAGATGAAGCAGCCTTACAGGTAGCAAAATAAAAATCACTTTTTTGTGGGTTGGTGAAATAGCTAACACAGTGGAACTGACTAATAATGGAACAATTTTAAGTGAGTGAAAATTAAAGTCTGAGATCATAGCAAGTACAGTTCAGTATATCAACTTTTAAATTCAAAGTATAATTAGTTTTCAATCAGAACAACAAAAATTATTAGAGTTCTGAGAAACGTGTTTTACGAGAAAAAGCTGAAAGAACAGGGATTCAGTCTGAAGAAGAGAAGACTGAGAGGGGATTTGAAAACAGTCTTCATTTACCTTAAGGGTGGTTATATAGAGGATGGTGATAAACCTGTTATTCTCAACCAGGGTGCTATGGAGACCCTTTTAGGAGTGCCACAGGGTCCCATATACTATTAGCACTGTTAGATATTCAAACACTTACATATAATTCAAAAGATAACTTCAGAGATTTAAAAAAAAAATCAATAATATCAAAAACATTCTGACTGGTTGTGGTTTTTCTGAGCTCTTTGCAACCGAAGAATTGCTCTATTTTTTTTCTGTAGCCAAGAGACAAATGAAAGCTGGCATTTTCCAAAGGGTACATTGAGTCTAACAAGGTCTGGAACCACTGTGATAGACTATACTCTGTGGCCACAGGGGACAAGGCAAGGAGCAACAGTCTCAAATTGAAGCAAGGGGAATTTAGAAAGAATTTTCTCACTATGAAGTTGGTTAAGCAGTGGAATAGGCTACATAGAGAATTTGTGGAAATTTCACTGGAACTTTTAAAAATCAGATTAGATAAACATTTAACTGAAGTGGCTTAGACACGTATGAGCCTGTGGACCTACCTAAATTGCAGTTTCATGGATTGTATGGAAACTGCAAAATCCACTGTTGTCCACGATTGCTAAGAAATCCAGCCTTGGCTGTGATTACCCTCAAAATCAACCCCCACAAAAAGTCTAAATCACTACCACTTGAGTGATGGTGATCTCCACCAATCAGCAGCAAGGGGCAGGGCAAAAAGCAGTAGTGATGCGGACTGAGTGACAGAACCCTCCACCAATCAGTGGTGAAGGGCAAGGCTGCTGGGGCCCCTCTGCCAATCAGTGGCAGGAGTTGAAGGTGGGTGTCGCAGGGCACCTCGGTGCTCTGCTCCTAGAGTGGAAACTGCCAGGGAGAGAGAGCCCTGGCAGAACATAACAAGCACAGCTGTGGGTTGCCGGGGCAACTAGTGTGAGTCAGCTGGCCACAAGGGGGCAGGGCCTGGCCCTCATAAAGCCCAGGGCTGAGGCCAGGGTGGCAGTTCTCTGCCAGCGGCCAGGGAGGCAGGAGCTCCTGGGGCTAGAATGCGAGCATTGCAAGAACCGCTCTAGCTGATTGAAGGATGGCAGCTCGGAGAGGTTTGAGCACCACGATTTAGACAGACGGCTTTGAGCTGAGTTACAGCCAGGAGGCTTATGTTGTTATGGCCCAGTGCCTTATGTTTGAGTTATAGCCAGGAGGCTCG
>NW_005842038.1:1813567-1825324 GCF_000455745.1 Alligator sinensis | reverse complement strand
GGTGAGCCTCTGAAACAGGGCTAGTGCTGCGGAAAACCCCGGAGCAGGGTGGAGTGCTGCGGTGGCCCCCGGTGAGAGGGGGTAGTGGTGCGGTGAGCCCTGGGAGAAGGGGGTGGCAGCGCGGTGGGCCCGAGAGTTAGGGGGTGTTGTTGAGAAGTCCCCAGAGTGGGCGCAGAGAGCCCCAGATGGGGGGCTGTATTTTAGAAGCCCGAGTTCGGGCGACATTACAGGGAAAGCCCCAGGAGGGGGCACTATTGCAAAGGCCCCAGACAGGGGGCGACACTACAGAGAAGGCCCCAGAGAGGGGCAACGTTACAGGGAGGCCCCGAGTGGGCTCGGAGAGCCCAATAGAGGGCAGCCCATTGAGGGGCACTGTATTAGAGAGAGCCCGGAGTGGGCCCAGTGAGAGCCCAGAAAGGGGCAATAGTATAGAGAGACAAACCAGCGTCTATCCCATCAGCGAGGCTTGGGGCGTGGTATTAGGGGTTGGTAGGAGCCACGCGTAGCCCATAAGGCTAGGGTGCATGGGGAGCACCCATCATACCGGGAGACCCCAGGGGGTCTGGAAACACATGGGGACAGAGGTCCCAGCTAACCGTGCCCAGGGAGCCGTAAGGCAGCCTCCCAACTTTACCTCAACATCAAAGACGTGGCGGGCGAGAATTTGAGAGTGCCCTTGGGCCGACTTGGCACGGTGAGGGGGCCATAAGGAGATCACGGCCCTCCTGAAAGACCCCGCCGTGACAGTGGGAGCTATGAAATTCCTGTAAAATTGGCTCTGTGCAGGTCAGGAGAAACCCTTTGTCTCACTGGGACTTAGGTAAGTCCCCAGTAGATAATCTCCTGAGGTCTCTTCCAGTTCTATTATTCTACAACTGTATAGCTAAACTGCCTTGTGCCAAGTGACTTCACTCTGGGGCTGATAGTGCAAGATGCTGAGCATTCTGGCCTGGTCCAGCTAAGTTCTTTAGCATGTGCACTTAGGGAAAGGTATCCCAAGACAAGCTCTGAATTTTTATATTATTTAACCCTTCCTGGTCACTTCCAGGGCTAGGAAAGTCCCAGTGATTTAAATAGGTTCCCACTGCATCATTAAAAATATGTCACATGCAGAAAATTACTGAATCTCTTGTTCATGTAAAACTGGTTACATCTTCTAAGTGGGGAATTTCCATCTTGGTAAATACATTTATTTAAAATTATTCTTAAATCCATTAAAACGGTCAAAAGTTGAAAATATTCATTCATATTTATGAGTGCATATAAATATAATTAGTCCTCATTTATCTCCCACTGAATTCAGTGTTGGGGGGCCTTTCTGTTGAGGGATCTTGGGACAGAGCTGCAAGAAGGAAGAAGATATGGTTTAGAATAGTTGCAAATGCTTTTCTTTTCTCTTCATTTTCTGAAATCCTTGTAACTGAGGAAAACTTAATTGAATTAATAGTTATAATGGAGAAGAAAAACTCAAATTTTCTAGAATTGAGACTCTTCAGACAAACTTGCCATGATTTATTTCTCAGTGTAAAATTAGACATACCTAGTAGGGGTGTGTGAAGTGGGCTGTATTTGATTCGGATTCGGACAGTGATTTGATTTGCTGATTCAAATCACTGTCCTGATTCAATTTGGCTGAATCCAAATCTGAAGATTCAATTCTGATTCAGAGAACCAGTGATTCGGCCATAGACACAGCTTTATATGTTCTATCGACATACCTCGAGGTACCAGGCATGGCTTGTGACACTGAGATGGTGGGGTGGATGGAGCGTCTCACAGGAGTGAGGGGGGTGGTGGCCCATGTGCTCAGTAGCAGCCCCCCCCCAACCCAGGAGGCACTGGCTGCTGAGCCGGGAGGTGGGGGGCGTCCCCCGTGAGCTCGGTGGTGGACACGGAAGTGGACCAGAAGTGCGTCTGGTCCACTTCTGGGTTCGCTGCTGAGTGCGCAGGGAACCCTCTGCACTTCTGTGGGATGCTCCATCCACCCCACCATCTCAGCATTCATGAGCTGCCTGGTACCTTGAGGTATGTAGAAAAAACATATAAAGTTGTATCTATGTCCGAATGATCAAATCTCTCTGTATTTCTGATTTGATTTGGCGGAGATTTGGCCTGATTTGGTGGATGAATCTCTGAATCTGAATTGAATCAGAAGACTCTTTAATCTCTCTGAATTGAACTGGAACCCTCCGAATCAATTTGGAGAGATTTGGAAAGATTCAGCGATTCGGACATAGACACAGCTTTAAATGTTTTTTCTACATACCTCAAGGTACCAGGCAACTCGTGAATGCTGTGATGCTGGGCAGATGTAGCATCCCACAGGATCATGGAGTGCTCCCCAATATGCTTGGCAGCAGACCCGGAAGTGGATCAGAAGCACTTCTGGTCCATTTCTGGGTCCACCAGGGAATGTGCAGGGGCCCCCCCTACACCCTCCCCACTGGCTTGGTGACTGGTACCTCCTGTCTGGGGGGGCACCTGGGGTCCCCACGTGGCCAATCGCTGAGCCACAGGGGCCTGGAGGGGCCCCCTAGTGCGCTCCCTGGTGGACGCGTAAGTGGAACTGAAGTACTTCCAGTCCACTTCCAGTTTTGCCACTGAGTATGCAGGGCGGGGGGGGGCGCACTCCTATGGGGTGCTCCATCTGCCCCAGCATTGCAGTGTTCATGAGTCATGCCTGGTACTTCAAGGTATGTAGAAAAAACATTTAAAACTGTGTCCATGTCCGAATCGCTGATTCTCTGAATCAGCATCGAATCTTCAGGTTCAGATCCAGCCGAATCGAAACGGGGACAGTGATATGAATCAACAAATTGGATCACTGTCCCCGATTCAGGCCAAATCCGAATTCAAATCAAATATGGCCCATTTCGCACACCCCTATGTGTCTACAGCCTAGATGTAGTCATTTAAATAGTTTCATAGTCAGTAGGGTCGGAAGGGACCTGAGCAGATCATCAAGTCCGACCCCCTGCCATGGCAGGAAAAAGTATTGGGGTCAAATGACCCCAGCAATACGTTCATCTAGTTATACCTTTTAAACGTAGAAATGTATTTCCACGTCATTTCTTTGCCCTCGCAAAGAAATGAAAGGTTTTTTAAGGTTCATATGTTCTTCAGAACCACCGTCACAAGCTAGGGAGTAAAGCAAAATTTATATCTGCATCATTTTTAGGAACAAAGCATGGTTGTGTGCCAAAACTGCTTTCTGGTAGGTATTCACTGATTTTTGTCAAAGAACAGGAGGGGAAGAAAAAAGATATCGTAAATGTTTACAAAAATTTACTTAAGTTTCTGAATTTGCTTATTTTAACAATTTCATGCAGAAATCATGGAGATAAAAGAAGATAAAAATATCCATGGAAAGCTACAAAGCATCTTTTGGCAGTGATACTATTTTATAAAAGCACCAAATTTCAGATTAATCCTCCCAGGAAGTTTTATAATCATAAGAAAAACATTAAGCAAGATATAAATATACATTTCCTTCACAGGAAGGCAGGAAAAAAACCTGGTTACGAATGCAAGGGATGTATTTTCATTTGATATTTTTCTTCTTGTTTCCTTGATTCAAGTTCTCATCTCTTTTGAAGGATTGGTCTGGGTAAATCAAACATTTTTCAAAAAAGATACAGCCTATGCACACAGCATAGCAAAATGGATCAAGGGAAAAACTGGGATTTTGCTTTCTAACTATAATGAATCCAATATTAATACCACCAAGTCATTGAAAAAGTTAAAACCCCGGCTACAGATGTGTTTGAATAAATAGATTTAAACTGTTTGTTTGATTTAAAGTTGGGGTGGACCAATGTCTATTGTGTGATTCATTTTTGTATCTCAGGCAAGAGATAACATCAAATTCACCTCTGGTACAGCTATTTAAGCAAAGTAATTCAAGAGATAAATGCAATTGCCTTAATCAAGGGAATTGCAACTAAGCTGTTAGCTTATGGGCTGAATTGATTTAAACATTTTCTTTAAAAAGTGTCTACTTGCCTGTGCCGTCATTAAAATGAAATATAGTTATTCTTAACAACTATCTGTAAATAATGTTAATGGTGAGAAATGCTTTGGGGGCATTTTTTTAAAATCTTTAAATAATAATAATAATTTTCAAGGTGCATGTCTTGTTTCTTAAGTTCCTAAAACTAAATTTTGCTCCATAGCTCTGACCCTAGACAGCTTCTAAGGGATTTGTACTTTGAATCACTATTGTTTAAAGGCTTGATTTTCAGATGGTGTAAGGCATCATTTGCCAGTCATTTCGGCTATAGCAATTAACATAAACTGTGAATTGGGCCCAGTATACTTCTTCTCTTCTGTTATCTGAGCCCATAAACTTCACTTTGTGCCTAATGCTGTTTTTTCAGAACTTTTCCTTAACCCTCAAGCAGCAGCTTCCTGACAGTGACACTAACATATTAGATATTTCTGGCTGTGGCTTACGTGTGTCTTTGTCAGAGGAATACAATGTCTGCTTAGACTTATTTCCTAACATGTAAGATAAAGAACTTCTAAGGATTAAACTGCTTTTCAGGTTAGCTGAGAGAGTTTAAGAACTTTTATTCACAGTTCCCCAAAAAAAGATACTAAGAAAGACTTAATTTTTTTTGTAGTATAGTACTACATTTTTGCAGTGAAAATATTGCAGCACTTCTAGTGCTACAAGTCCATGGCCTTCAGGGTATAACATTACAGTTTAGAGGCAGAAATACAGTATGGGAGTTCAGATCAAGTTACCGTTTTCATACTGTCAATACAAATGCATGTTAACCCAAGCAAACAACACTGAAGTCTATTTTGCTTATTCTCTCTCTGATCTACAGATATGAGACTCAGGTTTTTTGGTGCAGCTGAGGGATTCCAGAGGACATGAAGCTTTTACAACCTGTCTGGCTTTCTGAATGACAAATTACATTATATCTTGGGGCTCCTAAGCTCAGTGACTAGGGGTGTACAAGTATAATGAACTTCTGACAGTGAAAGGATTTCACTGTAAATGCCAGTTACAATAGGCTATATGTATCAGCAAGGGGATTTCTTTTTCTTTCCAGACCTCTTCATCCTAAGAGGTCAGGCAAGGATAAACTCAGTTCCTTGAAAACAACCCTTTGCTGACAAGAGGTATTAAACTGCAACCACTTTCTCTGCCTTGTTTAAGTCAGCGTTCATCCCCTCAAATGTGGCATTTCTCATCTAAGCTCACATGAACGCCTCATGCCTCCCGAGGCTGGAGGGGCACCACGACTGCCTGCAGGTGGCAATGACAGTGATGGCGTGGGGGAAGCGAGTGGGGACCGCCCGCAAGCAGCTGCAGCAGTGTCAACAGGAGGGGGAAGGTGGTGAGTGCTGACTGGCGAACGGTGATTGCCCACAGATGCTGCTGGCAGCAGTGGCGGCAACAGCCAGCGGCGACTGCCTGCAGACATCGCCAGTGGTGTCAGCGGTGGGGGGATGGGGGTAGTGGGTGGGGGCCGCCCGCAGACACTGCTGGCAGCAGCAGCCAATGTCAGAGGGGGCACGACCAATCTCAGGGGGGCATGTGCACCCTTGTGCACCCCCTATGCATTGCCAATGTGAGCTCGTTCCCAAATGCAAGAGAAGTTAGTTATGCATTCACTCAAGAAATTCTCTTTTATTTCTGAGATCAATTCCTAGTGTTGGTATAACTATTTTATTAATCAGATTCTGAAACACTCCAAGTTAGAAAACTTGAAAGATCAGATAGCAAGATTTGAGCACCACTGTTTGAACCCTAATCTATTTTGATCTTGTATCAGAACAAATCAGCCTAACCCTAATCTAGATTTGAATATCCCTTCCTCATCTCTTTCCCCATAGAAGGAAAAGAGCCTGTTGAGACATCAGCATGACTAAACATCTTATTAAATGATTGACTTAATCCAGGCTACTAATATTTTAAAACAACATGGAAAGACCAATTTACCACAGACTAAATCATTGTTTTGAGAGGACCTCACAGATGCCTCTACTGCATACACTAACAAGGTTTATAAAGGATCAGATTATCATGATCACAGTTCATCTGCTTACATTTACAGATCCTTAGAATAACAACCAGGACTAGCCCAGCCAAATGAACCATTAGCAATTATTCAAACAAAATTACACATTTTCATCTGGGTTATTTCCAAAATTTAGGCTTAACCAGAGCATTAAGTTTTCCTACTCATACTAATTTATTATTGTATTTTAAAATGACCACAAAAGGGTCTTGATTCTCTCTCTCTCATAAAGATGGCACCACCAGAAGCACAGAGGCCTGTGGTAACATGTACTTGGCATCTTAATTTTCCCCCTTTGCCTCTGGACATGTCCTCAAACAAGCCTTTAGTCCCTAAAGTGCTCAAACAGCATCCTGCAGCTGCCCCCAAGTCTGAGTCCAGCTCCTTGGGCATTGTACATGTGTGCACCACAGTGCTGGGCGCTTTTAAAAGCATTTGTATGAATGATTAATTTAGTCTGCGGAGCATGCGAGCTGATGCGCCCAGCGCTGTGTTGCATACATTTGTATAAATGGCAAAATGCGCATCAGAGAAAATGGTGGTGACGTGCTTTTGAAATAAAACACATCAAAAGTGGTTTTGTTCAAAAGCACACCGCTGCCATTTTCTGCACGCTGACATGCATTTTGCCATTTATACAAATGCATGCAATGTAGCGCTAGGCGTGTCAGCTTGTGTGCTCTGCAGAGTCGATTTATCAAGTCTACTCCGACATGCTGGATTTCCGGCACATCAGAGCAGACAAAGGTATGTGTGTAAATGCCTCTTCAGTCCAAAGTCCTGGCAGACTGAGCTAGTGAGATCTCCAGCTCCACTGTGCACTTTGTGTAGGGCTCACCAGGTTCCATGTGCATGCTACTCTCTCTTCCCCTTACTCTAGCTTCAAGCTTCCTTTTTCTTTTTCCCTTGCCCTCTAGCCCCAGGGGTTTCTGAGAGTTATAGTCCAAATTAACAGTCAGCACAGCACAGCTCTGCCCCCTGGTTCCTCCTGCTGTTACACACATTACATTCACATTATACCACTTACTAATTCAAATACTGATGGGTGTTAAAAGGAGAATGAACTTGTTTAAGGAGAGGGGTTAGATACATTAATCATCAAGAGCCCCTCTACATGTTCAGGTAAAGGCACAATGGAATCTAACATACAGTCCACACAATCGTGCCTCCTGCCATGCCACATGTGCATGGTAGGAGGTGTGAGTGTGCAATGATACAGGGTGCTGCTGGGACCTAGAGTTAGCAGCTGTTGGGGCTGAGAGTCCCCTCAGTTGTGGAACTCCCAGCCCCAGCTGGGCACAGTGAGCTCCTGCAGCTGGGAACCCGGTCAGCTGACAGGGCTCCCAGCTGCAAGGAAGATGGGAGACCCTGCAACTAGGGTTGCCAATTCTGAATCTATTCCAGGAGGTTTCATCACATAATGGAATGACATTAATTACTTTATGTCAGGAGGGCAAGTGCACATTACTATTACATTTTAAAAACCCACTGGACAACTGTATAAATCAGATGCAACATTTAATATTTGTTATAATGAATACTGTATTATTCATCTCCCAGGTGACTGACTCTGCATTCTCCTGGAGATTTACCTCTAATTCCTGGAGACTCCAGGGCAATCCTGGAGGGTTGGGAACCCTACCTGCTACATGTGCAAACTAAAGCTGGATACTAACCAGCTATAAAGTTAGTGAACATTTTCAAGGTCTAACTTTATAGCTGGTTGGACCTTTTTATAGCATGACAAGTACTTTGCATGTGTACCTGATTTCAAAGTCATTGTGTAATTAACCAGTTAAATTAGCCAGTTAATTGTACAATACCTGTAATGTGTAGCGGGGACCCAAGAGACATAGGTACTCCATACTCACAGGGTGCGTCTGGAGGAGTGTGCATGTGCCTCTTGCAGCATCTCAGACGCCTTTGAGATGTTGCAAGAGGCATGTGCAGGAACAAAAAAACTTTCCCCATGCTGGAAATTTGCAGTGCAGGGGAAAACTTAGACACCTGGACATTCCCAACCATCCCTGGACAGTCTCCGACCACGCCCTGAGGCAACAGAGGCTTGGGTGCTCCACAGAGCATCTCTATGGCTGGCCCTCACCCTGGTGCTGAAGCACGCTGCCTGCCTATGCAGGGCAGGCAGCATGCTAGCCACAGGGAGCTGGACCTGGGCTCCGTGCCAGTAAGTAGGGGTTGGGGGGGTTGGAGGAGGAGGCAGAGGACTATTGGGGGACCCCCACCAGCCCCATCCCTGCCCGCTCCCACAGCTCCCCAGACTGCTGCCCCACCTGGCCCCACATCCCACCTGCTCCCCCAGTTCCCTGATGGCTGCCCCTCCCAGCCACACCCTCCCAGCATAAAAAAAAAGAAACCCCATACTCACCAGCTTAGCAGCAGCCACTGTCTGACAGCTGGAAGCCAGTCGGGCTGAGTGGCACTGGGCTCTGGGTGACAGCTGGAGCCACCCCAGATGGCCCCAAGCTGTCACAGACAGCACGGCACAGCCTGGCAGCCTGCCAAGCCATAGCACCCTGCCAAGCCATGCTGCATCCGCAAGATGCATCAGTGGCAGTGTGGGTGCCAGGCAGCTGGCGTCAATCTCTGCTGTCCCCTGGTGTGCAGGGGGGAGGTCTCTGCCATGAGGCCCCTGAGGCCCTGGTGGCTGCTGCTTCAGCTGAGTGCGGGGCTTTTTTATTTATTTATTTTTTTTAAGTTATGGATTATTGGGGCTGGGTGGGGCAATGATCCAGGGGGCTGGGGAAGCAAGCAGGGGATGGGGCCAGGCAGGACAGTGATGTGGGGGCTGGGGGAGCAATCACTGGATGAGGCCAGCTGGGACAGTGATCTGGGGGGCTGGGGGAGCAAGTGGCAAATGGGCCCAGGTGGAACAGCAATCCAGGGGGCTGGGGGAGCATGGTAGCCCCTGCAGGCATGGTAGCCCCTGTTGGGGGGCTGTAGCCCTGTGGGAGGGGCTGTCCTTGAGCTGTGCAGGGGGGCTGCACCCTGTGGAGGGTAGGGGACACATCTCTCCTGAGCATCCCCCCCACAGTCCCCCTATGATCTACCCATACCTACCCACACACCCCATGGCTCTCCCTACCCCCCTCCTGCAAAGCCCACATCCCTCCAGCACACACCCTGCATGCCCAGCTGCCAGACAGGATGAGATCTGCTGGCAGGAGCTCTGGCTGCAGAGGCAGCTGTCCTACATCCTGGTTAGTGAAGGGGAAGCTCTAACTGCTCTATGATAAGAAAACAAAAGGCAAAGAGCAAAACATTTAGATATTTAGAATTCCTTTTATTATGATGATAAAGACACTGGTAGGTTTCCAAATTGCTTTAACACTGTAGATGTATCAATAAAACATTGCCCAACTGGTTTTTAGTGTCGGTCTTGGTCTCTGTATGTAGTGGTGTTTTGTTTTAATTGTGGAGGAACATGGATTTTGGAGTATTTTACAGAGTGACTGGGATTTTTTTATCAGGGATTTTTCAGTTTTCAAATAGGGAACACCAGGGAAGTGAGGCAAGTGGCAGGACCCAGGCAGAGAAGCCTGCTCAGAGCTGGCACCCAGGACCCAGCTGGAAGTAGCTGACTTCCTAGTCAATTGGGGCTAAGAGGACATGCTTTGACAGTTCAAAGCATGCCACCAGACCTGGAACATCTTCCGGGCAGTAGCTGCCCAGATGGCCGGGTAGGGGCAGACATGGCAGTAGTGCCACACAAAGGCCAACTCTGCAGCCACAGCACACTGGCAGTTGGCCCAATGGGGCAGATGCCTCTACTGGCTGTGCAGTCCCCATCTGGGTCTAGCAGGCACGCAGCTTTGGGGCCACGTGCTGTTGCAGGTGGCAGCAAGTTACAGCCAGGCAGCAGCCCCCACTACCACTACTGCAGTGGGTAGAGAGAACTCCAATTGGCCAGGCCCCAGAACATCCTTTGAGTGAGTAGCCCTGAGCTACTTGTCAGGGAATCTTTTTGTTCTGATGGGGCCAGGACAAGGCAGCTTTTTATATTGCTGGCGCCAGCACAGCTGCTGGCCCCAGGCTCTAGCTCTCCCTGGCTGCAGATCCAGGCAGGGTTATTTTGCCCCAAGTGGCACAACTTGTATGACACTAAAGTGCACATGCGCTGAGGCAAAAAGCCCCACTGCTTCTATCTGCACTGCTTCTATCTGAGATGCTGCAAGCGCATGTGCCTTCATGTGTGAATGTGCCCACAAAAGTTGCCTAGAATTAGAACATTTAAGAGATTACATTATAGGAAATAACCTGCAATGTACCTACTGAGATTAAGGGTAAAAATAAGAGCAAAAACTTTTATTGACCCCTTGACTGCAAGATTGTTGAATCCCAGACTCAAAATAAGTTCCCAAATTCCCTCCAAGCCTCACAATTTCATTATGTGACTTCATCAGCCAACATAAGATCTAGCTTAATGGTTGCAAATATAATATCTAGTTACTGGATTTTAAAGCTTCTTTTGGGAGCAAATTCCTATTTGTTCTGTGGTGTACTTCAAATTCTTTCAACATATAAATATACTAACATTAAAATGTGCACAAAGTCTATGAAGCTCCTCTACTTTGCATTTTACTCCCAAGCCAATAAGAGTTTGTCACTGTACATGTTAAGAAAAATCACTTCAGAGGATGAAAGGCAGAAAAAAATGTCATTTCCAAAGCTAAAATAGTTGCTTTGAGTCAATTAAAAAATAAATAAAGACTATGGATAACTTCAGCATTGAAATGACTTAAAGGCAGTTATAGTATCACAGTAGTTATTTGGCAAGCAAAGAGTCAGTTAAAATACTGCAGATCTTTTGGTTTCACCTATTACTATACTTTTAATTGGGTTGTCCCTTTATGAAAAATCTACATGATATTTCATTGATGATCAGAGGCCACAAATGAATGGACATAGAAGGTGAATTGCCTTATGCAGAGTACAGGGGAAAAATCAGGTGAAAGAGTAATTTTCTAGATCATATCACACCCTGAGGAGCGAGTAATAAGATGGGCATGGACACTAGATATTGAGAACCCAGACTGCTGGGTGTTTAAGTAAAACAAAGCCCTGACATCATAGTGATATATGTTTGGTTTATGAACAGATACATATTCATGAACCTAGGGACAGTTAGAGTTACCTACTTAGAGGATTTATCAAATATTAAGATTGTATCAGTGTGTGCTCATTCCCTTTATAAATCACTTTAAGGTTGTGGTTTGCTCTCATTTGCATGGAAAGATTTAACTGTTTTCTTCCTGCTATAGAAAGACCATAAGCTTTTGCTACCAAGCTGGATTCCAAACCAAAGACTAGATTTTCTTGACCTTAAAAGTAAAGAGCCCAAGGTCCAAGTAATAGAGTTTTCCTTGGTACAGTAAGCCAGTTTCTAAATGTGACAGACACATTAATTTCTTTTTTCTAAAAGCATATTCACTAACCTATGTATTTGTAAAGAGACAAATCAATATCATCTGGAGTTAAACTAACCTACCTTGACACTTGTTTCATAATGTATCTCATCTTCAAAACTGGAAGATGTTTTAAAACCTATCTATGCTTCCAATTAGTACATTAAATTATTTAGATATATAAAGTTCACCCCCTACGTATATATTTTTACTCCAAATGCTTTTATTACCAAACTACTTCCTATTATAGCATCAGGTTGTTGACTGGAATGTGGAATAAATCTTGCAAAATATGTAACTTC
>NW_005842038.1:1803150-1813536 GCF_000455745.1 Alligator sinensis | reverse complement strand
CTGCTGAAAAGGTGTTTAGAAGTCTGTTTCAGATGCTTATTTCAGATATTTGAGTTTCCATTTGTGCAATGCAGAAATATACAATTTTCAGAATACTGTTCTGAAGTATTGCAATTAGCCAGCTGGTTAAAGTTCACAAAGTACTTTGAAGTGCTGTATGTGTGCTGAGTATTATTAAGTGCTGCTATTTTGGATACATTTTAAGGGCTAAGAGAATGCACAGAAGAATACACTGTGCATATAATTAAAATGTACAGCAGAATCAGAGGAGAAAAAACAACACACATACCAAACCCATGTGTCAAAAGCATGAGAGAGGTTGATCCTGCATTCAGGAGATACTGAAATCATACACTGAGTTGGAGATGTACAAGGAATACAGGGTCAGGTTACTGTTTCCTGGAGATGCCAAAGGGCACAGGTTTATCTACTTGCACAAGATGGTTTAGATTGACTCCAAAGGCACTGAAGGGTAGATTATTAAGGGGTTAAAAGCAGCGATTGCAGAGATTCACTGCCATCCTCTGTTGTCATATCCATAATTTATATTCATTCTTACTGAATTACAAAACAGAGTGCAAGTAAAAACAGGTCAGGAGCTTTATATAGCAATAATTTATGAAATCCATACTGTGAAGGAAGTCTCCCAAATTCTTTGCATCTTCCCTTTACTAGGGGCTATATCGGTCATTTTTGGCAACTAATGTCAGTAACTAAAAATTAAACTATAAAAGGTAATGCAGATAATGATAACTACATGCAAAACAAGTTTCAAGAAATATCCAAGTCATTTAAATCTTTTTCAGGGCAATGATCAATCATTCCACAGACATTCTTTACCCATTAGGACAGGGGTGGAGAATTATTTTGGCTGGAGGGCCACTTAATTATTTTTGGTGAGCTGCCAAGGGTTACACACACAAAATCTTTTAGATGATATCATTTTAACAAATTATAGATAAAACTATCATATACTAAAACTCAAACGTCTACTGAAACAATTTTATTTCAAAAAGTAATCTTGGCCCAATTTATTTTTAGTAGTGAATATAGAGGTGATTGTATAATAGCTCAAAATAAAGTCTTATTTTTGTATATTGTGTGTGGGGTGTGTGTGGGTGGGGGGAGCTGCCTGTGCGCTAGGTCCTGGGAGCCAGACAGGGACAGGGAGCGGGGGGCGGTGGGTGTATGCAGCAGAGCTCACCCAGGTGGTGCAGTGCAGGTGCTGGCCGCTTCCTCCCCCTATCCAGCCTGCAGCTGCCCCCACAGCACTCCGCATGGAGCCAAGCCCTGCCTGCTCCTGACCAAGCCAGCTGGTGCCATGCTCCCACACCCACTGACCATGGCCCCAGTCCCAGCTGGTGCGCACGGTCTCCTGGCAGGGCTGCTCCCTGTGTGGCTGCAGCCACCTGGGTACTGCTCGCAGCTCCCTCCGCCTCCAGCAGGCCCTCCCCCTCTTGTCCCTGCTGTGCTGCTCCAGGCAGGGGTGGGGAGGAAGTTGCAGTGGGCAGCTTCCAGCTCCAGCACCTAACTGCCTTCCACCCACTCGGCCACCCAGGGAGCAATGTCTGTTTTAGAATCATAGAAAATGAGGGTTGGAAGGGACCTCTGGAGGCCATCTAATCCAAACCCTACTCACAGCAGGGCCATCCCCAACTAGATCATCCCAGCCAAGGCTTTGTCTAGTCAGATCTTAAAAACCTCCAAGGATGGAGAGTCCATACTCTCTCTGGGTAACTTTGTCCAGTTTTTACTATCCTCTTAATGAGAAAGTTTGTCCTCATATCTAACCTAAACTTCCCTTGCTGCAACTTGAGACCATTGCTCCTTGTTCTGTCATCTGCCACCACTGAGAACAGTCCAGCTACATCCTCTTTTGAGCCCCCCTTCAGGTAGTCAAAGGCTGCTATTAAATCTCCTCTCAGTCTTCTCTTCTCCAGACTAAATAAACCAAGGTCCCTCAGCTGCTCCTCAGAAGTCATGTGCCCCAACCCCTTAACCATTTTCTTTGCCTTCTTATTATTTTGTAATAGTTCAAAATACATTGTTAAAAAAAGAAAAATAGACAAAAATTCGCAGACAGTTTTTCACTGCAGTTCTAGGAAAGCAAGTTCTTGAAACCTGGCAAAGAAGAGGTTGGACCCTGATACTTTCTTACATACCAACCTCAAATTTTGCCATCACCCTTTCTTAATGATAGGGAAATGTATTTTCTTATCTGTGATGAATTTACTTTTGTACAGTGGGGAAAAGATACAGATAAGGAGGATATTTACATCAGTTGGATTTTACAAGATCCTTCCAGTATCTGCCTCTGTTCCTTAAGGAAAGGAAGTGAAGACCCTCAAATGCTTAGGTCTGATTGGAATTAATGTTTCTGTTTTCTTGCTACGTCATGAATTACTACTGTTTTCAGTTTTTGATGCCGTCAGCATGCTTCAAAGTTTACCTGGCTGGGTGGCAGCACTATGGAGAAGGATCTGGGGGTGTTGGGATATAAGATAACATGAGTCTGCAGTGAAGGCAAATGCAGCTGCACAGAAGGCAAATGCAGCTTTGGGATGCATCCATAAAAGCACTGCAAGACACAGGAGGTTATAGTGCTTCTCTGCTCAGAACTGGTTAGGCTTCATCTAAAGTATTGAGTGCAGCTTTGAGCTCCACATTTTAGAAAGGATATGGAGAAGTTGAGGAGGGTCCAGAGGCAGGTGACAAAAATGATAAAGAGCTTGAAAGTCAAGTCATACAAGGAAGGGCTGAAGGAAATAGGCATGTTCAGTTTGTGGAAAAAGCACTTAGGAGGTGACATGATGGCAGTCTTCAAATACCTGAAGGGCTGCCATAAAGAAGAGGGAGAGCACCTTCTCTCTTGCTGCAGAAAGTAGGACAGGCACCACTGGCTTGAATGTGCAACAACAGGTTTAGCCTGGATATCAGGAAAGAAAGATAACTTCTTCACTGTTAGAATAATGAGGCAGTGGAATAGACTGCTTTGGGAAATTGTGGACTCCACATCATTAGAGGTGTTCAAGAAGAGGTTGGACAGTCCCCAATGAACTATGCCTATGCTCTACTATGGGTATTTCCCATGCTTCTGGGATTTGCTGATTGCCAATAAAGATGGGAAGAAATTTTTTCTGCTCATGCTACTCTATGTATCAGAAGTCTTTTTTGTTTGTTTGTTTGTTTTTAAACCATCCTCAGAGGTGTTGGTGTTGGCTGCAGCCAAGGCTGGCGATTTTGACTGGGGTGTGCCAATGCTCCTGCTGGGACTTAAACCCAGAGGCTTCTGGCTAGAGGGTCTTGCCCTCTGCTCAGGGCCAGACTGATCACCATATTTGAGGTCAAGAAGGAATTTTACCCCATGTTGGGGTGGGGGGTGGGGGGGGGGGGGGGGTTGCCTCTCTTTGTAGTGTGGGGATTGGCTCTCTTCCTTGAATCTCTCAAGCATTTTTAACAATCTTGCAGCAGCAGGATTTTGGCCACTGTGGTCCCCCTGCTTCACCCATAGTAGGTTAGGTTGTTATATCCTGTGGTGTTGCCAGGGTTGCCTGTGTAGTTTTGCTAAGAGGTTAGAGAATGGGTTTGCATAGGATGGCTTGGATAGGGATGATCCTGCCTTAGGCAGGAAGTTGGACTAGATGATCTCTGAAGATGCCTTCCAACCATACTTCTCTGTGCTTAAGTATAGACTTCATTCTGAAAAAATTATGGGAATGAGCAGAAGTTCTATAAAGAATGAATTCAGACTTGTTCCTACAAGTCAAGTGAAAGGAGCTTAGCTTGGTGTAAGTAAATATGGTGGAGGATGCTAGAGAAGGTATTGAATAGGGGATAGATCACTCTAGATATATCTGGTTCAATGCTCTTCCTCTATAGTATCCACACTACCACTGCCAAAGACAGGATACTGGGCTAGATGTGTCATTAGTCTGACCCTTTATGGCCTTTATGTTCTTATGCACATCCTGCCAAACTCAATGACCCTGGAAATCAAGAAAAGGAAAGTCTTCTCTGAGGGAAGCAGGCAATGGTTGTATGAAAAGTTAGCTCTACAGGCCTCTTCCTCCCCATAGTATAATAACTTCCATATGGTAGCTACTAAAGAGACCAAATCAGGACCCAGAACTGTTTCAAATATAGTATTAATTCCAAAGCAGATTTCCATGGAGTTAAAAGGAATGTCTTCTTTTCTTTATCCCAGCCCTGGCGTAGCACCTGTCTCACAGAGCTCTGGCATAGAGAATTTCAGGCCAAGAGATGCTGCTAATGATCCTAATACCAGCTTAACCCAAGTTCTCACCAGTGAAAAATATGGAAGAATAGACTCTCCTCAACCTACAGAAAGGTGAAAAGATTTGCATGTTAAATATATAATAAATCCTTCGTGACAACTCTGGCTAATTAAAATTTTCTTGCTGGTTTTTATAGAAGGCCTTGCATCTGTGAATGCAACCACAACAATGGCCAGTGCATACATATGTGGGCAGTAGAATGAGTGAAAGGAGGTCTGTTGCAATGGAACATAATAAGACAAATTTAAAAATACCTACATTATAATAAAGTGATATGTGGGTAGTGGTTTGTATTGGCATTTTCCTGAGTGTTACTAGTAAAGATACCATCATTTTAAAAAAGATCCCACAAAAGAAGAAAGTCATGAACCTGTGTGTGATGTAGAGGTATAGGCTGACCCATGATTTAATCTCATCTTCCCACTAACACAATAATGGGCTGTCACTTGCACTGGCATAACTGGGGCAGGGTGGGGGGAGAGGGCAGCAACAGGGGCAAATGCTCCAGGTGCCAACCTGGGGTGGGGGTGGGGTGGGTAATACAAGCAGCTGCTGCTGGCAACTTCATGTTCACATTTACCATCATGGCAACAAAAAGAAGTTGCCACTTCCGCTTTGCCTCAAGCCTCTGGTTGTGTCCCTGCACTGCTGGTCATGTGCATCACGCTCGCTACTTTAAGCATCTCTAGGAATGGGGCTTCTGCCCTTTCCCTTGGAAATCAGAATCTAAACAGGAAGTAAAGGGGAGGGGAGGAGTTCTGTTTAATTTTTAAAAATGCTCGCCACCTTGCTATTCCTACTCATATTTCCTGTCGTCAGGCTGAGAAAACCCAACAATTCTCCTACCTTCAGGTTTACTTGCTTAAAATGTTTGCAGACAGTTATCACACCTCCCACCTTGGCTATCCCTGAGCCAAGCTATGGATCATTTAGCAATTTTAAGCTCCCCGTGGAAGACAATCCCTTCCTGCTTCTGAATGCCTTTTGTTGGTTTTCACTGAGCCTTTTCCAGTTTATCTATATCCTCTAGCACAGCGATGCCTGAAACTGAATGCAGTAATCCAGATGTGTCTCAACAGAGTGGCAAAGAAAGGAAGAATTACTTCCTTGCTCCATGACATGATGCATTTATGTTAGCAGCTCAGAAAGGATTTCTCCCCCACCTCCTCCCACCCTGTTAAATTGCATTGTAGACTTATCTAATTTCTTGTTTATTATATCCTAGATCTTTTTCAAAGTGAGTGCTTTCTAGAAGCCCTTCTTCTATTGAATCTCTGCTTGCCTTATTATTTTCACATATGTGTTAATTTGCAGGCATAGCAATTTATTGCACTAGAAGTGACTTTGGTCACAAAGGCAGCATTAAAAACCTTAACTGTAAGATCAGATACCAAGATAAAATTGGACAGAAGGGAGCAAACCCTCATTTAAATGGCAAGCATTTAACCTTTGATGACTAAGTACGCTGACCAAAAATTGTGAGTTGTATCAGACTATTTGTAATTTTTTCCCTGTGTGCAGGAGTCTTTAAATTTCTTGCACATGGACTATTTGCTGTTACTTTGGGCTGTATTGTGAAGTTGTTTTAAGCCAGTTTCGCTGAAGCTGACTCTTTTGAATCCACTGGGAGTTTTAGATGTATTAATATTTGTGTGTGTGGGTGCTATTAATATACCCAAGCAGTCTCCACAGCTACTTAGGTGAATGATTTTAAATTTGACATGCTGAAAAGAGTAAGTCGTTGAGATCATTATGAACAATTCCCCTTTGACTGACATCAATAATGCAAATAGAAAAAGATGTTTCATTGATTAGATGCCAACTTTTTCACAGAATGAAAGACATTTTAGTGAAGCTGGGGCCAATAACTCAATAAAATGTGAAATCCCTTGAAATGATTGAAAAATGAAGAGATCAGAAGCATTACAGCATTATAGCTTTTGTAGAAGTTGGCACAATGTCACAACTAGAATATCTACAGCTTCCGTTAAAGTTACAGAGAAGTGCCTAGAACTAAGATCAAAACTACTACTGAGAATAAATAATAAAGTTTAGGAATGTTAAGAAAAATACTGTTCAAGGTTATTTAGGTGTGTTCTGCAGCTTGTTTATTGCTAGACTATTAAAAAAAAAGATTAAGTGAAATAAAGCAATTAACACCACAAAAGAACGGTTACTGTATGCATTCCTAACTACAATAATGCCATGAAGAATACAAAACTCAGTGCTGCTCATCTGAATAACATATCTCAGATGGGCTACAGTATAAGTGGTAGGTGGACAAAAATGTTACATAAGCACAGAATGTGCATACCTAAATTGAACTCAAATGCTAATATTTCATATTGTAACACTGCCACTGTGTCCGATTCACAGAGGCCTGTCCTTAAATTGTTTCCTTTTTCATTAAGAAATCTCTGTGCTAGCAGTTCCTTTTTTTTGTTTTTAATCTCTCCCATTCTCCTCATGACACAGTTTCTTGTCCAAGGAAGGGCATTTAGGTCACTAGTACACCAACATTTTGTACAAACCACGACACATTTTTGTTCTGTTTATACAAGAATAAATTTATCTTCTGTTTCAATTTTTGCTTCAATATGGAAAAACATCAGAAGACCACCCCAGTCCACACACATACACACTTAATTGCTAATGTTCCTTCTAAGTTCCTCATACATCATGTGGAAGCAAATGTTAGACCAAACCAAACACTATTCCTTGAATTGTGAATTTGCAGGAGCAAGGGAGGGAAGGAACAGGTAAAGGGAGGCGAGTAGAAAAATATATTACTTGTTAAACATATCCAGTGAGTTCAATTTGAGATATCTTAGCATTCAGCCTTAGAAACTAATTTCCCAAGTGGCATGTAAAACACTGAGCTACCCAATTGGATGGCTGATTTTTTGTCATCAAGTAAAATATGAACGGCAGATAATAAATAATGAATGTATTTCTCACACAAATGCATTTGAATATTTCCTAAACACTGAACATCCATCTGAAGAGCCATAAGTCATGAATGATTCCATAAACAGCAGGAAACTGAACTGAAACCTTTTATCGCAAACACGTCTTCATTATTTGACTTGCTCTGCTGGATACATAGACCTCATAGCAACACAGACCCATTTTACTCTAGTGAATGTGATACAGTTTCATGTCCAGATCAGAAATCTTGGCAAGGGATTAAGGCTAGACTGCAAGCATTTTCCTTGCACAAATACTAATTAATGATGATAATACTTTGCACTCTGTAGCAGGGCACTGTTGGTGCCTGCCACTTTAAGGACTGAAGCCAAGCAGCCCACAGGTGCCTGATTAAGGCAGCCATTTTAGATTCAGGGCTGGCTGTATAAGCAGGGCATTCTGCTACTGGCTGGAGGTGCAGCCATATCATCTGGCTGCGAGGCTTCATGGAACACTCTGAAGGTAAGGGCAGGAGCTGTAGGGGATGGTCAGGAGGCTCCTGGTCCTGGACATGACCTAAACCTGCACCAAGCTGGGAGTGAGTGGCCTGGTGGGGCTCTCAGTGGCACAGAGCTCCCAGGAAATGCCAGGCCAGTTACCGCCCCGGTGAAAGGCGTGTCAGGGTCCCTTAATCCCAGCTCCCACAGCCAGGTGGGTTACCCCCTTGTAGGGTCTGGAAGGTGGACCCCAGCGAGAGAGTGGGGCCATAGACTCAGAAACCTGTCTTGACATCCCCTAACTGGTTAATGCTGGGGCCAGGACTGGCAGGTCAAAGGGCCAGGGGCCTACCATGGGGGACGCCCAGAGCTGAGGGCCTGGGTTCCAACTGGCCTGGAGGTGAGGCCAGGGCCAGTGTAGCCAAAAGTCCCGGGGGGGACCATACCTGTAAGAGGGAGCAGCTCAGGGAGCTCTGCAGCCTAGAATGAAAGTGGAGTAGACCACCTGAATGGAGGGATCCAGGTGGGGTTCAAATAGTAGGATTCTGGGGCTCAGAGTGGGGCCGGTGATGTTGATAACAGCTGGATGCTATCTGCAAGGCATGGGCTGTGGTGTAGGGGAGGTACGGAGCCTCGGATAGTGCCCCCGGGCATTGGGGCAAGAAATGGGCAGCCTCCCGCTTATAAAGATCAGTAATTAATTAACATCAAGGTGTGGCAGAAAAGAAGGCAGGTGGTTGGCCCAGAACAGGTGGGCGGGCCAAAGCTAAATCTGCCCTGAGAGGGCCCCCTGTTACACACTCCTAAAGCTCTGTCCCAAGTTAAAGCATAACTTTGTGTTTTATACTTCTGTCAAGGGGTCAAATTCAGGCACAGGGGGACTGGATCTCTGCATAGCACCTCTCATGTTTATCAGCCATGCTAACATGACAGGCCCAGCTGGATTTGGCACCTATAAACCCTTTAATCATATGCTATTACAGGCTGCCAGAGTAAAAGTGACTCAACCTCAGCATCTTCACAAAAAAAAAAAAATTGTTTATTTTTCCGAAGTGGCACAACATGTATAGCAAAGAGTAAAAACAATATAGATCTCTATTCATATTTCCTTTACCTAAAACAATTTTTTCATGACAGATTTCTAACAATTAGTGCAGTTATGATCCCATCTTTGAGTGGGGAAAAGAGACTGCACTTGTTATAGACTGCCATCTATGCACCTCTCTTTCTCCTTCCTTCTCTCTTTGATCAGAGACATTCTTTTGCAATCTAGTGTAAACCCCTAGATTGGCATCTTCAGAATTTTATCTGTGGATCCCACGTTCAGCCTAGGGATAAAGCGCTTTGCCTTACCAGCTAAAAGGGCATACCAGACTAGGAGTTATTTCTCACTTAAGAGCATCTCCATTTTCCCCTAAATGAATCCTGATTATTTCCTATGAATGATAGTACCTTCTCTGTGGTATTGTTTTAGTTTGTTTGCTTCATCTACTAAGAGCCTCCCTGATTCAACTCTAGGCATTGTACAAAGTGCATATGATATTTAAAAAAAATTAATACCGACAACTTCATTTTTGCACAAGAATTTTACAATTTTTTAACCAAATTTTGCTACCTATACTTACTAGTAGCAATTTATCAAGGCTAATGAGCAGTAGAGATGAGAAAAGAATGCAAGCCTTTTTGGCTCTGGACTATAATCCAGAAGACTGCAGTGGCTCCTTTGGGGAAAAAAGGGGACTTGAGTTTTCCTTTTACATGCTTCATGGAACAATTTTTGGTCTCCCAAAAGGTCACAACAATTGAAGTTCCATGGTACTGTGCTTTATGGATTTAAAAAAAATCATATTTATTGACTGGACTAGACAGAAGTCTCTTAATTTGTACACACAAAACTACCCCTTTCAGCCAATCTGGTGGTGTATCTAAAGTCAAATAAAATAATAGTAAAGAAAATGGTAACAACTTTTAGCCTATAATACTGGGCTGTGGTAAGGCTGATATAACTCCTGTGACTTTGTTTAAAACAAAAAAAAAAGACACTTGCTGTTTGCTGTAAGCAAAATGCTCAAAGGCTGCTTTCAGCATTTAGTTTGAAAATATATTTCTTGGGTCATAAAGGATGAGCTGGGTTTTACTTATTGCAGGATGAAATTTGCTGCTGTATGGCAATGCCTGCTGCTGTGAACATGATATCCCTGGTATATCATTGATTGTGATGCCAGCAGGAGAGAAGCTGTGATAAGTAAATTTACTAATGAAGCACTGATTTTACTTTTTAGATATACTGTGAAAAACTTTTGGAGCATGGGGATAAGGCTCGTTCCCCTCACGAGCCTTATTTTTGAAAACCTGTTTTCAGTGTGGATTGAATACAACAATGATACAATAGCCTTTATAAACAGCAAAAGAAAATAAGGACTACAAATACCTTATATGCCTTTACCTCTGATCTTTGAACCTTATATGTTTCCCTACTCATGCCTAAGGGCAGTATCTTTAGGGTAGCTTTTATATGGTCTCATGTAATCCAGTGCCTAGGGTCATGATGTTACTATGAAAGTAGGCCACATACTAATACTGCCTGACTGCTTTTGATGTTGGTTTAAAAGGTTTTATTTCATGTTGTGGGAGGGGGAAAGCATGTTTTGGACATATCTTGAGTGCTACAGAAGATTTTGAAATAT
>NW_005842038.1:1790287-1803119 GCF_000455745.1 Alligator sinensis | reverse complement strand
CTGCTGAAGCCTTTGAGTTCTTCCCACCTTAGAACTGAATTCCTTTGGTACAGGTGAAGCAAATGAGAAGTACATTTTACCTGTTCCCATTACTCTTGAGCATTATAGTCTTCTTTTCACCCACATCTTTCTGTTAATTGCTTTGTCAGTACTCTGTAACATATCACTGGTTGCAGTGCTTTACCACCACTAACATGAGCAGATCTAGGATCTTGAAAAGGGGGGTGCAAATGATGCGGTGCACCATAACATATAACAACACATGTCTTCAGTTAAACAGAAATAAGATGCTTTACTAGGCCTATGCTATATTATTCAGTTTAAGATCAAACCAAAAACAAAAATAAATGTATTGGAATATGCACTAATATACTACATGATATATTAAATTTAAAAAACCAAACAAACTAGGCAAAAATAGTCAGATAATATTGTTTCATTGGTCCTGTAGTTATTATAGTTAAGTGTACATCTCTTATACAGATCTGTAAAACAAAATCTCACCTTCTTGGGTATCTTGACAGTGCCTCCAATACTTCACTGTCAGTCATTCCTATGACTGAGTTTAATATTAACACACCTGAGTTAAAGTTCTTATCTAGAGCTAAAAGCAGACTGCAGGACTGTAAAATAGAAAAGAAGCCTTGCTAGAAATGGTTAACAGGCAGCAAAACTGCAGGAGAAAGGATAGGCTGAAAAGCAGAAATCTCTATCTCCCTTTTAATGTCCTTGAACACCTGTGTTGTGGAGAGATTAGCTGGAAGCAAGTATATTATAATGAGCCATGAAGTCAAGGGACTCCCTCAGTGCTGCTTGAATAGAAATGCCACTGTCAGGCAGTTGGCTTTAAAGTTTGGGTGGAGCAAGAATCAAAGGAAGGCATGACTATGCCACTGTACCCCCTGGATCTATACCTGATCACTAATGTAATGAGGTTCTTATTATGCAGCCAGGCATAAAAAGCAGGAATAAAAAACATGCAAGTGGGGGAGGAGGAGAGGAGGAGGGGGAGAAGTAAAACCCCTGAAAACCTTAACCAAATTGATATTCAAGAAAAATGTAATTAGTACATGTTGGTTATGAGAGATCTTTTGCTAAAATTAATTCAACCCTACTAATATTATTATTTTTATTGTACTAGGAAGTTCACAGATAGGTACCTGATAATACAAGAGATAACCAAAGCTTCATCAGAAACTAAAAAATAACATTTCAAGGATAAGAAAAGCAAGAAAGATAGAACTTAAAACATCTAATTTCTCAGTTATTCATAGCATTAGTTTTCTGTTTTGTTTTTAAGAGACAGAGATCTATATTGAGTATGAACATTTAAGACAGTTAGGACTCCTTCTGCTTTCCATTGGTGTTAACAGAAACTGGTCTCCACTGTTCTAGATGTATAGCATGCATCCATCCAAGAGGCAGTGCCAGATAACAGGTGGAAGATAGAAGTAGTTTAGTTTAAAGGGTGGGAGATAGAAATATCATCACTCACATCATTTTACAGTATTAGATGGGGGACAGACAGGAGAATATTTCATGGTGCTGACAAGAAAGCCCTACAGGCCAAATGATTTCACTACATTTTTAAAGAGCGTTACAAAAAACTAGTTATGAATATGGAAAATGTGAATAGCGATTGCAGATTTATGCATTGTTCCACTCAGCACTGCAAGATCAAACTGACTTAGGAGTCCTTGTCCAACGAGTTTCAGTGAGACTTAGTCACTGGGCCTAGCAACCCTGAACTGGGTAATACCTGAATACTTCTAAAATGTGTGTCTTAGTTTTTCATGTCTGAAATTTGTGACATCTTGTTCTCTGTACCTGTATCTGCAGCCTGCTGGTGGTATCATCTAGCCAATGTGAGAGGTTGGCTTGATTCTGTTGTGTCACGATGTGCTTTTCCTGCCTGTTCCTGCTCTGTACACTGTGGCTGCTCCCCGACCCAGAGAAGAGTTCGACAGCAGAATCCAAGGCTGAAAAAACATTCCCAGATATTCCACAAAGGGCTAGATGTGCCTCTCCCAGAGACATTGCAGGGTAGCTCCATGTCTGGAGCAGCCACATTGTACAGAGCAGTGGCACAGTCAGCTGCCACTGTGGCAAGTGCTGCTTTTGCAGCCCCCACAAAAAGCAGCACCACCCATGTGTTATGCTACTGGCAAAGTTTCCACCTGTCATCCTATGCAAATTTCAGTTCCACTGAGTGCCAGAGAACTCAGGTGGCAAAGGACAGGTGCCCAGGCATGGATCTGAGGGGGGAGAGAGGGGTGCAGTGGCATGGTTGTACCCCCTTCTACAGTGAAAGGGAAGTCCCCACCTTTCTATGGCCAGAGGCAATCCTAGGACACCCCCCTGCTGGAGAGGTAGAGGGGAAGATTGTTGCCTGCACTGGAGAAGAGAGGGTGATGGGGAGGTGGGGAGGGTTGGGGTTACCTGCTTCAGGGACTCCAAAAAGTTCCTGGTAGCTTTTGCCCACCAAGGGTGGAGGGGGAAAAATGGGTGTATCACAACTACCCATCTGGCCCCAGTGGCATCTCCTGCACCTTCCTCCTTAAATTCCTAGATCTGTCTGTATGGTTGCTCATGTGATCTTTTGATAAACAGATGAGTTTATCAGGAGTGTCAGGTTTTTAAATCAGACACTGTTTACTTGTTTCTCCTATTCAATGGGTCTCTATTATGGAAGCATTACATTTAGATATCCACTCTGTATGTAGCAAGCATGCAGCAATTACTTAACAGGAAATAGGAGAGACATGGAGAATAGGAGCCAGAAATCAAAGATGAGATTGGGAAGTGTGTGAAACAGAGTGGGACGAGACTGTGAAACCTCAAGATAAGGGGAAAAGGCTTTTGCAAATGTTAATCCAATGTATTAAAAACTAACCCAGTTTTCTGCCCAGAAAGTCCAAGAGATGCTCTAGAATCTGAACAATATTGAAATGGGTCTTGCAGAGACAGAGGAGGATGGAGAGGGACAGATAATTTTATGCAAGAAAGTTCGGGTCTCAAGAAAATTGCCATATATTTTTAAGAACCCACTGAATTAGTGTCCTACATCTTCTCCAGGGAGGATATATTGCTAAAAAAGAATCCCTTAGAGTTTGAAGCATCATGCACTGAAATTAGGTGCAGCATGAGCGAGAATTAAAAAAAGTTACCCAAAATGCATGAGAACTCAACCAGTTGGATGGCAGCTGGATAAAAGAATGGTTATTTGAAAGGTGTGGTAAACAGTAAAAACAAAAAACAACCACAAAATCAACAGATCTGACTTCTTTATCAGAAAATCTTTGCTGCTTAGATAAATACGTATTATGTATTGCTACCACAATCAATAGCTTGACAAAGAGATGCCAGAAAAAAGTCATATAAAGGTTTTGGGGAAGCAGCATGTCTGAACTGATAAATAATGCAGGCAAACAGACACACAATTCATACTCAAACTAGAGGCAAACTTTGTTCTGCTTGATTTAGAAGAGGTGTAATATATTCTTTGAAATATCCTTTTAAAGAAGAGTTTGATTTATATGACTTGTTCTATATAGAGAACATTAAGATGCCACCTACTTTACAAAAGAATAAAACCCTTTTTACCTCAACCTCAGCTCTGAATATGAAGCTATTATTCAGTATTTCTGTAATGCTGGTGTAGTAGGAAGCTGTGAATGAAGAACCGAAGGGAGAAGTTAGGATGCTTCAGTGGAGTGCATTACAGCATGAAAACATTGAACTTACGTGTTGAAAAGCAGGTGAGAGCTGAATCATAGATTAAAGAGGAAAGGATTAAATTTTAATGGAAAAGAACAGAAAATAAGGAAGACTAAAACAGGGGCAGAGGTGTGAGGAGCAGAAGAGGAAAATTATTGGCAAAACTTTGGATGAACTATTTTGAAAGAGAGACCCCCCCCAACCCTTTTTTGTTTTGTTTTTTAAACCTTCCTTATGAAAAATATTAAAAATAAAAGGTGAAAATGCAAAAGTATGTGGCTGTCCTAGAGGAAGCACCTGACAGAACAAAAATGCTCATCACCAGAGACTGAAATCCCTTCTCCTGCTACACCCTTCATGGAGTTGCACATTTAGGACTAACTCTATTTTTCACCTAGCAGAGCACCCTATTGATGATCCATTATAACATAAACTGCTTTATTTTGTTGCAAGATGAAGTATCCAAACTCAAATGGGATGCAGAAGAGCTGGAACAGCAGTGCAGGGACTTGTGGTTGTCCCTGTGCCCTGGGCACCCAATAGCTTTATGGCTGCTGCTGCATTTGTAATCACGATTACACAGCTGCCGGCAGCAGCTGCTTTTTTTTCATGTCCCACCTTCCTAGTTGGCACCCCAGGGCAGTTGACCCATTCGTCACACCCTAGTTATGCCACTGAGGGCATGAAAGAGAGCGTAAGTGCAAGACAGAGTAAGCGAGTGAGCAAGAGCAGGCGCACACACAATAGCCCAAACAACAGAAGTCTGCAGTAGTTGTAGAGGACAAAGACCAGTGCAGTGGGGGCCAACCTTTTTGGCAGGCATGCCACGAACTAAATCCCACACATCTGAGTGTCACTCTGATGCCCTTCCCCTGCCCAATCTGCTATGCTCCCTTACCAATATGCTGCATATCATACAGAGAGGATGCTTGTGCCACTTGTGACACACATGACATGGGTTGATCTCCCCTGGACTAGTGCCTTAGAGCAGGGAGTTCAGGTACAAAATATTCGTAGAAAAGAAAATACTGAAGTTAATTCACCAACTGTTTAGAAACGGATAGGTTTATATTGGGCTATACAATCTTGTTATTTTTGTATGAAGTACATTTTTCTTTGAATTCTTTGCTCAGTTTCATTTTTTTTTTTTAACATCCACAGTCAAACTGTTGATATTAACAGACCATAGGATAAACTGTTGAACAAAAAAAATGGAGAGCGCTTCTGTCTATTAGGCTCAGAAGGGATTAGGATACTCAAGTACAACAAATGCTGTTCATAAACCCATATTTTTGAAAAGTGTCATACAGTTATGTAATAGAGAAAAAGGAAACATAACTAGACTTGGAAATTATCATTCATACCATTACCTGTAGCAAATGTTTAACAAAGACTAATCTGGAGTTGAATTATATCCACTGAACACAAAAGTCTACTGCTGTGTTATTTAGTATCATCTGAAAGTTATATGCAATGCTAATCCTTTCATTTAATTGATAGGCTCTGAAAATAAGCACAATTCTTGATGAGTTGGGAACAAATACCCCAAATAGTTGCTGATTACATCTTAACATAGCACAGACAGCACACTTCATCCCTACCCTTTCTCTGTGTTCACCATGCTCACCTGCCCCCATGAATTATCACTACAAAACTAACAACCATCAAGAAGTCTAGCCATTCTAAAGTTGGATGCACCCCAACAAGTAAATAGGTGTAGAATTTGCAAAATAATTCATGGATAAAAATGCAGGGTGAAGAGAAGAGGGAAATATTTTTCTTTATTCCACTCACTTAAATGTGTTATATGTGAGGGTTCTTTCTGTAAAGTCTGATATACTGCAAAATTTGTGTCTCATTCAACAAAATCAGACTTTAATACATTAAATAGTTTATCATGAATACATGGGAGACAACAACTAAAAATATTTCTCAGTAGCTAACATAACAGCTGCACATGCCAAGGTCTGGAACAAAGGATTATTCTACTGATAATGTGTTTGATCATTGTATAAAAGAATGCAAATTCAACTACAATTAAGGCTCTCTTTTATTAAAATTTTAATTACTTTTTTCCACTGATGGACTGTTGCTTACATCTTGCTTTGGAAAAGGTAATGGTAAAGTAGTAAGATTAAATTTAGTTACAACAGAATCCAGAAGTATTCCATTGACTTCAGTGGTTAACTCTGGGCTATACTTTCGGCAGAAAGGAGGATTAGCCTTTAGCCTGGTTGTAGACAAGGAAGACTCTTTAAACAGCAGAGTTAAAGAGTTCAGCCCCATAAAGCCTGATGATCCAGAGATCTTAATCAAATGAAAACTGTCAAGTTCAATAGACCCTTCAATGAGGAAGATAAGCAAGACTACTTGGCAAAGATAAATATCCACAGTAAAGTCAGATATGCCCTGCATTTATCTGTATGTAGGAGGGACCCATTGAAAGACTGTAAGGCAATGAACATACATAAGAGAGAGAGAGAGAGAGAGAGAGAGAGAGAGAATGACTGTACATCATTATCTAAAGTTAGGCAACTGTTTCTGACTGCAGGCCAGAATGACCCACCCCAGGTCAGATATGGGTGTGTGGGTGCTAGGACCCAGCTGCCACCACATCTCTCTGCAGTGGCATGGGAAGAACACCCTCAGCCAAAACCCCCCATGACTGAACACTGCCAAAGCTCCACATCCATTGCCTGGATCCAGTCCATGGACAATAGGTTGCTGACCCTGATCTAGAGGAAGCAAAACTCTCCTCCCATCAAAAATGCCCCCCAAACTACAACTTCAGGTTTCTGCTCCCTAAGAGCAACCAGCAAATGTTAATACAACTAAGAAGTGATAGTATTTATATTGCCCATGTCTTAACACACCAAAAATTAATAGCAAAATATTGGTTGACTTCAGTGGTACAGGTTCAAGCTCTTTGTGAGGTTTTTGATGACAGTAACAGTTAGAGCATCTAAGCCCTACTACTCATCAAGCCCTCTGAGTACTACCCCGTGGTCCTTGTCCATGTGGGCACAAATGATGCAGCTGGGAGTAGTCCAGACTGCACCACGAAGGACTTCCATGAGCTGGGGGTCAGGCTCAGGAAGTTGGGGGCACAGGTGGTATTCTCCTCCATCCTTCCAGTTGGCAGCAGCCGGAGGTGCCAGGATGCCCACATCAGGGTAGTCAACCAGCAGCTCGAGAGATGGTGTCTTCAGGAAGGCTTTGGATTCTACAACCACAATCAGCACTTCCACGGAGGAGGCTTCCTGGGAAGGGACAATCTTCATCTCTCTCATAGAGGTAAGCATCTGTTATCCCGCAAGTTGGCTGATCTCCTCTGAAGAGCTTTAAACTAGGTTTGATGGGGGACAGGGAACCCATGATCAGCTAGAACCTAGGGTTGGCGAGCCACAAGCAAGGCACCGGACCAAACCAGGTAAGCACTAAGGGGCACACTAACCATCAATGCAAAGGGGCACCAAGAGCACCCATTGGGGGGCTAAAATGTCTCTACACAAATGCCAGGAGTACGGGGAATAAGCAGGAGGAGCTCACACCCTTACTTGCTGGCACACAGTATGACAGTTGGTGTAACTGAAACATGGTGGGATTCTACACACGACTGGGCAGTAGGCATTGAGGGGTACAGGTTATATAGGTGAGACAGAGTGGGGCAAAAAGGCGGGGGGGGTAGCTCTCTATGTTAGGGAGCAGTACACAACTTCCATCATCAAGACGAGGGTAGAAGAGGGGAATACCGAGGCATTGTGGGTCAGAATCCAAGGGGGGGCCAGGGGAAAAGGACCTGGTAGTGGGGGTCTACTACAGACCTTCTCATCAGGATGATGAGCTAGATGGGGTATTTTCCAGGCAGCTCTCAGAGGCCATTCATGCAAGGGAGGCAGTGGTCTTGGGGATCTAAATTACCCAGGTATCTGCTGGGAGGAGCAGACAGGCAAAACAAACTTCTCACATAGGTTCTTATACTCCGTGCAGGACCTCCACCTAACCCAGGTAGTGTCCAGTCCCACCAGAGGTAGCGCCTTGCTAGACCTGGTCTTAGCAACAGGGGATGATCACGTGGGGAACCTGGGAGTATACAGTAACCTGGGAGATAGTGCCCATACTTGGTAGAGTTCACCATCCATCGACGGGTGGGAAAAATATCCAGTGACGCTAAAGTGTTAGACTTCAGAAGGGCCAACTTTAGTGAACTTAGAAAGCTAGTTAGTGAGGTGGCAGAACTCAAGAGCATCCAGCAAATGGGGGTCCAGGAGGGTTGAAGGTTTCTCAAGGGAGTGATCTTTGGGGCACAAAAGGAGTCTATCCCCTTATGCAGGAAAGGGGCTAAGGGGATAAAAAAGCCCCCTTGGCTGAACAGGGAACTCTAGGAAAGACTGGGGGAAAAGAAAGAGATTTATAGGCAGTGGAAGCAGAGGGCAGTCACCAAGAAGGAATACACCTCCCTGGTGCGCTATTGCAGGGAATAAGTTATGCAGGCCAAGGCAGGACTGGAGCTTAGGCTGGCTACAACAATTAAGGACAATAAAAAGTCCTTCTACAGATACATAGCAAGCAAAAGGAAGGCACAGAGTAACATAGGACCCCTGCAGGACAAATCGGGACAGTTGGTTGATGCAAGGAAAAGGACGGAGCTCTTCAATGAGTTGTTTGCTTCAGTATTCCTAAGTACTGACCAAGACAATTCCCTCACCTTGAGCATAGACAGATGTCCAAAAGGCACCAGACCACCAAAGGTTAGTGCTAACTAGTTAAGGAGGACTTGGAGGGGCTGGATGAGCACAAGTCAGCCAGCCCGGATGACCTCCTTTCACGGCTGCTCAAGGAATTGGCCTGTGTCATAGCTGAGCCACTGGCACGGCTGTTTGAGCACTCATGGAGCTCTGGCCAGGTCCCAGAGGATTGGAAAAGGGGCAGCATGGTGCCCATTTTTAAGAAGGGGAGAAGGGATGAGCTGGATAACTTCAGGCTAGTCAGTCTTACCTCTGTCCTTGGAAAAATACTGGAAAAAATCATCAAAGAGCGCATTTGTAAAGGCCCAGCAGGGGAAATGATGCTGAAAGGAAACCAGCATGGGTTCATCAAAGGTAGATCCAGCCTGACAAACCTTATAGCCTTTTATGACCAGGTCACACGCTGCCTTGACACAGGAGCTGAGGCTGATGTCATCTACTTGGATTTTAAGAAGGCCTTTGACATAGTTTCGCATTTTATTCTCATAGGGAAGCTAGCAGGTTGTGGAATGGATGCTTACAGTGTCAAGTAGGTGGCCAACTGGCTTAGGGACTACACCCAGAGAGTGGTGGTGGATGAGTCATTCTCAGCCTGGAAGGAGGCAGGCAGTGGGGTCCCGCAGGGTTCGGTCCTTGGACCGGTGTTATTTAATATCTTAATCAGCTATTTGGATGAGGGTGTGGAGAACACCCTCTCCAAGATCGCAGATGATACCAAGTTATGGGGCAAAGTTAACACACCAGAGGGCAGGGAGCAGATATAGGCTGATCAGGACAGGTTGGACCAATGGGCAGAATGAAATAGGATGCAATTCAACAAAGATAAATGCAAGGTATACTCCTCCAAGGGAGGAGGAATCCCCAGCACACCTATAGGTTGAGGGATGACCTCCTCAGCAGCTCAGCGGCTGAGAGGGAGCTTGGAGTCTTAGTTGACTCCAAGATGAACATGAGCCGGCGGTGTAAGAAGGCCATCAACAAGGCCAATCGCACCTTGTCGTGCATTAGCAGACGCATGACCAACAGATCAAGGGAGGTGATGCTCCCCCTCTATGCAGCATTGGTCAGGCCACAGTTGGAGTACTGTGTCCAGTTTTGGGCGCCACACTTCAAGAGGGACACGGAGAATCTGGATGAGGGTTCAGAGGAGGGCCACTCGCATGGTTAGTGGCCTCCATGAAAAGACCCTACAAGGGGAGGTTGAGGGATCTGGATTTCTTCCACCTTCACAAGAGACATCTGAGGGGAGAACTTGTAGCTGCCTATAAGTTTATCAGGGGAGGACAACAGGGAATTGGAGATGCGCTATTTACCAGAGCACCCCTAGGAGTAACTAGGAATAATGGGTGCAAACTAGTGGAGAGTTGATTCAGGTTAGACATTAGGAAGAAATTTTTTACAGTAAGGGTGGCCAGAATCTGGAATGGGCTTCCAAGAGGGGTGGTGCTATCACCTAACTTGGAGGTCTTCAAGAGGAGGCTTGATAGACACCTGACTGGAGTCATCTGACCTTGGTCCTCTTTCCTGCCAGGGGCAGGGGGTCGGACACGATAATCCTTTGTGGTCCCTTCCAACTCTACAATCTATGAATCTATGAAAGAGCAGTCCTGCTTCTCCTTCCTCCTTACCGTCTATGTACTCAGTGATGAAATCTGCCTCTGGGTGTTGTCAGTCCATCATGCTGACAAACACAAATGTCTGAATGTTTATCAATTATTTTAATTTATAAAACTGTTTATCTTTTAGAATGTGTAGAAAAATACAACATTTCATAAATATCCCTGGGCAATCAATCACACAATACTGGGAAAGCATATGAACAAGAGATAGGAGATTCAGTTTTAAAGGGGTTTTCAAATTGTTCTTTTTTGGGTTACTACAACAGGGTATAGTTTGTTGCCAATTAAACACATGTATTCTTCCCCATCAGAAATACCAATTTGTCAAAATCAAAAGGGTGTCATAGAAATATATCAATTTTAACGCAACTGTAGTCAGTCTCACAGGCCCAGAACAGAATTTCTGGTCAAGACCAGAAAGATTGCATGCCTTACTTCAAAAAACCAATGGCCTAGGAGTTAGGTAACCAAGAAGCTAAATCTGGGTGTCCCACATCCCAGCTGAGTGCTCCAACTACTGGGCTATTGGGTCTTCAGAGCGGGGCTTCTCCCACTCCTTCCCCCATAATTTATGGATAATTTATTAAGATGAACTCTACATATTTCTGCTTTGTTACAAATCTTTAGTATATGGAACAAACTTTTGGCATCATGCAAATTATTTACACAGGACATGTTTTGGCAAGCAGATTGAGCCTAGGTTACTTTAAATAGTACCCCTACGCATACACAGTAAATAAAATAGCTCGGATGGGTTCTGGCAATTGATCAGCAGCAGCACAAACACAGTAGGCATTGGATTTTGCATTTGCTGAGCAACCAGAAGCAACAGAGATGTTGTGGATCCCTGCTGATTTAATCCCTTTTATATCCTATAGGATTTTTTCATAAAACTCCATTCTTCCCTGCTTTATACGGTCTCAGTGTGTGTGTGTGTGTGTGTGTGTGTGTGTGTACTTCTGACTTTGACATCACTACAGTTTACAAAAGAGTGAAATGAACTCTCAAGTGAATAACCCTTTATAATTTTTATGGTAATAAGTTTGTGCCTGTAATCAGATATCATGGGATGTTTATAGCTACTGTCTTTATGGATGTCACGTTTCATGAACCAGGCAAGCCCTGGTTTAGAAGTGCAGGAAGAAGATCAGTCACAAAATGACTTAATTGGTACCATAGGGACCTGAGGTGGGAAAAAAACACCACAACAGACAAGACAAGACACTTTACATGGGTTTCAGCAACAGCATAATAAATATCACATGATCACCAGTGCTTAGTGAACAGAAACAGTTTGGCTTTACAGCACTGTAGGTCATAACTTTATCAAGACACAGAGATGGGCAGCTGTTTTTAACCAAGGGAGACCATTCACTACCACAAATAAATATCAATCAGACTACATTTTCACCTTATTTGGATACTTGGTGAAATGACAACAACAGAGAAAGAGAATTGTTTTAGTTGCTCAAGCGGTATCATAAATCCAGTCAGTTAACATAGTAATTTCCCTGTGCAATGCTAGACTAGTAACAGTCACAGTGGACACAGAGGTCATAAGGATCAAAATAATTGTTATTCTATCCTCACTTTCAATGAACTATTCTATCTTTTTTTCTGAAGAGTCTCTTATTTTTAATAGTAGGCTAAGCTTCAAAAGGTTGAAAGGCTTTTTTTCTTTGGTTACCCAATCTCTTATTCTAAAATTAAAATGCCTTAATTTTAAGTAAGGTTTGTAGTTAAGAGAAAGAAAAAATCTTTTAAATAGTACTTTTTCTAATGCGTGGCATTAAAAATCAACAGGTATCACAATCACTGCAAAGAGCAGTTCCAATTACATATGAGAAAATACTTAATAGGTACCTAGAATAGTGAATATTGGCAGGGAGGGCACACAGTAGGGCCAGAGCTGAGCTGTGCCTGACAGTAAGGGGTAGGAGAAGGGAATAGGCAGGAGAGCAGAAGTTGCAGACGGCAAGGAGTGGGGGGAGGCAGGAGGCTGCTGTGGGTCTGACCCTGACCCGGGCTTAGGGCCAGTCAGAGCTGAAGTAGCTGTGTGCCTCACCCCACCCCCCATACTTTGTACACAAATCTAAGACAAGGGGTTCCCCCCATGCTGTCTTGGGGGAGGGGGACAGGACCATGTTTTAGACTGGAGTAAATAAGGTATTTAAAAATCCATCTGCATGCTCTCCTTAGCTACGTATACTCAGAATTCAAATGAATGTGAAAGAATACTTTAACTAAGTAAGCTTTCCCATGGAATCTGTACTATTTCTTAGCATACTAAACATCTTCCAGTACATTCAGTTCCAAGCAGCTCTCTCACGTATCTTTGGTAAAAGATACGCATACACAAAATGAGAGCAGTATGTGTTCCTTGAGTAAATGGACACATTACTAGAGCAAGCTAAGTGTATGGGTTCTCTGCTTTTCTCCTTTTTCAAAGAATGAATCACTCAGTACCAAACTACAAAACTGCAGTACCAACTGCCTTGGATATTGACAGTTTACAATTCACTACTATTTGGGAAGAATTTTAAGAAATATTCAATGAAAAAATGAACAACGCTTTTGATATTGTTTTTGATGTTGCCATTAATCTGATGCATTTTCTTCTATGTTCTGTTTCCTTACAGGCAACTTGCTGTGAATTTCCCACTAATAGATCAACATGCTTTCTTCAATACAGAACAATTACTAGCAGTTCTGTCTTCACACAGTTTTTAAAGAACAATATGTAGCTGG
>NW_005842038.1:1779515-1790277 GCF_000455745.1 Alligator sinensis | reverse complement strand
GAGGGGGGGGGGGGGGGGGGGGGCGGGGGTGGAAGAGGGGGATTTAATTTGTCCATTTCTTTCAACAAGAACGTGCAAAATACTTAGATGCACCTTATTCCAGGTCAGCAAAAGGATCATTTAGTCACAGTGTGGAAAAAGTTGAGTACAACATTATGCACAATCATTCTTCCCATTTTGGTCAGAACACTCTTTACTGAAATAAACTGCTATGGTTCTAAGGTGAAGTGCAATACCTAAGAATAAAAGTTCAGTTTTGGTTTCCTTGACCCACTGACATCAGAAAAGCTAAAGAAAGGAAATATAAATGCTCTCTCCATCAAGTGCTTTTGAGCTTAAAAATCAAGTATTGTCACCATTGTTCTTGGTGTTCAATTGTTTTTAAGGGAAAGTGATTCTTACAATCTCTCAGAGAATGACTAGAGCCAAGGAAACAACTCTCTTGAAGGAGAAATAAAAGCATTTTCACACAATTAAACTAACAGTGAAACTCATGCTGTGGGTCACTAGTGGCTCAAAAATGCCTGCAGGTTCCATGTGGCTAGCTTTGGATACCTCAGCAGTCTCCTCCCAGAAAATTATTTCACAGAAAGCCTAATCTAGGGGCTCCTATAGAAGGAAAGCTTGAAGGATTCAATGGTCCTATCCCTGCCTTTCTCCTAGTGGGGGTACCTACTTCCACATAAGTAAATCAATTGAAATAAAAATTAACAATGAATATCAGCCAGAAGGATTGCTCAACAGCCCTTGAAGGACTGAAACTTTTCAAGCCCTTGCCTCAGGATACTGTTTAGGCCCTTGCCTTAGGATACTGTTTAATCAATAAATAAAAGCTTAGATAAAAATGCCAAATTCAAGTAGCTCCTATACCCAACATGGGCTATAGTTCCCAGAGGCAGAAGCATTTCAAACAGTCCAGGTGGCAAAGCCCAGAATCCAAGTCTTTCCCTGTCCCACTCCTCCAGCTTGCTGTAGCCCAAAGAATCTTGAATTTTTCCTGCATCCTTTCAACTGAAGATGGAGGGCACCTTCAGCCTGATGGTTAGGGCACTTTCCAGGGAGGTGGGAGTCATGAGTCTAATTTCCTCAGGCTGAGGAGGTAAAAGAACTGCTAGGGGAGTATTTTACCCACTAGACCAGTCGGGGGGACAACCTTTTTTTATAGACATGCTACAATTAGCACTGCACCTTCCCCAAGTGCCACTTCTCTTACCTAATCTGCTGCTCAGCTTTCTCCTCTTGGCCCTATATTCCTTGATCAAGATGCTGCTCTGTTTCCTGCTTCCTGGCATATCTGCTACTGTGCTGCTTGTCCCCTCCTCAATCTGCCACATGACACACAAAAGCGTTGTGTGGCACTTGTGGCACCCCTTGCTGCAAATTGGCCACCCCTGTACTAGACTATGACATAAGAGAAAAGGGGCACCAACCTGCTCTAGCAGCTGATTTAGATTCAAACCTTCTTATTTCTTTGAAAGCATAGGTATTTATCTTCAAGAGAGGCTTTGAGGCTATAGGTGTCCAGAGCAGAGCAGCACATTCCTGCAGCTTTGGCTCAAGTGCTTAAGTCCTGAAGTGGAGCTTAGTTTCCATTTTAAGTGTACTTCTTGGCTGCGTGCTGATTTCAGGCAGTTCCCTACTCATTATACTGTGTCTTTTAGGGCTATACGGAGGCATGCGAGTCTTCCCGTGCACTATAGGGCAAGCTGAGGAGCCTAACACAGAGTGCTGGAGCCCATTCAGAGACTAGGCACCTAAGAGTTAAATCCCTAAAATTAGGCTCTGCAACTTTAATCCTTTCCTTCATTTAACCCAGGGACTATTTCAGGAATCAACCCATTCACAGTTTAACAGAGCTATAGCTGGCCTTTTGAAAGACAGCTGCTCTTCAGACTTCTTTGCATGAATCCTGCACAAAAGCCTTCAGGTGAGAAGAGCTGATTAGTCATAGGTGGGGCCAAGCATTAATGAGGCCAGATATCTTGTGACAATGCTGCAAGCAAAAACATTCTGAAAAGCAGAAAATATGGATATATGCACCCATAACTGTGGTACACAGCAGCATTAGTGGTGGCTAAGAGACAAATAGAAGTCCCAGTCCAGGCTTTAGGAGATAGAATCATAGAAAGTTAGGGTTGGAAAGGACCTCAGGAGGTCATCTAGTCCAACCCCTTGCTTTCAAGGCAGGAGCAACCCAAACTAGATCATCCCAGCCAAAGCTTTATCAAGCCGGGTTGTGAAAAACCACAGGGATGGAGCTTCCACCACTCCCTGGGTAACCTGTTCCAGTGATTTACTACCCTCCTACAGGCACGGCTGATGAACTCAGACTGGTGGGGCAGTGAAGCATCTGACGGGAGCAGGGGTGCAGTGTGTGTTTTGTAGCTGGCCAGCAGTGGGGAGTGAGGGGGTTTGCAGCCTCCCTGCTACTGGCTGGAGTGCCCAGCCAGCTGCAAGCCTCCCCCCACCCCACTCATGGCTGGCTGCAAACCCCATCCCGCTCCCAGCCAGCTGCAAAACTTCCTCCCCTGCACTCCCATCAGATGCTCTATTGCCCAGTCTGAGTTCACCAGCTGCGCCTGTCCTCCTAGTGAGTGAGAAAATTCTTCCTAATATCTAACTTAAACTTCCCCGGCTGCAACTTGAGATCATTGCTCCTTGTTCTGTCATCTGCCACCACTGAGAACAGTCTAGCTCCATCCTATTTGAAAACTCCTTCAGGTAGTTGAAGGCTGCTATTAAGACCCCTCTCAGTCTTCTCTTTTCTAGACTAAATAAGCCCAGTTTCCCCAGTCTTTCCTCAGACATCATGTCCCCCAGCTCACTCACCATTTTTGTTGCCCTCTGCTGGACTCTCTCCAATTTGTCCACATCCATTTTGTAGGGGGGCGGGGGGCGGCAGGGCCCAAAACTGAATGCAGTACTCCAGATGTAGCCTCACCAGTGCTAAATAGAGTGGAATAATTACTTCCCTTGACCTACTAGCAGCACACTTACTAATGACGCCCAGTATGTTGTTAGCCTTCTTTGCAACAAGGGCACACTGCTGGCTTAGCTTATTGCCCACTGTAACCCTCAGGTCCTTTTCTGCAGAGTTGCTGCCCAGCCAGTTAGTCCCCAGCCTATACAGGTGCATGGGATTGTTCTGTCTTAAGTGCAGGACTTTTGCACTTGTCCTTGTTGAACCTCATAAGATTCCTGTCAGCCCAATTCTCCAGTTTGTCTAGATATGCATACAAAGTTGACAATACACATTTGTGCAGTTCAGCCAGCATAAAGGAACAGATATCCACACAAAGCACAAATGAACCTGCACTTGGATATTTGTGTACTCAAGCTTAGCAAATAGAAAATGTATGGATACATTTGTAAAGAGCTGGTTTAAAAAGCAAAGCTGCATTAGAAAACTCAGCGAGTTGTCTGCTCCAGAAAAAATACCTGCCTTTCCCTCTACTTCTGCCCTCCAAATGATGCTTTGCTTGGTTTAAAATAATGAAGAAAAAGAAAACTTCTCCATTATTGCTGCAAAATTGGGTGTTCATCAAGGACTACCATAATTTCTTTAATATTTACATAAAATGATCAACTACAGTACATTAAGCAATTACTGATCTTTACAAGGACAGAGGAATTTACAGACTACCGAATATAAGCAGTGCAAAAATTCTGCATTATGTATTATATAAACATGCTTTTTAGAAAGAACTAACTCACCTCTTATTCACCCATACAGAAATTTCTATGGGTTTGCAAAATAAGTTAGCTCCATTTCTTTATTACCTTAACACCTAGGAGCATCAGACAATTGAAACAGCTCAATCTAGACAAGATATTGTTTTGTTTTATATATAGGTTGTAACCTGTTTGGGATAGAAACTGGCTTTTTATTCAGTGTTTCTATTGCATGCTCCATAATGATGCTCTGGTCCTTGAATAAGAATCCTAGGCACTATGGCAATGCATATCATCATCATCATCATCATCAACAGGGCTATCTCATTTTACAAAGCCCAAAGAAAATCCCTTATTGGTATAAATGACATGATGTATCTTTTAAAAAATCAAACCTTTTGCAGAGCTTCCATGTATAAAGTTGTTTTTACGGTTTTTTTGGATAATACAAAAGCCATCAATTTACAGAATGAAGTAGGATATGAAAATGTCTTTGTTTAAATCAGTGGTTCTCAACCTTTATAGACTGAAGGCACACCACATTAGACTCAAGAAACCTCTTGGAAAATGCCAGCTCTTAGTTTTTGCTTGTTTTTGACTACAGAAGAATACTAGAGCAACTCTTCTGTTGCAAAGAACTCAGAAAGACCACAATAGATCAGAATGCTTTTATCACTATGGATTCCTATTTGAAATCTCTGGGTTGATCTTGTGAATCATACATGCATGATTAACAGCGTTAACATTTGCATGGTACTCTGTGTCACCCTTGAAAGGATCTCAAGGCACCCCAGGATGCCATGGTACCCTGGCTGAGAATAACTGGCTTAAATGCAGAAATGGAATCCAATGCAACTCCAGTAACTCCTACAAAGATACCCAAAAGATACTCAGCATTTTTTTTTTTTTACAAAGTACATGATATAGAACTTACTTACCTTGTTAGTTGTGATGCACAAAAAGAAAGTGGCTAAGTAAGCCAGGAAGGCATTTATAGTTAAGGAACATTTTAAGTGGAATTATACTGAATCATTAGTACAGTCTAGATACATCTTGCTACAAACCATCTGAAATTCTGGAGTGCATTTGCTGCAGCATTGCTTGATAATTCCCTGTTTGTTGGAAAAACAGACTTCTCTCTCCAACAAATTCCCAGGGGTAAAATCATTTTCTCCCATTAAAAATCTTTATGAATAATCTAAAACTTGAATTGTTTGGGGTGATTTTCTTTTTTGTGGGACTCCAGAGGGTCATTTTTGATGGATTAGTATGCACAGCAAGAATGAAGTTTATTATGCAGTCAAGTCAGAATCTTTAAAAGGCCAGGATCTTTTAACTGCTGTTGATTCAAAGGTCTTAACTTTTAAGAAGTTTTGAGTGTAATTAAGTACAGTTGTTTGGTCCTGGCAAAGCCATAAGCATCAATCTATTTGGAAACATTTTTGGTAGATATAGATAATCATTAGATTTATCCATGATACAACAGCTTTTTTCATTAGGTTTAAAAATGTGCATTTCCCTGGTTCTAGGACATCTAGATAAGTTTGACCATGTTATGAGCCTCTGAAAAAGTCTTAGTTTGCATGTACAGCAAAAGCTGTGTTAACCAGCATGAGTACTTAGTTCTGCAAAAGACAGATCTAGTTCAGAGAGGGTCTGCGAAGCTTAATTAATGTTTTTAAAAGCTCTTAGCAGCTCCCTCCAGGAGAGACACTGTGGCAATATTTTTTTTTTGCCTGAAGTGTGCCTTGTTTGATAGTAGTTTCTAGCTTTCATGTGGATGAACTGTTTCATTATTCTTTTTCATTAACTTAATGCCACTTCACATATGAGATCTGAGAGTCATTAATCTGAGATGGCTCATCTACATTTAAAAACTTCATTTTGATTTTTCTAAATCAGATTAACGAGTCCATTGTAACGGAGAATACTTACAATTTGCATATCCAGAAAACCAAATGAGCAAAAACCAGATTTTAAAAGTCAGGGCAAAGGGCATCTGAATGTCCACTGCTGGACTGGTGGCTGTAATATTTGTTTGTACATTCCCTAGTATGAATGGGACATCTGGGTAGTGCTTCAGTGTAAATAACAACTAATGGCTTGGATGTTTTATTGTTTCTAATTGTAAATTTACTGAATATAGCTGTCATAAGCCTGCATCTCAGTTTATAAGCAGCCATATTAGTATAAACAATACCACCTAAATTTAACTTTCTTCAGATTATCACCACCACTAATAATCTAGAGGTATGTATTATACCTTATACACTTCTGCTCTGCTTCTCTCTCATAGTCTTAAATAATTATTCAATATGTGATATTAATTTTCATATACTGTATTGGACATATTTATACACACGGTAAACAAAAATTAAACAGATATGCAGCAGAGCTTTTAACATTAACTGTCTAATAGTGACTCTCTGGATCCTGGCTCTTAGCCATAGAAATCCAATACACAATGTTGTTGGCTGTATTTTGCTTTGTCAATTTGATACAGCTGCTAACTCTTACTATAATTAGTTGGCTCCTATGTTGTGTTCGAAGTTCCCTTATGTTTGAGTGCTCTCTTGAATTTCCTCTAATATAGCTTATTATTGAAGACCAGATTGTTATACAATATTTATTTTACATTTCTAGCAATATAGATGTTAACTATGAATATTCCCTTTATAGTGATATTACTTCGTTACAAGGTAATAAATAATAATAGTTAGACCCTTCTTTATAATTTGCATTTCTATTTGTTTTGTGTTGTCTATTGAGGTGTGAATATTGACTGATTTTTTTCAGATGCTAGCCCAGATGCATTTTGAGACATAATGAGTTTTCAGGGGTTTTTTTCTGACTGCTTCCAAGTTATAGAATCAATTTTTTATAGAAATCAGCTCCCAGGAGAAACTCAAGTGACAGAAATTAAAGGTCATCATAGTAACTTCAACCCCCTCCCCACCACTGATTTTACAAATGAGGACTCCAGTAATTTTTGGTTGTATATCCATCCTCTCAAAGGTATTCATCTGCTTGCTGATATGATCAGAACAGAAGATTCAGAATAGGTAAATCATCCCATTTGAGAAAGATGGAAGGGTGAAAAAAAATTAACTAACTTGAACGTAGCAGTAACTTCCTTCAAACTCATCAACAAAATCACTAGAGATAAACATGCTGTGCAACCAAGAAGCAAAAAAGGTCAGATTATATCACCTACTGAGAAAATCAGATCATTTTTCAAGGCTATGCTGAGGCTGTTTTGCAGGCTAAGAGACCTTTTTCCTCTACCATGGATCAGTTATAATGAGTTGGCACTCATATTTTCATCATTCATAGTTCAAAAAGATCTGTTTGTGGATGTTACTTATGCCAAAAAAAACTCAGAAAAAAGCTTTGAAAGTTATATTTTTTTCCATGAAATATCCACATTTCATACATTTCTTATAGTATGAATACTTACTTTCTCTATTGTTACTTTCTTACAGTATGTAACTTGGAATTGTCTGTGGATACAGTAAAAATATAAGAAATATTTTAATCCTGTTATATTTGGTGTACTGCCATTTCAGAATTGGAAGTGGATTTTAGTTTAACTACAAGAAAAAAATATAATGTTGTTTATCTGACAATTAAGGAAGACACTTACATGATTTGCCAAAGGAAAACAATCTTACTAGTGTTTCTGAAGCTCTATTAAATAGGAAATCATCTTGTTATGTCTAAGTAAAACTACTTCAGACACATTTTTGGTAGTGTTGGAAAGTACTGTATTTCGTGGTGCATAGGTTGACACAGTGTATAAATTGACCCCATTTTTTGGATCCCAAAAGTTAGGAGTTTCATAGATCCAGTGTAGAAGTCGACCCAACTTTTGGAACTGAAATATGGGGTCAACGTACACCAGCCTCTGCGTGCCCTCACTGAGAGCCAGGCACCTGGGGAGTGGACACATGCTGTAGCACCACTCATAGGAGATGGGGCCGGGCTCCGCACTCAGCTGGTGTGGTCCCATCCCCTGAGAGCAGTGCTGACTGGGCCACACCAGCCAAGCACTGAGCCCAGCACCGCTCGCAGGGGATGGGGCTATGCCAGCTGAGTGCTGATCCTGGCCTTGTTTTCTACGAACAGTGCTGCTGAGTGTTGGGCCCATCCCCTGAGAGTGGCATTGGGCTTGGTGCTCGGCTGGCATGTCTGGGCTTGTGCTCAGCAGTACTACTTACAACAGATGGGGCCAGGCTCTGAGCTCAGTTGGGGCAGCCCAAGCAGCACCACTCACAGCGGATGGGGCTGTGCCAGCCAAGTGCAGATCCTGCCGCTGTTCACAGGAGATGTGGACAGGGCTGGGCTTGGTGCTCAGTTGGTGCGGCACCATCCTTTATGAGCGGCACTGCCTGGGCTGCATCAGCTGAACACTGAGCCTGGCCCCATCCACTGTGCTGAGCCCAGCTGCACTATCTGAGTGCCAAGCCCAGTGCTGCTCGCAGCAGATCGAGCCAGGCTCAGCGCTCAGCTAACGTGGCCCCATCCCCTGTAAGCAGTGCCACCTGGGCTGTGTCAGCTGAGCACTGAGCCTACCACTGCTTGCTGGGGATGAGGCCGCACCAGCTGAGTGCCAAGCCTGACCCTGTCTTCTGCAAGTGGTGCTGTCCAGGCACCACTCACAGGGGGTGGGGATGGGGCTGGGACCAGGCTTGGGGCTCATCTGGCCCATCCCCTGTGAGCAACACTGCCTGGGCCATGCTGGTCAAGTGCTGAGCCCGGCCCCATCTGCTGTGAGTAGCACTGCTGAGCGCTGAGCCCAGTTGTACCAGCTGAGCACCAAGCCCAGCGCCTCTTGCAGCAGACAGGGTCAGACTTGGTACTCAGCTGGCACAGCTTCATCCCCTGCAAGCGGTGGTGGGCTCAGTGTTTGGCTGGCACAGCTCAGGTTGCACCCCTCACAGGGGATGGGGCTGCACCAGCCGAGTACTGAGCCTGGCCCTCCCCTGCGACTGGTGCTGTGGCACATGACCACCCCCCAAGCGCCCAGCCCACAGCGAGGGCACACAGGGGCCAGTACAATGCCAAGTCCAGTACCACTCACAGGGGATGGTGATACGGTGTATATGTCAAGGTTGAATTTTAAGAGTTAAAAATTGGGCTTCAAAACTCAATTTATACACTGTGAAATATGTTAACTGGCTCATTCAATCAACTTTTCAAATTGGGCACTGCATTTTATTAAAGTATCAACTGACTTGTGACTATTTTCCTAAAGGTGATTACTACCAAAAAATAATGTTTTTTAAAAACTTTTCTGAATATATTATGAATAGCAGTGAGGGAACATTTATCTTTTAGGTAATGTAAAACTAAATTTGTCAGATGACAGCTGTATTTTAGAACAGTTCGTAAAAATAATGTCTGCATAACTCTTTAACCCAGATTGACTACAATACCAAGTAATATGTAAATTACTTGAGACGTAATCTAAAGTCTTACAATAGACACTGCTAAATTTTATATTCATGTCTCAGCCATGTTCAATGACTTGACTCTGATTGGAATTCAGGTAGTTCCCGTCTTCTGGTCATTGTTTTTGTATACCATTCATCTGCATAATTTGATACATGTAAGCTGGAAATAAAATAAAAATGCTCTGATACCAGTTTCTTGTATTTATCATCAGTGACCACTTGGTACCCTGTTAGGATCTTTACTGGCAATGCTTCCTAGAAGGGCACAAAGGACTCGGGAAATTCCCTACTTCTTTGCTCATTGCTCCATCTGGAGGAAGAATTTTCATCATTACAGATGGGGCAAGGAGTTGAAATTTTTCCTCTGCCAACTTCAGGGCCTCCTGTACCCCCCCCCCCCCCCCCCCCCCTCAGTGTCCATTGGAAAAAGGACACTGTAAACTGAGAAATACTACAATTGTAAACTTGGATCTTGTGATTGACAATGACCAAGAATGGGTGGGAATTTGCATCTATTCATACATGAGACTGAATATGTACAGCATTATTTCCAAAAACTGTCAGCAAATGGTATTCTTGCAGCTTTCCTGCATAGGTGGTTAAGAAGGCGAATGAATCATAAGAAGGGGCACAGACGGTTAGAAGTTAAATCAAAGCACTTGGGGTTAATCAGCATGCTATTCCTCTCATATTAGATTACTTATACATCAAATATATATCCAGATCTTATCCATCCATTGTGCTGGACCTTCCAAGTGGATATTAACAGATCCCACTGGAACAAAGTAGTAAAGAAAAGATAAAGCCTTAATGGGCAGAAGAAAAGCTATTGACTCAAATGAACCACTAGGTCCTGTAAAATTTCAGCCATCCATGAAGGAAGTTGTGGGAGACATGAATCTGGTGCAAGATAGTCTGTTTTGATGACCTGATTATATCTGGGAGATTTGTATATGAATATGACAGACCGGATGTTAGACTGAATAGAAGCTCATGGTCTAAAGCAGTGGTTTTCAAATTTTAATCTTATAGCACCTCTCCATATTTTTTCTGACTTTTGTGGCACCCCAGTTGAGAATCAATGACCTTGAATCTAAATTCAGGAAAGATATGGAAGGGGCCTTGAGGCTAGAAATGTTGAAAACCACTGATCTAGCTGGTGGCAGGTAAGAGTGGCAGGGGCAGGACCTAACTTTGCTACGCCTTACTCTTTCCACTGTCTGCCCCCTCCCTCCACAGATTTATACCTGAGGGGGTCAGGGTAGCTTCACTGTTGAGACTGATCTTGTGGGGGTCTCCTATGCTGGTGACTGCCATTGTGGCCCCTCTTATTGGCCCTGGGAATGTGGGAGGAGTAGAGGGGATGAAGTGGACTGTAAATTATGGCTCTGTCCATGTGCCCATGCTGCTGGGAGCCTAGGCACAGCCAGCACAGAAACTGTCTGGGGCAGGGGAGGACAACAGCAGTAGCAGTCTTCAGAGAAGCAGCCATAGGCACTGTTGGGGTAGCTAGGCCAAGTGCAGAGCACTGGATGGCAGAAGAGAGCATTTATCTCCTCATAGATTCATAGATGTTAGGGTCGGAAGGGACCTCAATAGATCATCGAGTCTGACCCCCTGCATAGGCAGGAAAGAGT
>NW_005842038.1:1776523-1778277 GCF_000455745.1 Alligator sinensis | reverse complement strand
GTCAGCCAGTGCCTTCAGCACCCTCGGATGGAGCTCATCCGGGCTGCCGACTTAAAGGCATCCAGTTCTTCCAAGAGACTCTGCACCATCTCAGGGTCTACGCATGGTAGTCTGGCGCCTTGCTGCTGCCTCTCTACAACCCCAGTGAGAGACTTGTCTTGCCCCTCACTTAGGAACACTGAGGCAAAGAACACGTTGAGGAGTTCAGCCTTGTCCCCCCTGTCCGTCACCAATTGCTTCTGCCCATTTAGTAGGGGTCCTATTCCTCCCTGGGCCTTCCTTTTACTCCCAATATATCTAAAAAACAATTTCTTGTTATCCTTAACTTGGGATGCCATCCTCAGCTCCATGGTAGCTTTGGCCCGTCTAACTGCCTCCCTACAAGTGCGAGCAGAGGAGGTATATTCCTCTTTAGTAATCTCTCCCCGTTTCCACTTTTTATGTGCTCCCCTTTTGGCCCTTAGGCTGCCCTGGATTTCTCTGGTCAGCCAAGGAAGCCTCCTGGCCCCTTTCCCTCTTTTTCCTCGCATCGGGATTGTCTCCCTTTGTGCCCGAAGGATCATTTCCTTAAGGCACAGCCACCCTTCTTGGGCTACCATCACTTCAAAACTCCTACTCTGCAGTGTGTCCTTGACTAATCACCTGAGTTCATTGAAATCATACTGGGGCTGGGTGCTTCATCACCCTTAAAGGGATTATGTATGGCCCCAATTCAGAATTGCTGGTCTAACACTATTATTTTTTTTAAAGTGAGCTCTGTAGAGCATCACTCAAGCATACAGAACACACAGCATCACAAGAAAGAGTCAAAATAGAAACTCATACTATGGGTATGTCTATGCTATGGTGGCAGAGTGCTCAGTCATAATACAGAGGGGATAAGTCCTACTTATCCATTCTAATCAAGACCAGATGCATAACTAAGAATTATAGCACTCTGGGAGTAGAGTGAGGGAAGGAGGTAGAGGACTGCATGATGTAGGGGGGGCATACCTCCTTCTACAGGGGCTGCTACAGTTGTGGCGGTAGTGCAAGTTCTTTAAGCACAAGCCAGTCATGCAACAGTGTGGGCGGCAGCACCAGTGTAGGCTTCTTGGGAGCTGTTATTCTCTCAGTACACATGCTGGTGCACTGATCACCTATCCTAATTACACTACTGAGTCAGACCTATGTTGCCCTGAAATTACAGAGACTTTATGATTTTTCTAGGGTTTAATCAAGTATACCATAGATTTGCTGATCCAAACAAGCCTTATGCCCTAAATATGGATACTAGCTTGGAAGGCTTGAGGAGCAGTTTTGTACCAAAAAGTTGAAGGGAACAGGAAATCCAAGATTGTTGTCACTAAGAACTCTCCAAGAGACACAATCTTATAAAAAAGAAATTGGAAATCTTGGCTTTAAAATGGACTAAGATCACTGAGAAGTTTGGAAATCATTGGTGTGGTATTCAATTCCAGGGAAGAACATATAATAATATATCAATTTACGTGTAAACTCGTAAATGCAAGCTACAGGCTAGCTAAGCTATCAGTTCAGCATTCAGTGGGTGTGTCAGCATGTGCATTAATGTGCCATTACTACTGCACATTAAATTTAGTACCTCTCATATGAGGTACTACATCAGGCTTGTCCAACATATGGCCTGCTATGCGGCCCGCCAAGCCATTTTATCTGGCCCGCAGCGGTGGCAGTGGCAGTGCTGTGGAGCATGGAGCTGCGGCGGCGGCAGCGGTGCGGAGCGCAGAGCCGCC
>NW_005842038.1:1776055-1776363 GCF_000455745.1 Alligator sinensis | reverse complement strand
AGGGGGGGCGGGGCCGCCCCGCGGCCCCCAGCCAGCACCGAGGGGAGGGGAGCTGCTTACCCCCGTGGGGCCTGGGGGAGCGGCCCCATGTGAGAGGCCAAGCAGCAGCCGCTGGCACTGCCGGTCCATGCCTGCCTCCTCACCCGCCCGCTTCAAGTCAGCCCCGCTGCCCTGCCCTGCCCCACAGCAAGGTGGCACCTGCTCCCCCAGCCAGCCTCCCCCCGGGCACTGCGGCTCTCCAGGCCTAGCCGCCAACGCGTGAGGCCCCGAGAGGGCCGCTTCTCATGTGCCGCTGGGGCGGGGTGGGG
>NW_005842038.1:1737164-1775838 GCF_000455745.1 Alligator sinensis | reverse complement strand
CAGGCAGGTCCTGCAGCCCCCTGTCAACCCGGGCATGGCACTGGCAGGCCGGGCGGGCCCCAGGTTAACCCCAGCCTGGCCCCGTGGCTTCTCCAGCACCAGGTCAACCCAGGCATCCATGCCATGTCAACCAGCACCATGTCAACCCCTGCAACTTCATTGGTGTCAAAGGTCATGTGACATCACTTCCTGATATGATACCACTTCCTGTGATGTCTTTGAATATGGCTCACCAACCCACTAGGTGATAAAATGTTCGTGATCCAGCCCCACATCCAAAAAGGTTGGACACCCCTGATTTACAGAGTTACCAACACTTTTTTGAATGTAGCAGCACCCCTGGTTGAAAACCACAGTGGATGCCTCCTCAACTTATTTCCGTGTTTCTTAACTAGGTGTGGCTGTCTCCAGGTAAAACTGCTCTGTGCATCTACTGCACAGCCAGCCTGGAAAGGGCTGTGGCGCATGCACACATTCCGCCTGCATTAGTGCTCCCTGAAACAGACAGGAGAGTTGGCTTGGGCTACAGCCTTTCCCAGTTCACTCCCCCGCCAATGTTCTTCTTGGAACATGAGGTATGTGTGCAGGGAACTTCTTCTGCAGGAGCTTATACCTGGGGAAGTTTTATCTGGCTGCCACGGTGGTGTCATCTCCATCATGGAACCCCTGAGGGGGAGTCTCACAGCACCCCAGTTGAGAACATCCATCCATAATATGCTTCTCAACCAGAATAATTGTATTGAATTCTTGAATGTGCAGGAGGGATTTGAAGTCCAGAGTAAAAGTCATACTGCAAACATTTTTTTTGCAATTTTGCATATATTACCACAACAAATAACATTGTACCACATGTCCCAGCTAAGTGAAAAATCTGTTTACCCATACATTTAGGCTTTGGTATGTTACCGGGTGGAAACAGACAGAAACCTACATGTAACTGTGTAGGAAAATTAAGAAAGAAACAGATGTGTACTGTTTCACCATAGCCACTGTTCATAAATGCTTTCCGAGAGATAAGTCCAGAAAAAATATCAGAGTGCCTTCTGAGAGTTCCTGCCAGGAACAGCGTTCTCTTATAAGATCTGGGCATTGTTGGCAAGCCCAAAGCAGCTGGCAAGTGGAAGGCATGGCTTTATCTTTTAGTGGAAAGATTAGGAACACTGCCAGTTTACACAATAAAATCAAAGACTGTGCCTGGTCAAACAAAAACAGCACAATAAAAACATATGATCCATTTCCATTACATTTTTATAACCTACATTTGGGGACATCAGGAATTCTCAGACTTTATCTTCTTTTAATTCCAGTTCCTATTTTTAAAAAGAGTCAAACCAGTGTAATGCTAGAATAGTTACATAAAATGGGACTGAGCTAAAATGTTTGCCTGCCAAAGTCTTTTTTTCTTACAGTTCTCTCTCTCAGATTCAATCATTTCACCATTTTAAAACAAACGTTTGTGTTTAATTGTAGTGCATTTCTTTTTCCCATTTTGAAGTGCATTTATTTAAAATTTTTATGTGCTATGGGATGTATTCATTGTAAATGATTTTTACATTTTCAATAAAATATAGTTATTCCTCTTGGTATAATTCCATTTATGTCAAGCTACCAGGAAATGAATATAAAAGTGACAACAGGAATTAATTGAACTTGTTTTCCTGCATTTATTAAAAGAGAAGCTGTGGCACTTTTCTGTGAGAAGAACTGGATTTGATTAAATCAGTTCTATGTTGGAAGAATAAATTATTAATTTTAAGAATTTTCTTACACATTGATACTGAACTAGTGTTCAGTTATGCATATCAATTGGATGAATTATAGGATAGCTGGAAAGAGTTAAAATATCAGAGCTAGAACTTCAATATCAAATGAAACCTATCGGGGTGGCGGGGGGAGGAGGGGAGAATTCATCGAATCAGGGACCAAAGCTTCGCACAGCCCTACTTGTGACCAATTTAAAATATTCTTGGGTATTCCATGTAGATATTGCCCTGATTACCTACATGAAGCACTGCAACAATGGGAGATGATGTCTCAGTTAAGTGTGATTTAGTTTTAATTTTTCAGTTATCAGGAGAAAAACACAGCTTTATACCTTTATTTTAACCTCTGTTCTGTCTAATGAACTAGAGACAAAGACTGTACCTCCGGCAGGAATACCTATAAAGTTAAAGAAAGAAGACAAGACAAAGTATCTCAACTGAGCTGCCTATTCCTGCAAACATATGGAAATCCCTCATAAAAAACAATGCTTGCTGGGGACTGAATCAATTTATGGAAACGTATCAAACTAATGCCGGAAATAAGTAACCAAAAACAGAACTACTAACAGAAATGATTCCTCATGATGTTTTCTGAGCACCTATTATGAATATGAGAACAAGAGGAAGAGCTTGTTTGTAGAGCTTAGGGCAGCACCATTATATCATTCCCCCACAAGCGGGACAGTTTTTATTCTATATAGAAACAGAAGGTGAATTAAACAAATAATGGGAGAAATCTAGAAACAAGAAAGTTGCAGGGATTTGAGGTGATAGCAGACAGCAAATTAGATGTGTATTAACAGTCCAGTAAGCAAAACAAAACAAAATGAAACAAACGGGAATACAATGTTGGAAAAAATAATATAAAAGGCAAGAGATCCAAAAATATAAAGGCACGGTCTTTTTCTATAACACATGAGGGTGACTGCACCCCGAATACTTTAGTCTCTTGTTTTCTAAATACTGGATTAGCAGAAAGGGAAAAATTGAAGGGAATTTAGCAAACAACAGCAGTGACCCAATGTTGGAGCAACTGATTCATCAGGAAAGGATACAAAAACTAAATCTATGGCTTTGTCTAGGTGGCAAACTTACTGTTCCAACAGGCATGGGTGGATCCTATAGTGATTTTGAAAGCACGGTGTATATAACACAGAATATTTTTCTCCAGGTAAAAATAAACTAGAAGATTTACTAATGTGCTAGGGGCCTAGGATAGTCCATTTAAAATTGAAGCTAAAATATAGATTTATTGGAATGTGAATTAATTTATTATTATATATATAAAAATAGAACAAACTAGGGAAAAAAATGTTGTTTCATTAGTCCTGTACTCATTAGAGTTAAATGTACATCTCGTTCAGATTTATAAAACAAAATCTAGCCTTCTTGAGCATCTTGGCAATACAACCAATGTTCCTCTAGAAGTTATTTCTGCACCTGAGTTAATGCTCAACTCAGTTAATGTTTTTACCTGGAGTTAAAAACAGTTTGCAACACAGATAAATAGGAGCTACATTACCAGGAGCAGCTAACAGACAGCAGAATTAAAGAAAGGATTACTTGATTAGTGGAACATCAAAACTACTAAAAGGGAGAGAGGGATGTTAACACCTATGGAATGAAGTGTTTAGAAGGGATCAGGTAGATTATAATAAGCCATGAGTCCCTTACTGCTGCCTGAACAGAAATGCTGCTGCTACTGTCAGACAGTTGGTTTTAAATTTTGGGTGGACCCGGAATCAGAGGAGGTGCAACTGCACCCTCCTAGATCCACCCCTGACCACAGGCATGCTGTGCTGCTCTGTATGGGCTGCCTCCTGAATTGGAAGCATTGTAGCTGTCTCTGCTCAGTGTTTAGGCTAATTGATATTGCTAATGGTGACAGCCTGCTGCAAAATAATTCGCCCACCTGTGGAGACACTTCAGTTTAGGACAAGCCTTATTACACCAGCACAGCATATTTATGGCATCAACACTGGGCACAGTAAATTCACCAAGTTTATACAGAGAATGTCAACATGGTAAAGTGACTGGTAAGGAGGAACATCAAACTATTAAATATTTAAAAGGTGTCAGGGACCCTCTGACAGAAGGATGGACTGGATGACCTATTAGATCTTTCCCAGGATACTATGAAATAGCAATGCAAATGAGAAAGTAAGAGATGAATAAAGGACAATGGAAAACACTACCAACACAATGCTGATAACATGTACAGTACAAGTATCACTACTTGCAGGGCAATGCAGGGCTTTTGATACTTGAACTCTTTTTTTAAATTCTAGCATAGCCCCACTAACAGAAGCATGATCAACAGTCCCTTTGATCTACAGATGCTTGCTGTCTGTAGAGAGATAGCAAAAAATAATATTTCAAAAGGCAAGAAACAATCCCTCTTCCAGCTAATATCTGAAGCAAAATTATTCTCCTTCACTACACTGTGGGAAAATCCATTTCTTAGCTGACTGAAGACATGTTTTTATCCTCTAAGCCTGACATTTGAAAAGTTCTTTCCTGGGATTTTTTTTCTTATAGGAAGAAATATTTAAAAACCTTCAACCTTCCATTCACTTATTTATTATTTATTTAGATTTATATATAGCTATATTAAGGAGACTTACTCTCAGCTCCCCTGCACAATTTTTACGGGCAAACTTCAGTGATCCTCTTTCAATCATTAACTAACACACACCAACATCTGCCCAGTAGCAAAAATCCTTAAAACTGTAAATTGTTTCCGCTACAGACTTTCAGTCCCTCATAGCTAAAAAAGGTGTGGTAAGGTTAAAGACACCTATAATTCCTATTTTCCTAGCTACAGACCTTTCAAATTTGAAATGAAAATGCCAGACTGAAGATAATGAAAATGACAGTTAAACTCAGGCTCTCAAAATCATGTAAATGAATATAAAATCAAGAATCATTAAATCTGTTCCCAGCCAGGTGCCGAGCTCATGCTCTCAACACACATTATCCAGACACAGTAATGAGTATACGTGTGAACTTGTGCACGTGAGCCTTTGGTGGCCCCCGGCCCCACCACACCAGACCAGGAAGGAGCAAGCAGTGGCAAAGTAAGTGGGAGTGAGCTGTCATGACCCAAAGGCATGATTTTGTGTGTGCTTTGGCACCAGAATTATCCCCGCCAAGTTGCAGCTTCATTGCACGGGAGAGTTTCCTATTGCAGAGGAAAACCCCGGTGCAGGGACGAGTTTCCCGCCTTTCTGCAGCTTCTTTTGCAGAGTACATTGCTCGAGTTGCAAGAGAAATGCACGGTGCAAAAGAGTTCCCGCCACCACATGCAAATTCGTTCCCCGCTATTGGCTAGTTTTAAATTATTCCCACGTGGCGGCTAACGATTGGCCTGTTAGCCGTATAAGAGGCTTGCGCAGTTTCCGCCCAAGCTGAAGAGGACTCCACATCCATCTCGTGGGGACTCTGGATACACAGCAGGGTAATAGAGACCCTGTGTGAGATTCAGAGGAGCTTGGCGACCTGATCCATCGCCCACCTCTTCCCGTCTTCGATCGATAACCTTTATAAGACGTATCTCCGATTCCGATTTTGGTGGCGTGCTCACCCAGAGCATCCGGAGCTCTGTTTCCGTGGAGCCTAGCAAACTCCACGCGACCGTCCATGTTGTCTGTGTCTGTAACCGCAAGTCAAGCAAGTTTTCCAGCCTACACCACTGCCATCTCGGTGTAAGTAAACAATCTTTAAAACTACCGCTAAGCGTTTGTGCCTAATTCCAGCTCGTCGCCCTCCCTCTCCAATCCAGCGTGCCTGGGCTGCTGGCCACAGCCCGCGTGCAGCACGGAAAAGGGCTCGGGTCGCTCCCGGCCCGCACATGAGTGAGGGGGAGAGGGCAAGGAGTCAAGCCAGCTGTAGGAGATCAGGAAGGGTTTTTTTTTCTCCTCCCGTACCCATATAGCCACACTGGGTAGGAGCTGTGCTCCTGAGCCACGCAAATAGGCCCCGCAAACAAGCATGCTCTTTTGCTCTTTAGGGGCACGCCGGAGTTTGCATGGGAGTTCACTCAGGAGGGGCCTGAGACTTCATGTGTCGGGAACTTCTGACGGAGATTTCAGGCAAGTGAATGAGAAGGGGGGTTACTATGGGGGTGGTGACATGGAGCACAGCCAGGGACCCTGCCTACTGCTCCCTCTGGCCCAGAGCTCCTAGGAGGCCTCCACTCAGAGAGGGTCCTTGGATGGGTCAGCAGTGACCTGTCCCCCAGTCTGCAGGGGTTGCCTGGTGGGACCTCTGAGGCTTGGGGGTAGCATGGGGGCTGGGGTTCCTCTCAACTGTCCCACATGTGCCTGGATTAACTGTCCCTCAACTGTCCCATATGTGCCCGGATTAAGGCTCTGGAGGGGCAGGTGAGGGAACTCCAGGCCAAGGTGAGCAGGATGCAGGGGATTAGGGCTGAAGAGGATGAAACTGATGGGTACTTTCATTATTTGCAGGACAAGACACCTGGTGTGGAGAGCACAGGAGAGTCCCAAAACAGCTGAATGGAAAATGGTCACTTCCAGAGCCAGACAGCGTATGGCTGTTACTGTTTCCCCTACACAGCTGGGGAACAGATACAAAGCCTTGGCAGCACTGAAGGATGATGCAGCAGAAGAAGCTGCAGGGGAAGATACATCCACAACAACCAGGCTGGCTGAGTGACCACTGGGCACCCGGAAGATAAGACTCCGGGTTATTGTGGTGGGTGACTCCCTCCTGAGAGGCATGGAGGGGCCTATTTGTTGACCGGATCCCATGGCGCAGGAGGTTTGCTGCCTGCCTGGAGCTAGGATCTGTGACATCACTGTGAGTATTCTCAACCTCATCCAGCCCTCCAATTACTATCCCATGGTCCTCATCCATGTGGGCATGAATGATGTGGCCAGGAGTAGTCCAGATCACATCATGAGTGACTACAGGGCTCCGGAGACCAGGCTTAGGAATTTGGGGGCACAGGTGATCTTCTCATCAATCCTCCCAGTCAGCGGTCACCATCATCACCAAGATGTCTACATCAGAGAAGTCAACCTGCAACTCCAGAGTTGGTGCCACTGTGCAGGTTTTGGTTTCTACAACCATGATCCACACTTCCATGAGATAGGTATCCTGGGATGAGATAGTCTTCATCTTTCTTCTAAAAGTAAGAGTCTGTTCTCTTACAGGTTGGCTGATCTTCTCTGAAGGGCTTTAAACTAGGTTTGCTGGGAGATGGGGATGTAGTGGACAATGAGAACCTAGGTTCAGAGAGTCATGAACCATGCACTGGATCAGCCTAGGTAAGAACTAAGGAGCCCAACAGACATCATGACAGGGGAGTACCAAGGGCACCCATTAGGAGGCTTAAATGTCTCTACACTAATGTTAGGAGCATGGGGAACAATCGGGAAGAACTTGTACTCCTGTTTGCAAGCAACAACTTTGAGCTGGTCAAGCTAACTGAAATCTGGTGGGACCCTACTCACAATTGGGTGGTAGACAATGAAGGTTATAGGTTGTACAGATGGGATAGAGAGGGGGAAAAAAAAGTGGGGGTATTGCTCTCTTTGTTAAGGAGCAATATACATCTTCTGTAATGAAGATGGGATCAGAGGAGGGCCAAACTGAGTTGCTGTGGATTAGGATACAAGGGCATTGGGGGAAAGGGACTTGGTAGTGGGGGTTTACTATAGACCACCACACCAGGAGGATGAGCTAGACCTGGAATTCTCTGGGCAGCTCTCAGAGGCCATACAGTTAAGAGATATGGTTATCATGGATAACCTAAACTACCCTGACATCTGCTGGGAGGATCAGTCAGCCAGGACTAACTACTCATGTAGGTTCTTAACCTGCATACATGACCTCCACCGAATGCAGGAGGTATACAATCCCACTAGGGGGAACACCTTGCTGGACTTGGTGTTGGCTACGAGGGATGACCTGGTGGTGGATCTGCACATACAAGGTAACCTAGGGGATAGTAACCATCAATTGATTGAATTCACTATCTGGTGAAGGGTAGGAAAAGTAACCAGCAGGGCAGAAGTGCTAGACTTCAGAAAGGCTGATTTCAGGGCACTTAGGAGATTAGCTAGTGGGGCATTAAAGCTCAAGAGCATTGACTAAATGGGGGTCCAGGAAGTGTGGTCATTCCTTAAGGCAGTGATCCTTTAGGTGCAGAAAGAGACAATCCCACTGCATAGAAAAGGGGGCAAAAGTGCCAAGAAGTCCTCTTGGCTAAACAGGGAAATCCAGGAAAGCCTAAGGGCAAAAAAATAGGGCATACCGGCTGTGGAAGCAGGGGGGAGCTACCAAAGAGGAATATACCTCCTTGGCTCATACTTGCAGGGAATCTGTCAGGAAGGCCAAAGCAGCATTAGTACTTAAGCTGGTGACAAAAATTAAGGACAACAAAAAGTCCTTCTTCAGATATATAGGGAGCAAAAAGAAGGCGCAGGGCAGCATAAGACTAGGGAAGTTGGTAACAGATAGGAGGGACAAGAAAAACTCTTCAATGAGTTTTTTGCCTCTGTGTTCTTGAGGATGGATCTAGACAAATCTCCCAATGCATTACAGGTTAAAGCAGAAGGAACACCAGCCCACCTACTGTCAGTGCTGACTTGATAAAGAGACACTTGGAGGGGCTGGATGTGTTTAAGTCAGTGGGACCGGAAGACCCTCATCCAAGGATGCTGAAAGAAACAGCCAGTGTCATAGCAGAACTATTGGCATGGCTGTTTGAGCACTCGTGTACTCAGGTGAGGTCCCAGAGGACTTGAAAAGGGCCAATGTGGTCCCTGTTTTCAAGAAGGGGAGGAAGGATGATCTGGGTAATTATAGACCTGTTAGTTTCACCTCTCCCCTTGGGAAAACCCTTGAAAAATTATCAAAGAACACATTTGTAGGAGTCCAGCAGGTAATATAATGCTGAAGGGCAACCAGCACGGGTTCAGAGCAGGTAGATCATGCCTGACTAACCGTGTCTCTTTCTATGACCAGGTCACTAAATACTTAGATGCAGGAGTTGAGGTAGATGACATCTACTTGGACTCTAAGATGGCCTCTGACTCGGTATCCCATCCTATTCTCATAAACAAATTGAACAGCTGTGCCATAGATGATTACACAGTCATATGGGTGACAAATTGGCTTAAGGATCATACCCAGAGAATGGTGGTAGATGGGTCAGTATCAACCTCGAAAGATGTGGGCAGTGAGGTCCCTCAAGGCTCAGTCCTTGGGCCGGTGCTGTTCAATATCTTTATCAGCGACCTGGATGATGGTGTGGAAAGTACTCTGTCCCAATTTGCTGATGACACAAAACTATGGGGTGAAGTAAACACACTGATGGGAAGAAACCAAATCCAGGTGGACCTGGACAGGTTAGAGGACTGGGCAGAGAACAATAGGATGCAGTTCAACAAGGACAAGTGCAAGGTGCTGCACCTAGGGAGAAGGAATCACCAGCACATCTATAGGCTGGGGGATGACCTTCTCAGCAGCACAGTAGCAGAACGAGATCTTGGAGTCGTTCCTGACTCCACGATGAATATGAGTCATCAATGTGATGAAATAATTAGCAGAGCTAACTGCACTTTGTCATGCATTAGTAGGTGCATCATGAACAGGTCCAGGGAGGTGATGCTTCCCCTCTACGCAGCACTGGTCAGGCTGAAGCTTGAGTACTGCATCCAGTTCTGGGCACTGCAATTCAAGAGGGATGTGGACAACCTTGAGAGGGTCCAGAGGAGGGCCACTCATATGGTTAGAGACCTGCAGGGAAGGCCTTATGAGGAAAGACTGAGGGACCTGGAACTTTTCAGACTCTGCAAGAGAAGGTTGAGGGGGGATCTCATGGCAGTATACAAACTCATGGGTGGGAGGTTGGGGGCAGCAGGGAATAGGAGATGCTCTTTTTACCAGAGCACCCCTTGGAATAGCCAGAAACAACAGCCACAAGCTGATAGAGAGGACATTTTGGTTGGACATCAGAAAGAACTTCTTCATGGTTAGGGTCACCAGAATCTGGAATGGGCTTCCAAAGGAGGTGGTGCTCTCCCTTACCTTGGGGTTTTCAAGAGGACACTGGACAAGCACCTGGCTATGGTCACATGACTCCAGCACTTTTTCCTGCCATGGGCAGGGGGTCGGGCTTGATGATCCATTGAGGTCCCTTCTGACCCTAGCATCTATGAAACTATGAATTTATGAATTGTAGCCCAAGTATGAATAAAACCAAATGTGGATTAAGAGATGGGAACACACATTCTGAGGACATCCTTGTAATCTGAAAATTCTGGACACCCTGGAGTTGTAGAAAAAACCTACTTGTAAAGCCACAAATCCTGACACGTATTTGTGAGGGCTGGTGTAGTCACCAAAACTGATTTTGTCTAAGTTTTTGCAACTGGCTGGATGACAAATTGACATCACTCTTCAATAACTGCAAGCAAAATATCGAAAGTCTTCCAGATCATCATTTACTGGTTACTATTACAGAAAGTAAAATAATTTCAAATGGTAAAATATGAATTGTTTATAGCCTATTCTGTAGCAACAAACATATACTTGCATTTAAGGACACTGCTCAAATAGGCTGACTTGGGAAGTAGCTGATCAGACATGGAAATCTCTCGTTTTGATGCTCTCTCTCATCATTAATGCTAATTACACTATAAAGTAAACTGTTTTAAAGGACCTGCTGTCATTAGTCTAAATAATTTAGTTAATTTTGGTTAGCTGCCCAGTTGGTTCATGACAAGCTCCTTAATTTCCAGTTGCTAAAAGATAAATAAGTGAAACCTGCTAAAGCTAATTTTTTCCTGACTCAACCTTGCTTTGTATGTAGAAGCCACACTGCTCACTGTACTTGTAAGTAGAAGTTTTAAGACTGAATGGAGCACACTGGGGTAGAAACAGATTGTCTGACTCTTGCCTGTGAATATAAAAAGAGAGAATTAAACATTATGGGAACTGGGATAGATTAATTCAGGGGCAGGCAATTATTTGGGCCCACAGGCCACATAGGTGGTTCTGGGGAACTGCCATGGGCTGGTCAGCATTGCTGGCCCTCCTCCCTGAAACAGTTCAGAGCCCATGTGCCCTGCTGCTCCTCCCCGCCACTGCTGACAGCACACAGCCCCAGCTCCAGCCCCAGCCCACCCTGCACCCACTCTGGACTCGCTCTGGCTGGAGTGGACCAGCCGGAACCAGTGCATGCAGCCCCGACCCCGGCTCATCCCATGCCTGCTCCAGACTGCCCACCCACACTAAGCAGCTGCAGTGCCTGGGCAGAAGCTGCTGCTCAGTGCAGGGGGAAAAGCAGCCTTTCTCCCTCACCACTGCTGGGCCCTTCTTTCTGCAGCTGCTCAGAACCTAGGCTGGACTGCTGCCTCTAGGATGCCCAGTGGTGCAGCAGTGCCAATGCAGAGGAGCGGCAGGCATAGGTATCAGGTGGCTGTAGTGAGAAGGGCCCAGCAGTGGCAATGGGGAGGGACCACTTTTATCCTGCATTGAGCAGCATCTTCTGCCTGGCCACCACCGCTGCTCGGCGCAGGCAGGCAAGTCTGGACCAGGCATGGGGTGGGCTGGGGCCGGGGCTGTGTGCATGAATCCCTGCCAGTACCATGGGGCTGGGGCCAGCAGCAACAGCAGCTAGAAGAAGCCACCACTGCCTGGGCTTCCTTGAAAGGCAGTCCAGCTGCAGAACCACCCCAGCCCTGCTACATGCCCAGGGGGCAGCAGGATGTGCCACAGATTAGATGGCACCTGGGCCAGGTGGGACTGAAGGACTTGCTGTGGGTCAGACAAAGTCCCTCCATGGGCTGGTTCTGGCCCGGGGTTGAATTTTGCCAACTCCTGGATTAATGTCACCTTGCAGGGCTGGGGTTTCCCACTGGTGAATTCTGTGTCAGGGAACTAACTGTTGCCTCCAGTCTCCTGCACTAGGATTCTGCTTTCCAGCATCAGAGGAGAAATAGAAAAACTCTCTAGCCTGTCTCTAGATGACAGGCTGAGAGCCCTGGGGTTCTTTAGCCTGAAAAAGCGCAGGCTCAGGGGTGATCTGATGGCCACCTACAAGTTTATCAGGGGTGACCACCTGCATCTGGGGGAACGTTTGTTCACCAGAGCGCCCCAAGGGATGACGAGGTCGAATGGTCACAAACTACTTCAAGATCGTTTCAGGCTGGACATAAGGAAGAACTTCTTTACTGTCCGAGCCCCCAAGGTCTGGAACAGCCTGCCACCGGAGCTGGTTCAAGCGCCTTCATTGAACACCTTCAAGATGAAACTGGATGCTTATCTTGCTGGGATCCTATGACCCCAGCTGACTTCCTGCCCTTTGGGCAGGGGGCTGGACTCGATGATCTTCCGAGGTCCCTTCCAGCCCTGACGTCTATGAAATCTATGAAAGGAGGTATAGCTGGAGAGGACAGGTACTTGGCAGGATCAGATCTTGCTATGCCTAATTCACCACTGGTGTAAAACTCCTGAGGATTTAATGTCAGTGTCACAAGTTAAAGCTTCTCCCTGCTGGTTTAGGCTGAACAAGGCTAAGCCTCTGAGAATCCAAGGCAGCCAGTTCCTTCACAGCCTCCCAGTCTTTCCATTATACAACTGGAGAATTCAGCCCAATTTCTGAGGGGTTTTTTAAATGACTGAAACAGTAAAAATGATAATTATTATTGAAGTTCCATTTCTTTTTCCTTTAGCAATGAGAGTAGGTGAACATATAAATTAGATATCTAGGGTGGGCAAAAGTAATAAGGCATTTTACAGTGCAGGAAGACACAACTTGTATGAAAACCTGATGGAACTGCATTGCTCTTCTTGGTTTAAGTCTTAAGTACCATTTAATGCTGGTTAACATTTGATGACCACAGGCTTTTAAAACAAGTCACACACAACATGCTATTATTCTAATATTAGAAAAGCCTAAGTCTGCCTGCCTGTCCATCCATAACACTTTATTCGCACTCTGATTGGCTGCCAGAAACAGCCAATCAGAGTGCTCCAAGCATGGGGAAGTGCTGCCATTATTCCGAAGCCATGCTGAGGACTGAACAGAGAGTGGGGGAATTTTTTCTACAAGGTACCTCAAGGTACCAGCACAACTCATGATCGCTGCAATGCTGGGGTGGATGGAGCATCCCACAGGAGTGCAGGGCAGCCCTCCACATGCTTGGCAGCGAACCCAGAAGTGGACCAGAAGTACTGACAGGGAGCATGCGGGGGGTAGGCTGGCACCCCCCCCCACTTGGCGATTGGCTACAGGGGGACCCCGGGTGCCCACCCTAACCCAGGAGGCACCAGTTGCTGAGCCGGAGTGGATGCAGGGGGGCCCCCAGCGTGCTCCCCGGTGGATCTGGAAGTGGACCAGAAGTGCTTCTGGTCCACTTCTGGGTCCACCGGGGAACATGCTGGGGAGTCCCCCATGCTTCTGTGGAACACTCTATGTGCCCCAGCATCGCAGCATTCACAAGCCCCTGCTACCTAGAGGTATGTAGAAAAAACATTTAAAGCTGTCTTTATGTCCAAATCTCTGAATCCTTCTGAATCTTTCTGAATTGAATCGGAGGGTTCCAATATGATTCGGAGAGATTAAAGGGTCCCCTGATTCGATTCAGATTCAGATATTCAATCACCAAATCAGGCCGAATCTCTGCTAAATCAAATCAGGGACCAAAGTTTCTCACAGCCCTACCAGATACATCGGGGAAATATTATGGAGGTATGCAGTGAGAAAAATCACCATTTATTTTATTTTAAATGTAGTAACAACTCAAAAGATATGAAAATGGTAAGCTTTCAGGTCTTCAGAGAGTTTTTCTATTCTCTGGTTCAAGTTCTTGGTCAATGTGAAAGGCATAATCAAATTATTTATTTTTGATTTAGAACAAATTAAATGTGCCATGTGTCCTTTCCATGATTTAAAACAATGGGGGCCAAACTTTTCATCAGGAACACCACAAAATAAGCCTGTGCCCTCCCCAAGTTCCACTCTGATCTCCTTCTCCTACCTGATCTGCTGCTCTGCTTTCTGCTCCCCCACCAGTCTGCGTATGCTACACAGAGACTGCCCATGCCACTTGTAGCACTCATATTGCAGGCTGGCCACCTAGAATCACAAATTGTGTGCTGTATAGCAAGACCTTCCAAAATAGCAGACTATGATGAAATGCTCACACCAGAACAAATCAGAGCACCTAACTACATCTCCTCAAAGGCTAGGTAAAAGAAATAGGCCAATAGAATACTGTAGTCCTGTATTTATTGGGTATAATTTGAAACATGGAGAACAATTCAGATCTTTTAGAGACTGCATTGCATGTCTGTGTTCAAACTTTGAAAATTATTGTGGTCCACTGTGCACCTCAAAGAACTCAGTGGCTCCAGGAACATGGTGCATGGAGAGCTTTTCTTTAATTTAAAGCTGTATAATAGATTGATACCAGTACCAAGTGGCTTCAGGAATAATAGAAACTCATTGGACCAAATAATTAAATGAGCAACAGATATTAAAAAAGCATTTTGGACTAATGAATATTTGATTGCAGTGTCTGTTGATATTAAAAGGGCATATGATAGGTTTTGGAAGGACAGGTAATTCAACACATTTTAAAGGTTGGAAATAAATGGCAGCATGCCCTACTGGGTACTCCTAGGACAACCAGAACTCCCACCAAGGTTGCAGGAATTTCAACACTCCTTGCTCCAGTCTACTGTACTTCAGTCAGAGCAGTGGTACAGTGAGCATTCACAGATGTTTAAGGTCAGGAGGGAACCTTAGATTATCCAGTTTTATCTTCAGCCTAGCACAGACCACAGAATTTCATTCTGTTAACCATGAGCCTGACTGGAGAGATGGTATTTTGCAAACTGATGAGCATTCCCCAGGTGTGGGAAGGAGAGGAGGACAAATCCTTCTGCTCTCAGTCTATTTAACATTTGATGGTTAAAATGGTGGTTGTTTGGGCAGTGCAGGTAATCTAATTCTAAAAGTGAATAAATTCCATCAAACTGCTCAGAAACTGTAATGACACTGAAATCCTTATTAACGCTATGCAAATCTGGGGCATATCCACACATGCAGGCATGTGCACTTGCAGCGGCTCAAATAGCAGTGGCACAAATTTGTGCTGGAGATTTGTGCCTCAGCACACGTGCCTGAACATCCACTTCGGTGTGAGACAAATTATACCACTTGGGGCAAACTGACTCTGCCCAGCTTCCCCTGGATCTTCAGTCAGGGAGAGCTAGAGACTGGGAGCAGCACCTGTGCTGGCCCCAGCAGTACAAAAAGGTGCCCTGGTGAGCAGCTCAGGGCTACTTGCCCTCAGGATCTTCTGAGGCAATATTTTATTGATATACTTACAATTTTAAAGCAATTTGGAAGCCTACCAGTGCCTCTATCATAATAATAAATGAATTCTAAATATCTATACACTTTGGTGTTTTCTTTTAATTTTTTTTTATCATAGAAAAATCAGAGCTGCCCTGCCCCTTTCACTCACAAGGATGTGGGGTGCTGAGTAGTACTGATATGCCAGTGATCTGCCCCCACCTTTGCCCCTGACTCTCAACCCACAGCCCACTCCAGTGCCCCCCACTCCTGACCCATAACCCCTGCTTGCCCTACCACTAGCTCCCCTCCCAGGAGCAGCTCCATCCTTGTACCTGTGCCCAGGCCCCAGTGATTCCCATGCCATTCCTGGGAAGCTCTTGACAATAGCTCAGGGACTGGGTTGGACAAGCCCTTTCCTTTCCAGGCCAGCCTCCCCCTGCACAGGCTGCTCTAGCGGGCAGGGGGGCTCTAAGCCTGGCTCTGACAGCCTCTGTTTCCCAGAGCACTCAGCCACCCCCAACCCTCATCTCTCTCTCATAGCCCTGCTGACACCTGCCCCCCAGCCCATCACTCCTCCAAGTGATTCCTGGGACTAGGAGCACCCGCCCCCTCCCCAAGGCTGGGGTTTCATGTCCCAGCACTGGTGTGGGTACAGGGCAGGGCTGCAGTGTGGCAGTTGCCCTTGCAGCCGCAGCTCCTGCCAGCAGGTCCCATCCCATCCCATTTGGCCAGCTGGGCATGCAGGGTGTGAGATTTGTTGGGGGCGATGTGCAGTTTTGGGGGGGAAGGGGTATAGGCAGGTGGGTGTGGGGTTTGTGGTGGGATTGGAAGGGTTTGTGGGTGGGTATAGGGTTTGTGGGGATGTATGGGGCTTGTAGGGGTCTGGGGGTGTGGGGTTTGTGGGTGGACTGTGTGGGTAGGGGGAGATTGCTTGGGAGGGGTGGGTCCCCTGCCCACTCCCCACACAGAGCCCAGCCCCCCCCACCGGAAGCCCCAGCAGCACCAGCAGCAGCAGCAGAAGCAGCAGCAGCAGCAGCAGCGGTCATTGGGTGCTCAGGGGCTGCTGCTGGCAGAGGACCCTTGTGGTGTGGTGCTGCCCCACCTGCTTGAAACTCAGTGCTGCCTGTGCCACATGTCATGGGCCTGGCCCAGCCTGGCCTGAGGGCATGCATCTTCGAGCAGGATCAGGCCACTCTTGCTGTCACTCGGGGCCCCAGCACCACATGCAGAGGCTGCATGTTGAGCTGAGCTGGCCTGGCCCAATGGCACAAGGGGCACTTAGAGGCAGGACCTGGACCAGCCTAATGCATGGCCCCTGTGTGAGGTTCTGGGACTCCAGGTGACAGCAAGAGTGGTTTGATCCTGCCTGAAGGCACACACTCACAGACTGGGCTGGGCTGGGCCCGTGACATGTGGCACAAGCGGCTCTGGGTCTCAGGCAGCCAGGGCCATGCCATGCCATGGAAGCTTCTGCCAGCAGTGGGCCCTGAGCACCATATGGGGGGCAGGTGGGGGACCCAACCCTCCCAAGCAGTCCCTGTCACCCCCACAGTCCTTCCACACCCACAATTCTGCCCCTCCCCCCCCCCCCCCCCCCCCGCACCATGTCCCTACTTATCAGGGATGGCGCCTGGGTCTGGGTTATTGCTTCAGCCTTGCCCTACTCCTATTTGCTTCAGCATGCTGAGTTAATGTGCTAGGGCAGTAGGGGAAGGTGGCAGGCATAGAGACGCTCTGGCCAGGTGCCAGAGCATCTTCTTGGAGGATCCAGCCTCCAGTTGCTTCAGGGCACACTCCAGGAGTGTACCTTGCACTACTTTTTTTCAGTGGGGGTTTTTTTTTTTGATACCAGGATTTCCCAGTATCAAATTTAGAGTCAGTACTGCAAATATGCAGGGTGGGGAACATATTTTTGTTCCCGGCATGCCTCTTGTGGTGTCTCAAACTGCTTGGAGATGTCTTAACAGGCACATGCATGCTCTTCTGGACACACCCCTGGTGTGAGAGAACTAGTTTTACATACAGACCTCCAACTGTCTCAAAGTATTCACATTTAACATCTTTCCTTCGCAAAATAAACCCCATTATTTTGGGTGGAAACAGAAAAGACCACTTACACTCAATCCTCTATCGTGTTATTTGTCGAATCCTATTTGGTCTCAAGTATACTCAAATAGTGCAGTTCCCCAAATACTTGTATGTTGCCTGAGACTGATGGGGTAGGGAAAATCAATGCTGAAATTACTTTATTACTTCATGCTCCACTGTGTCCCTGACAGGAGATCCACATGATCGAAATATATTGAAAAAAGCAACAAGAGTATTGATAGTATTAGTAGTGGGAAATTCAGCTAAGGTGAAGCTTGTTTATGTTTAGTATATATTAAACTCAATAATTTGAAAATCCTCAAACTGACTTACTTTCACAAAATATATCTTTGAAAAGCCAGTATAATATTGGAATTAATTTCCATTTGATCCCTTCTTTAGTGGAGAGGACTTTTCAAGGTTTGTAAGGATCCAAGAGGCTACATGTGCCTATACAGATGACCCAAACGCTCCTATAATTTAAACCTAGGATGGCCAACCTGAAGTACAAGTGCCACAAGCCGCATGGGGAGCCTCTCAGTGTGGCACAAGGCAGATCAGGGGAGGGATAGGCAGCACAGTGGCCGACAGGGTGGGAAACAAATCAAAGCAGCAGATCAGACATGGAGTTCAGGGCTGGCAGCAAAAGGCAAAGCAGCAGATTAGGCAGGGAAAGGGAATCAGGGTGGCATTTCAGGTAGGTGCAGGGCTAATTAGTGGCATGCCTACTAAAAAGATTGGCCTCCAGTAACTTAAATCATCAAGTTGCATAAAAAAATTACTTAAAATTATTCAACAGCTCTTTTGCAAGTGAGAAAGTACCTCTGAAATCTTATAGTAGGGCCTAATTTAGTTTACCATTAAATTTAAAAAAATCATAATAATATATCAAATAATATATCAAAGCTTAATTCTTAGCATGTCCTTCCACTGGACTGCTTGTTCCTAAATTGTTATTAACTGGGTAATTTAAGCTAGTCAGTAGGAACAGTGCATGTACTCAGGTATGATGAAAAAGCTACATGACTAGAAAAAGAACAATCTGTTAATAGCAACAAAAAAGGCCATTTAGTATTCAGCCACTTATAAGCTTTCTTGATGTTAAGGCTGACAATGAAGGTTATCCAAAAATTTTTAACAGCAGGGTTCAAACCGATCCACTTAACAAAAAGCTTGATACTAACAGGTTTTCAAAGAGCTGAATGTTTACAAGGCAATGCAACCATTTTCAATGTCATTTTGGAAGGAATAATATATTTTATTGTAGAGAGGTGCTCCTGAAGAGAGGCATCCATTTTCTTTTAAATTGTCTTTCTGCAGCATAACATTTTTTAAGATGTCAGGTTAACTATGAAAAAATATATTCCTATTTTGTACATATTATAGAACAAAGTCACCATAGGACTGAGAATTGGAATGCTTATTGTATTTAAAAGTATGCTTATGCCAATGGCCTTTATAAGGGCAGCTTAAGATGAAGCTTGAAATATGAACCTCCCCCCCCAACCAAACACTAGAAATTGCTAATTTTGATGTACTATATATGTTATATCAGCAGTATTTTAAAGATAATTACTCATGTTTATGTCTAAGGAAGGGGAAACTAGTGAGACAGTGGACCTGATAACTATACAGCTAGCCAATGGCACCCTAGCAATATTCAGGATCTGACTAGGAGAGCTGTCTAGGTCAGTCAAGAGACGAAATAGTAACAGTGAAATATAACAATGCAGGTCCTCCTTAAAGAGAGTATATCACAGTCCCATTAGGCTACCCTTAGCATATCACATGCAGATGTGCTATGGTAAGGCCTTCCCAAATTGCATGGTCATATTCCACATGGGTGAAAACAAATCTGCATGTGTTATGCTATGAATAGACTAACAGGGCTGTGACATTCTTTCTTTAAGGACGACCTGCATTATTATATTTCACTGTTACTATTATAACCATTACCTTATTGCATCACCTCTCAAATAAAATACGTCTTTTCTTTAATTGATTCTCATGAAATTCTGGCACAGGTCAGTGCTTCTGTTTTACAGCAAAAATTTAAGAAGATTTGCACTTTAAATGCTTAGGTACACATTAAAGAATAGGAATCTAGAGATCATTTATTTGCTGGTTTTACATTCACAGCACATCATTTCCATCAGAAGCTTTCCATTTGCCAGACTATTTAATAGTAGAGGAATTAAAAATGCTTCAGTTGTTTCTAGTCTATTCTTTAAGAAAAAGCAAGGCAATAAGTAATTACTGTATCATTTATTCAAATTCCTTGCTAAGCCCCACTTTCTTTTTATTAATCAGATACCTCATATTCATAGTTTCATAGTTTTAGGGTCGGAAGGGACCTAATAGATCTTCTAGCCCGACCCCCCGCCAGGGCGGGAGAACAACAAAAAACCCTAAAAACAAAAACGGGACTCAAATGAGTCCAGCCAGGTAGGCATCCAGCCTCTTCTTAAAGACCCCCAGGGTAGGGGCCAGCACCACCTCCCTTGGAAGTTGGTTCCAGCTCCTAGCCGCCCTAACTGTGAAGTAATTTTTTCGGATGTCCAATCTGTACCTCCTCTCCATCAACTTGTGCCCATTACTCCTTGTTATGCCAGCAGGGGCTAGGGGAAACAGCGTCTCCCCCAAACCCTTCTGGTTCCCCCTAGTGAGTTTATAGACGGTCACCAGGTCCCCCCTCAGCCTTCTCTTGTGGAGGCTGAATAGGTTCAGGTCCCGCAGTCTCTCACTGTAGGGTCTGCCCTGTTGTCCCCGGATCATGCGGGTGGCCCTCCTCTGGACCCTCTCCATGTTGTCCACATCCCTCCTGAAATGGGGCGCACAGAACTGGACACAATACTCCAGCTGCGGCCTGACCAGCGTCGCATAGAGGGGGAGGATCACCTCCCTGGCTCTACTCGAGATGCACCTGTGGATGCACGACAAGGTCCGGTTAGCCCTGCCAACCATGACCTCGCATTGTCGGCCCATGTTCATCTTGGAGTCAATAATGACACCAAGATCCCTTTCCGCCTCCGTGCTCTCAAGTAGGGAGTTCCCCATCGTATAAGTGTGCTGCTGGTTCCTACTACCCAAGTGCAGCACCCTGCACTTGTCCGTATTGAAACACATCCTGTTCCTGTTTGCCCACCCCTGTAACCTATCCAGATCCTTCTGCAATCTCTCTCTCCCTGCTAGCGTGCTCACCTCCCCCCAAATTTTGGTGTCATCAGCGAATTTAAACAGGTTGCTTTCCACCCCAACATCAAGATCGCTGATGAAGAAATTGAACAGCGCAGGCCCCAGGACCGAGCCCTGGGGGACTCCACTACCCACCTCCCCCCAAGTCGAGTATGATCCATCCACCACCACCCTCTGAGTGCGACCCTTCAGCCAATCTGCAATCCATCTGACCGTGTAGGCATCTATGCCACAGTCGCCTAGTTTATTAATTAGGATGGGGTGAGAGACGGTGTCAAAGGCCTTGCTGAAGTCCAGAAAGACTACATCCACCGCGACACCTGCGTCCATGGCCTTTGTGACCTGATCATAAAAGGCAATCAGGTTGGTCTGACATGATCTCCCCCTAATAAATCCATGCTGATTGCCCCTGAGCATCATTTCTGATGCCGGCCCATCACAAATGTGCTCCTTGATGATCTTCTCAAAGAGTTTCCCCAGGATTGAGGTAAGACTGACGGGCCTATAATTGCCCGGGTCCTCCCTTTTCCCTTTTTTGAAGATGGGGACCACATTAGCTACCTTCCAATCGTCTGGCACCTGGCCCAAGCACCACGATCGCTCGTAGAGCCGTGCCAGGGGCCCTGCAATAACCCCAGCTAGCTCCCTCAGCACCCTGGGGTGGAGAGCATCCGGACCCGCTGACTTGAACGCGTCCAGCCCCTCCAGAAGCTCTCTAACCCGGTCCTCCCCAACCTGAGGTCTGAAGGCGATCCCCTCGCGTCCGGCTTCTATCACAGCAGGGAAGTCCCGGTCCCTGCACAAGAAAACGGAGGTGAAGAATTGGTTAAAGAGGTCCGCTTTATCCTCTGACGCAACCACCAGATTGCCCCGCATATCCTGCAGGGGCCCCACATTACCCGGCGCCTTCTTCATCCTCCCAATATATTTGAAAAAGGACTTTTTGTTATCCTTAATCCTGGACGCTAATCCGAGCTCTATCTCCGCCTTGGCCTTCCTAACAGCCCGCCTGCAGGCCCGAGCAGAGGAGGTATACTCCTCTTTGGAGATTACACCCCCCTTCCACCGGGCGTACGCCACCCTTTTGGCAAGCAGGCATTCCCGGACACCCTTGGTGAGCCAGGGGGGCTTTTGGACACTCCTGCCCGCCTTGCTTCTTGTCGGGATGGACACCCCTTGGGCCCCGAGTATCGTTTCCTTAAGGAACGACCACTCCTCTTGGACGCTGAGTTCCTCTGCCCTCAAGGACCCCAGTTCCTCTCCCACTAATCTCCTCATCTCACTGAAGTTGGCCCTCCTGAAGTCTAGGGCCACCACCTTGCTGCGGGCCCTTGACACTCTACGCTGGATGGTGAATTCCAGCACGCGATGATCACTATTGCCCAGGTGGTCAAGAACCTGGAGGCCTCTTACCAGGTCGTCGCCTGCGGCCAGGACCAGGTCCAGCAGAGCATCTCCTCTGGTGGGACTGTGCACCTCCTGAATCAAGTGGAGGTCCTGCAACTCGGCCAAGAACCTCCTGGAGCGGTCCGTCCCGGCTGACTGCTCCTCCCAGCAGATGTCCGGGTAATTAAAATCGCCCATGACAACTACATCCCTTGCTTTTAGTGTCTCCGCAAGCTGGCCTGAAAATTCCCTGTCCAGCTCCTCCTCCTGATTGGGGGGTCTGTAATAGACCCCCACCGTCAAATCCCTCTCGCCTTGCCCCCCCTGGATCTTGACCCAGAGCACTTCAGCTCGCCCTTCCCCTGACCCCATACTGCTGGCAGAGGATGTGTAGTGCTCCTTGACATAAAGTCCCACCCCCCCCCCTGATACCCACAGGCATGCCAGAATAAGGAACATGGCTTTAAGTGAAGAGGTAATGTACAGGAAGAAAAAGTAACTATAGTATACTACATACAAGTAACTTTTTATATGTGGTTACATGTAGTTACCTGAAAGTCTGACCAAACTTATAGAAGTGATGCCACCAAATTTAATATTCACTTGTGCAAATACCTACAATGCAAATATCCAAATGACAAAACCAGCATGCACATGCTGATTAGGTTCTCAGAGCATATACTTGAGTTTATACCATTCTAGGCCCTTGGTGCTACTCAGGGAGAGCTTTAATGATACCTGTAGCAGTGCTAAGCACACACGGTAACAGAGAAGAGGCATAAACTTAGCTTGCTAGGCATCTTTTCACTAATCACTAGTTTAGGTTGATTACAAGTCTGCGCGAGATACACAGTGAGTCAACAGCCACTATAGCTCCATTCTTATACTAGTTTTGGGTTACAGAAGGACTTTACCAAGTGTCAAAACCACCGGTCTGCAGGCCGGATGCAGGCCGGGATCCTCTCCGTGATGTCCCTGACCCGAGCCCCAGGCATGACGCAGACCTGCCGTGACATGGGGTCGGGCCTGCAGATCGGACCTTCCAGCCCTCGCAGGAGGGAGTCCCCGATGACTAGGACCCGGCGTTTCTTCCTCCTGGTGTTCTCTCTCCTCCCAGTCTCTGTCTTGCGTGGAGCGGCATCGTCCCCTGCAGGGCCGACTCCTCTGCCCTCATCCGTCACCGCTGCCAAGGCATCAAACCTGTTCCCCAGCTGAACCTAGGGGGCTTCCACCGCTCTCCGCCTAGCAGCTCTAGATTTGGGCACCATCTTCCACTCCTGCGATGGCTGCGACTCCTGTGGGGGCTGTACCGTGGGCGACCAGGCCTGCAGAGAACAGAAATAAATATTGGCCTGTACAAAGACTTTCCAAGAAAACAATGAAACCAGATAAAACTCATCTGGGTCTCAAATTTTATTACAACAAAGATCAAGGCAGGACTGAGTTTAGTCTGCTAATCCTTTGAAAACTTGGCTTAAGCTTTGAGTAAGCCTGGGACAGGGAGGGACCGGGGGGTGTAGTAGTACACTTGTACCCCACTTTTATTCCTGGTCCACCTAAAATTTAAAACAGACAAGCATCTACGTGTGCGCTTTACTGTGGAGTTGACTAATTAGCACCGCAGGAAAGTGTCACCATCTATACATGTGCCAGCATTAGGGGCACAGTAAATTAATTAACTCCACTAAAAGATAGTACTGTAGGGAACAGTACTTTCTTACAACAGAGTCATTTTATCATCTGCAATGCACATGTGGACAGTGACTGGGACAGCAGCATGCTGAATCGGGACAGGGGAGCTCCAGGTTTGCAACAGGCTTGGCGGGGTCAGACAAATGGTTCTACAGTTTTGGCACTCTCATGCCCCAGCCATTCCCTTCACCACCCGACACTCAGGGCTGACCCCATGAGCCTGCTGCCAGTCTGGGGCTGCTCCGCTCCAGCTCAAAGTGCTGCTGTCTCAGGCACAGGTATAAACACTGTGCCTGGGAGACGTGTACTCTAGTGCGAAGTGCTCCAGAGTTTGTCATGTTGCATTAATTGCACATGTAGATGCACCCACTGGCTGGCAGAATTTCTATTCAGTGAGGGAGCCACTTGACTACATGGCTCATTATAATCTGCTTCCCTGTAAATTTTTCACTCCAGAATGTATTAATGACCCTCTCTCCTTTTTTGTAATGGTCTTAATATTCCAGTAATCAAAGTATCCTTTCTTCTCCAATTCTTCTTTCTGTTAGCTGCTCCTGGTAATATAGCTCCTATTTCATAGCCCTGTGAACTGTTGTTACCTCTAGCAAAAAACATGAATTCAGGTGTGGAAACATTAACTCAGGTGAACATTAACTCAGGTACAGAAATAAGTTCTAGTGAAGCATTGGATGTACTGTTAAGATGCTCATGAAGGATTGATTTTGTTTGATGTATCCAAAAGAGATGTACATTTAATTATAATAATGACTACCTGACTAAAGAGACAACTTCTGTTGATTATTCTGGCTTAGTTTGTTGCATTTTTAAAATACATAATATATGACATAGCAAATTCATTCACATTTGCATAACATTTTTGCTTTGATTTTAAATTGAATAATGTATACTTAGGCCCCTAGCACATTAGTAAAAGCTTCTAGTTTCTTTTTACCTGGATAAAAATATGTGTTGTATTATATGGGATGATGCACCACACCATGTGTACCCCCTTTTCAAAATCCTAGATCTGCCCATGACCTCGGACAGGATTAATGTTTCAGAAGGAAACCACAAAAAATGTTGCCAGCCAAGTTTATTTCAAACAAATGTGGTTATTTTGGATGACCTTTAATTCATTATGAGGAATGTAACTTGTGCCATATGTGAATTAAATAGCTACATCAGGGATGAATATCACCCACTCTGTAACACTCAGAAAAAGTCTTTTGAGGGAAGACCTAATCTCCTTTAACAAATAGGAAAATTAAATTAAACCAGGAGTCCACATCAGATTAGTATTAAAAAGTCAGCATTTAATGCCCAAATCATTAAAATTCACCTCTCTGAGTTTTGTGGTCCTTTGAACTCTAAACTATAAGCAAACTGAGGAGAGCAGAAAGCAAAGGAGCCCAGAATGAAGAAGCAGCACACAAATTGCAGCTACTGAATTTTGTACAGCTCTGCAACAAATGCATTGAAAGTTCTTCAGTGAAACCTGCAGCCCTGAGAGTTGAGACAATAGTCTTCATGATAGCCTAAAAACCTGACAGGTGCAAAGCAGACTTCGAAAGTCATACAACAATTAAGTTTTGACATCTAAAGTCTTCTGACAGTCACCTAAGCACACAGAGGGTAAAATTCATCTGTCTGGCTCAAAACCCAGCCAATTATGTTTTGTGTCAGGAACACTGCAAGGGTGACAGGATTCATTCTCTCTTTCCAAAACTTACAAGCAAGTTTGAAAAAGCACGACAGCTGTTGCATAGGGGTTTTGAAATGATGGGCAGGGGAAGTCTCTATTTGCATTGAGATAATTTGTAAGTAAATTTGTTCAAAGGTTTTAAATTCCTCTGCGTGCTTCTGAATTCTCTAGACCTACCTGCACTTTATCTCCCATATATGTCCCACCGCTGCTAATTGCTTGAGGGCTCCACCTCCAGTAGCAATGGCAGGGATATTTTTGGTGAGCTGCCTTTATAGCTACCAGTTTCAATTACTGTTGGATTAGGTAACATGGGCATTAAAGAGCTAGACTGTTCTATCTGTTTTGGTGCTCCTGCTATTACTTCCACTTGTGAACTGTAGCCCACAGGACTTGAATGATGCTTCATAGCTCTTGAAGAAATGTCACATTTCCCACTGATCACTCTACTGGTACTGCATGAATTGTCTTGGAGATAATTTATGCCTATATAGTACTTCTGGTACTTAGGTATGTATGTTATTGTAGGCTACATTTAAGGAAGGTTTACAGAGATAGGTCCAAATGTAGCTATGTTCCTACCTGTACTTTGCTCTGTACAGGTACTCTGTTCTTTACCTTGCAAAACAGGTAAATACTATACACAAATATAAGATGGTGACTAATGTTACTTGTGCATTTGTAAGAACACATGAGAGGAAAACATTTCAGCTTTTAGGAAAGTAGATCCCACCCTTTAAATTACAACAGTCAAAATGTATGCAAGTATTTTTGTCTATATTTCTACTAATCTGGAGACACTTCACGAAATGCTGGAAGAATGTAAATTAACAATTTCTTTCAGGGAAGATAATACTTGTGCCATATGCTTGGGGGCACCAAAAGTAAAATAGTGAATACACAGTAGTTCTACAGAAGTTATAAAAATGTCATAAGAGGTATTAAATTCAGATTAAAATGTTGTATACCATACTTCAATCTCTAAAACCAGCTGCTAAGCAATAATCCCTCAGTTGCTGCATATATAAGCTGTGCTTGGTTTAGTTTTATATTTTAATATAGGAAGTTGGAACATTATACGTGAGTGGGATCAAAAGATTTAGGGAATAAAACTGATAAAGTTGCATAAAATATTTAAATCCAAGATGGAACCCCCAGCCTCTCTCTCAAGCCCTGTACTTAAGCTGAGCGAAGAACAAAATAAAAGGTCAAGATGCTCATTGGATGTCTCAACTTGGAAAAGGGATAGTATGTAGTGTTTGTCTATATAATTAATCAGTGAGACTCAGATCATTAGGAACCCACATCTTAAAATAATAATAATAAAACATCTATCCCTAAGTCTCTCCCCTATTGGTTTAATTGCATTCCATGCTTTTCTTCTACTTTTTCAATTCATTTAATATTTATTTGTTGCATAGGTAGATAGTAACGTTGTTACCTTAGACACCTAAAACCAAGTTAGAAATAGTGGGATTGACTCAGCTTCGGTCATTAAAAATGGAGCTGATGAATCTTGAGTTTTATTGCTCATAAGCTTTTCTTCCCATTGAGAAACTACAGTTCATTATGACACAGAACAATTTTCCCTCAACAACCTTAACATTAGAAGTATAATAAAAAGGGTTTATGTAATTATAAGAAACTTTGTTCAACCTCTTCTATTCTCATTGTATACAAGCAATAATATTGGAAGCTCTGCATCTTGTAGGAGTGTTTACCTATTTAGAATATATATTTTCAAAAAATAACCTTGTGTCTTACACGAGGGCTTTGCGTTCTCTTTCTTGAGATTTACAAAGTTTTTCAATTAATTTTGCAGCATATGTAAACTGTGTGCATGCATGTGCAGTCAAAATAACAAAAAAGTACAGTTCACAAACATTAGCCAAATCATTTACCACCTGTTCCCTGGTACCAGATGTATTCATGTGCAACTAGTAATGGTGATTTACTGATGAAAAATACAATCATCATATGGCTGGAACTTGCTTTTAAATTAAGATGAAAAAGTATACCATGTACCTCTTTGAAATACGTGTTTTCCAAAGGAAAAATTTCTTTCTTGAGTTTAAGTATCCAGGTTGTAGCCTAGCCATATTGGTCTAGAGGCAAAAGGAATCAAAACTCATGGCAGAGGTGATATCTTTGACTAAGACCAACTAGATATTTGCAAAAAAATTATTTTATTTGCAAGCTTTCACGCACAGGCCACCTTTGTCAGGCATAGGAGATTGTAAAGATTGTAAAAGTTCTCCTAGGTAGAAATGAAAATTCATATTTCACAGAAGAGCTGCGGGTGTGGTAGCTCCTGCAAAATTCATATTTCACAGAAGAGCTCCTGTTTGAAACAGTTCATTATGTGCAGAGAAAATCCATTAGGCTCAGAGAAAAGTTGGAAAAGTCTTTTTACCTCAAAGTTGCCTGGTGGTAAGCAGGATGTAGAGTCATATTTCCTTCTGGTTATGATGTTTCATATTTTATAGAAGAGTGGAAAGATAAAATGCTCTTCTGGCCAGGAATCTCTTCTGTGGAGCGGTATCTCTGCGCTCTGCTGGAATGTAGGTTAGCTCAAAAAAAGGCAGGAGCAGGGTCTCAGGTTTCAGGTGGTAAATTTTGCTTCCTTCTTGTAAAATTAGGAACTTATCATTTAAAAAAGCAGCTAAAATTCAATATCTTCCATGTGTCAGGTATCCAGGTTGTTGCCATATTAGTCTAGAGCAGTGGATCCCAACCTCAGGGCATGACCCAAATCAGGGTTGTGGGGGGTCCACCCCTTGCTTTGCCCCATCTGCCTGTGGGGCTCTCCTGGCACACGGTCCATGTGGCTCTCACTGCTGCTGCCCCCCATGATCCTGGTCCGGCGCAGGCTCTGCTGGCACTGCTGAGCGTGAGTCAGTTGGCAGCAGAGGTGGGGGCCGTGGTGCAGATTTAGGGTCATGACCTGGATTTAGGATCACAGCAAAAATGTTGGGAGCCACTAGTCAAGAGGCAAAAGGAATCAAAACTTGTAGGAGAGGTGATATCTTTTATTAGACCAACTAGATATTTGCAAAAAAATGTTCTTTATTTGCCAGCTTTCAGGCACAGGCACCCTGCATCAGGCAAAAGAGATTGTGAAGATTGTAAAAGTTCTCTTAGGCAGAAATTAGTTCTTGTATCCTGGATTCTGATTCTTGTCTGCCAAAGTCAAGCTGCATAGGACAAAAACCTAATCCCTCCATAGGAATTGGTTTTTGGACAAGGATGGGGCTTAAGGGTAGTGAACCTGTCCACCCTTTCCTGTAGAGCCTCAGTGCAAGTGACAGATGATGGCAGCACCCTGATGAGGCATTTAAGGCACTGCCTCCCAATAGTGATGGATCTGTCTGCTATAACTGCTTATCCTTTGGCTTACTTCTCCAATTCAGTGGAGAAAGATCTGAGTCAGTTTGCTTATCAGAGAGTACCCAGAAGAAAGCAGAAGAGGGGAGACCCCTCATAACATAGATTCATGCTGGTTTTGTGACCCAGCTGCTTTGATGGCAGTATAGGCTGAAAAGTCAAAGAGCAAGCAGCCATACAGAAGGAACAGCTTTTATGTCTCTAATCCTTTTTTTCTGGATTAAAGTTGACTTTTAGTTACTACTCAAATTATCTCCTTTCTGTTTCTAAAAAACTACACATGCTAATTCTTTGCATTTTACCAGAACCAAAGCGACTTTAAAGGAAGTCAAACCCTTTTGAATGAAATTAGTAAATTATCAGAAAGCCAACTCTATTAACACCAAGTATAGAGAGGTAACAAAAATAATGGTATTGGTACACAGAATACTACAAGAGATATTGATATTCAACCCCTGGGATCTTACAGGGTTTGAACCAAGCCCAGGATATACATTTTCCTTCAGATATATTTTCCTTTCTCATTGCACAGATTTTCAATTTGAACCTCATTATTACACATTGTAAACCTGTCATGAGTCCTGAGCTGCATATTTCACATTTGGAGTCTTAAATCAATGGGGATATAGTTAACGTTTGGGATGAGAGGCAGTTTTTTTCCCCGTGAGATCTTAAAGGAAATATGGTAGCTACTGAAAAATATGCAGAGGTTTAGAGTAAATATGATGATCAATGAACTAGTGGACAGAGTCCAAAGCAGACAAACAGATTCAAATTTATCACAAAAATATTAACACTGTGTTAACGCTTTGCAGTTTTTGGTCCCTGGCCCTAGGCTGTGGGGCTCCTAGTCTTCTCTTGTGTCCCTAGGATGTGGGTCCATGGCCTTGGTCTCATCCCCTATGGCTTTGGGTCCCTGCATGAACAGTGCATGCCCCCGGCAGCTGGGGGGGCACGGCTGTCCTGGTGGTGCCTTTTTGCAAGGGGTGAACTGCCACATGCAGGTGGTGCACGTGCACCCATGTACACCCCCTACGCGTCGCCCCTGGGTCCCTGGCCCTTTTTCTCACCCCTCTTGGGCTCCTAGCCCACTTGGGCTTTAAGCCCCTGGCCCTGGCTCTTATCCTGCCTTAGGCCTTATCTCTATCCTGCTCTGGGTGCTCTCTCCACCCTGCTCAGGTCACTGAGCCCACTGACCCTGTCTGGCTTCAGCCTAGGTTAAACTTCAGCCTTGCTTTTCGTTACTAGCCTGTTTAACCCAAGCTGCTTCTGAGCCTTGAGCCCCCAGTCCCTGGCAAAGCTCACAATGAACACGTGCCCCTCAGGCAATGCTGGAGCCTTCCCTCACCCTTAATAGTTCAAACCCAAACTGCCAGTCATACCTGTAACAAAAGAACAAGCCCTCTTGCTAGAACACAAACTCCTCACAGTATCATAAACCAAACAGCAGCTCCATGGCTGACACATATAACTTCCCCTTACCCTTAGTCATGTTTCCCTTTAGGTCAGCAGTACTCTAACTGCCTGGCCCAGGGTAGCCCAAGTGTCTGTTAGGGTTTTCTCTGCATCTCCTTCTTTTGCAGTCTCCAGGGTCAGCCTGCCTCCCTGGCTTAGGTCCTACATTTATATCCTTTCCCAAACCCTGCCCCTTTCTCCTTGCCACCTTCAGGGTTTTCTCATCAGGGCCTGACACATACTTTTCACGAGAGCTTACAATTAGTGTCCCAGTTACATCCTTCTTGCCTGGCTAGGTTCTCCCCTATTGTCCTGTTACAGTGTAGCTACCTTGGCAATAAGCACTCCTAGCCTTTGGCATCTAATCACCTGCTGTCTTGCAGCCAGCTTACTCTGGGCACTGCTCCTCTGACTGGCGCCTGCTGTTCCTTTTCCTTAATGTGCATGTCCCTGTCTAGGTAATAGTGCCTCCCTGCTGCCTGCTTCTTTGCAGCTAACCTCTATTAAGCTGCCTGGACTCTATTTGCTGCAATTTTTTTCCCTTAAAGTAACAGAAGCCCTAGGCTCCCTGTTACTGGAGGTAACCATTAAAGTCATAAGAAGTTTCTTCCAGGTAGGAATTTTAAAAGGTATCCCCTGTCAATCTGATCATTTCCAAGGAACATTTTATCTGCCATGAAATCTACCTTAACTCAAATACTTCATCTCTAGGGAACTTTGTGCTTCTATGCAAAAAAGTAAAACTAATATGTAGGTAGTAAATTCAAAGAGCACAGCAAGTGCTGCCAGTAATTATTAGGGAAAGTTATAACTAAAGTTTATTCATAGCCATTTGGTTTTCAAAATAGACATTCATTGAGAGTAGATTGAATGACAATGGGTGCATCTACATGTGCCAATTTAAGGCACTTTAGCCAGATTTAAGGTACACTAAGGGCATGCATCAACATGTGCATGCTCTTAATGCACCTTAAAAATGGCGATTTTTGGCTATTCATGCCTCAATTTGATACCTGCATAAAGGAGGTATCAAATTTAGGTGCAAATAGCTAAATCATATTAGCAAGCATGTAGACATGCTAATGCACATTAACACAGAGTGTTTCCATTGACTTGGGACTAACTTTAGTCCCAAGTTGGTCTACAAACCTGTATTAATGTGCATTAGCACACGCATGGGTAGATGTGTGCCTAAATTGCTTTAATGCGCATTAGGCAAATGCACATTAAGTTTAGGCATGCGTAAAAGCACATGCAGACATGTCCAATGGCATTGTAGCTAACTGTATTAGAATAAGATTTTTGTGCATTCATAATAGCATGTTTCTCAAGGCAGAGAAACTGGCATTCTTAGTGTTATACTATGACCTCCCCCACATTTTCTCTCATTCTCTTGGGATCCCAGTGCCAAATAGCTGACAACCTAAGCATAAAATAAGAAAAACAAGGTGGAAGGATACAAGTCATCAGTGAAATGGTACTGGTCAGCATGATAGGCAGAGCTGTTAGCATACCAACAGCCTAATAGTTGTCAAGTTTTCTGTAGGCTTTGTGAAAGCTAGATTTGAAGGAGATGATGAGAACATGGACAAGCGCTTTGGCTGGATGGTTGGACAGCAAAGACTATATCTTAGTGATAGCATGCTGAGAAAAATCAATAATAGTTAAGAAATGGATCTTTTTTTACATCGATGCAGTCAGGCTGAGTCAAAGATGATGTCTAAGTTACAGACCTGGGGTCGGGGGCGGGGGTAGTGGTATTTTCCATAAGGATGAAGAAAAGGAAGAAAAGTGGTAACTGAGAGGATTTTGGATAGAGGAAGGAGATTGAAATCTGTAAATTGATTTTTGGATAATGGCTAAATATCAGAAGACATCTGATAGCTTCTGGTCCTTACTATGCCACCATAAACATCAAGTTATTTTAAATCTATTTTTCTGTTAAAAACATAGAAGAAGATTTTAGCTTTGCTCCCTTTGTAATATATTTTCTTTAACATTTCTACCAGAATATACCTAACCTTTTTTTATTAATATGAGATTCAACTTTTATCTTTTACTCCATTCTGTCTGTCTCTTGCCTGTTATGAATCCACATGATCACAATTAATTTGTGTTATATTCTCAGATGTTCAAATAAAATGATAACCTGCCACTTCTCCAATTAATAAAGATTGAAGACCCAATTGAGACCCAATTAGCAGTGGGTCTAAACCTTTTTAGATTTCAGGTACTACTCCATAACTTTTGGCATCACCCTGGTTGAGAACCAGTGTTGTACTGCTGCAACTTATGTCAAGGGTTCTCAAATAGGGTACTACCACAGCTGTGTGGAACAGCCTTGCATCTATTAATGAAACCGCATACAGCTACACAGATAGGGTTCAATGGAAAAGAAACAGAACAACCAAGGGCTCCATAAGTCATGGAAGAACTGTTTGCAAAAATCAAATGAAATATCCTCTTCCTTCAGACACTTAGATAAATAATTGAGTCCATCTGAGAAACTAAACACATTTCAAAAACTATTTGTTTTAGTTTCTCAGCCAAAACAAGACCAAATTAAGCTGAACCAATTTTCGCTATGATATTTACAAGCTTCTGAGAAAAAAAAACCACCAAAAAATAATTCCTCTTCTGAGTTTAAACTTTGAAGTAAGAGAATTCTGCCTTTCATTCTGCATTTACTATACTCAGGCACTGCTTTTGTACCTTTCTGGCCATGGACTTTCTCTCTGAACATATGCATTAGTAGCATTGTATTTACTCTATACCTCTTTCTCCATCTTTTTAAAAGCCCGCTCCCCCACCCCCCAAACAACCATATTGTATTGACTTGTAAATCATCCTAAAGGTAGGAGAACCACAAGGAACAGGTAACTGTGAAACTACATAGGGTGCCTTTACATGTCACAGGGTTCAATCCTCATTAAATTAAATAGGTTTATAAATTTAAGCTGGTTTATTTTGGAGCATTGCATCAGTGTTGGCACGTACTAGGTTTTTGAATGAATTAAGCTTTGGAGCATCGAATCAGTGTTTGCACGTACTAGGTTTTCGAATGAATAAAGCTCGATCCTCGGCTGGTGCCGCAGGAGAGTGGGATGGTCCTGCACTGTCCCCCAGCCTGGGTCCCTCTACTCCATGCCCTGCCCAGCAGCTGTGGGAACAGGGGGCTGGCACACAGCATAAGAAAAAAGCTGCAGCAAAAAAAAAGAAAAAAAATTGGCAATTAGAAAGCAGCAGCAATTTGAAGGGGTGAACTATCTAAAACTTGCAGCGCCATCTGGTGGGCAAAGAGGCTCATTATATGTCTTTGAGTGCCTTTGTGTTTGCACACAATGAATCCATGGACATGATGCTTTAATTTGCAGCGAGCCAAACTAAACTACATCTAAAGAATTTTAAGTTTAATGTACCAGAAAGACTTTTAAAGCATACAGAACACCTGCTTGTGCAAACAGTCATGCTGTTGCAGTGCAAAAAAGGGCAAAAAAGGGGCATGTACAAACACCCTTGTGTCCAGATCTGCCAAAATCAATAATAATCTGATTGCTGGGCCTATTTGTATGGTTAAGGATTTACAGACCCATACTTCAGTGTATGACATGTCAATAAATGTAGGTGTAGATAAATTTTATTTTAGTATTTTATTATGCATTCATTGTTGTATATATTTATATGGCTTAATATGTCTCTTAATTTGATCTAAAAGCAACAGGCACCATAAGGGTTACAAGGCATTGTATTATAGCTCAATACCGCTGCAATAAGTATAACGGGGCTCCAGTTAATAAGTTAAATAAAAATTCAGAAGCAATAATAAATAATTTGTGTATAGGGAGGAGGTGGGGTTTCTATAGGGTGTTTCTTCCACAGCCACAGCTGCACCAGAGTTAGTGTTTGTTTATGGATTTGTTCATCAATGTGCAATGCTTCTTTCTTTCTGTTTCCTGTGTTGCAGGCAGAAAACAAACCATAAACGATCATAGGAACAATGAAGAAGAAGCAGATGCTTCAGTATCAGTCCTGTGGTATATGAGTGGTCATAGTGACTCAGCAGCGTCTTTCTGATTGAGTGGAGTTACCTTCAAGGATGCTGTAGAATTTAACAAGATGAATTTAATGCAAAAACTACAGTCAGCCAGAAGAGCAGTAGGAGAGAATTTTGCTTTTCTGCGTTTGCAGATGAAATGTAAGAGGATCCAGTGTTTCCTTTTAAAGTTTCTCAAATTCTTTCACAGGACAGAACACATTTTAACACCAACATTGTCTATTGGAACTCCTGCTCCACCCTTTTCTATCCCATAGGTCACCTCATTCTATTTGCAGTAGTATAGAATACATCAAGAAAATGCTTCTATATTCTTTGCCATCTGTGACTCTCTTTTGTGAGCTAGACATGATAAAATAGCAACACATAACCATATATCTCTCCACGGAGCTGTTTGGGAAGTTCTGCTCTACATTAAAAGCAGTCATCCTTAGCAACAAAAAGGTTAGTAAAAAAACAAACAAAAAAACCCCTATGCTGCAGAATAAAACATGAAGAATATAATTTCTATTTGAGACATACACGATATTCAGTAATCATAAAGGAAGTTGTTCTTTTTTGTATAATGATTTAATTTTTCTCTGTTTCACGATGGGTATTTTCAGGAACTAAAAAACAGAATTGTCATTGTACATAACAAGCATATAATTCAAAATCTGTTTCTTGGAAAAGCACTTTGTGCAAATTTATTTCTCCTTTTCCTCTTGGTTCATTGCTCAAGGTAAGAGGCTGCTTTTTCCCTAGATAATGGTTTTCTAATGTAAAGCTAACTATGCTCTGCGCAACTGATTTAACATATATGCACATAGAGCGGCAGAACAGGGAGACTGTATGTGCATGTGTATACACAGACAAATGCAAACGCATACTTTAAAATCCCCACTGAAAGTAAGAAATCAGGACAGATTCTTGCATTAGTTCCAGTACTTGAGCCTAGGTTATTCCAACAAACCATTGATTGTCCATTTGATTCCTGCACTCTGGAAAAAGCTGATTAAACATAATTAAATGATAGAATAATAATTCTGTTTTAAATTTACAGGCACAAGGGACTCTTGTAGTTATAGATTCTATAGTGCATTGGGTTATATCAGAATATAAAATGCATGATCCACCTATTTACACATGCCTCAATACAGGATTATTTTTATACTTTGTTGCACCATTGAGTTAATACAATCCATTAGTTTAGTGAATTAACTCTAGGTCTCTAAGCAAAAATATTGTTTTTTCATGCATTTTATGAACCTTTACTCTGGATTTTATGCTTTTTAAGCTGCCCTCTTGGCCCATAAGTTCTCTTATTAACATTAATCTTGGTTTTCTTAAAGACTTGAGAAAAGAGTATTTATGAGCCTAAAGAAGAGAATTTCAAACATAAACCAGGCTGAACAAAATACATAAAATGCATGAAAAAGGAATGCTTCAGATTAAAGAACTAAAAGTAAATCTTTAAAATAAATGGATTATCAAATGCATTCCAGTAATACATATACCAGTTACACACACACACACACACACACACACAGTGGTAGGAAGCAGAAACGAAAGGCACTAACACATCTTATAACTAACACATCTGATTCCACATATGAGTCTGAGCCACAAAAAACAGCTTTGAGCCATGTGTTAGGTATAAGTATTGCCAGAATTGTTTGATTTGCATATTAGTCTTAAACTGGACCACTGTCCTACTCACTACCTTTTTCAATTATTTGATTCATAAACTGTTGAACTCAGATATATGATTCCAAAGGGTATCGTTTGACTGGTAATGTCAGCCTTAGCCCCACAAATATTTTTTGTTCAATATGAGCTGATTTACTCTTCACAGCTCCCTTGGTTTGCTTTCTCATTCTCTCTCCTTCAGTAACGTAAAGAAGAACAGTACTGTATTTTAGGTCAGCTGATGCTTAGGCATTAAACTAACCACTGGAAAATATTTTCCATTTTCCATACCTACCAACAAAGTGCATACCTAAAAATGCATTACTATTATGTTATTGTATAGCATATCATAACAATTAATTTCAATTCTACAGTAATGTATTGTAATTGTCATTATAGCAGCAGATATGTACTGCATATATTTGTTCAACTCTTTCACAATATTACACAGGCTAGATTCTGGGTTTTGTTTAATTGACCCTAAAGTCTGTAATTGAGTTTGGGAAGGAATGAAAAGATTTAGTGTTTCCAGGGATGGCTATCTGCAGTCACTGGAGTGCCCCAAACGACAAGCTAGTTGCTCAATCTCTCCTGTCAGAGCTGTTTCAACTTGGCATAAATAATTTAATTGCTTTAGGGCCAGAAGTGAAATAGACTGTCTCTATATTCCAGTATTTATGACACCTACCCAGGATGTGGGAAATTAGTCTCTAGTCAAGTCAAGTCTCTGCTTCAATGAAGAGTGGAGTGGCTTCCATATCAGCCAGATTCCCACACTGGGTTGCATCTTTCATGATGTTCACAGAGTTCTCTGACTCCCCTTATGTGCTATGCTTCTGGGTCTTCCCATGATTTCCAGCCAGCATAGAAAGGAAGCACTAAAACAAAAGTAGCAACAATTCTGAAGGCTCAACAGGTGATGAGTAGTGAATGGTTATGCCTGGAGAAGTATACTTCATTACCTGTCACAGAATCTGGAATCATGCAATCTTACTAAAAACCTGAGTTTCACCTGCACCTGTAATTACTACAGCACAATCCATTTACACTTATGCAAACTTGACCAGGTTCATATGCACATTGGTCAGTGTAGGAGGCCAATGGCATGCCGCCTAGAGCCGAGTCATCTCCCTGCTGAGATGGTAGTGTTTCATCCTTCATTAAATCTCCTGTCACGCCCATGATGTCATGAGAGAGAGGTGTCAAAACACTCTTGGGAGACAAAAAGGTTGCTTATAGGCTCAAGACATTGGCTGGTCTTCTCAGGGCTCCACCATCCCCATACCCTGCCTGTGATGACTTTAGGTGTTGTAGGGCTTGCTGCCACTGCCCTGAGCTCATTTTCCTACAGGTGGTGACAGGGTGGATCTCGGCTTCGGATCACCTGGTCTGCCAGGAAGTTGGTCTTATGTTTTATTGCCTGCCATAACTTTGATGATATCGTATTGCTAGGAGGCAATAACCAAGGTAATCCTACCCAGTCTCAATCCCTGTTTTCTTCTGTGGGGCTCCAAACCTCCCCTTTACCCTACCCTAGCCTCTCCAGATGGCACTTGTAGTTCTCTGCAGCCAGGTCTTAATACGGCCTGTTGGGCTACTATTCCACCCTCAGCCACCAGGGTGACAGTCGGCTTCGGTTAGGTGCACACTCTTCCAGGGTTGCCCTTCGCCTGTGCTCAAATATCCAAAGAAAAAGAAAGAAAGCAAAAACCTGACTGCTCTCAGTCTTTTTGCCAGACTCAGTCCATGTCCCCTTCACCTGGGGTCAGGCTCTTATGTCCCATTCTCAACAAAAGAAATCAGTTAGTTCGTTCACTGCTCAGCACAGGTCTGCCCCGGCTTACTCATGAGCATTCACAGTCCCAAAGGGATCTCTCCCATGTGCAGCAAGGCTCTAACCTGAAACAGCAGTTCTTCTGGCCTCTTCCCTGGGATCCTCTGCTGTCACTCCGCTCCAGGGATAATCAGAAGCCTTGTGTGTGCAGGCCTCCACCTGCCTCCTTCACAGGGTCACACCCACAGCATTTCTCCAGCAAGTTTCACAACACCTGCCTGCCAGGACACTCAGCCACTCCTCTCTCTGTGACTTGCAGGGAACTGACCCCCCTCTGCCCCTCTGTGTGTCTGGAAATACCTCAGAGCAGCCTCCCTGCTCCAATCCAGAGTGAGATGCTGCTCTGGAAGTGTGGTGATTGCTTCTCTTCCCTTCCAGTCTCCAGCTGCAGCCCCGCCGGCTCTCCATGCTGTAGGTGTTGCTTGTTTTCACTTTCCCTGTCTGTTGCTGCCAGCTGCTTTTCTTCTCCTGACCTCCCCTGCCCAGCATGTAAGGCACCTCAGGGCTTTTGTTTGCTCTCTCTCACTCCTTTACACTGCACTAAACATACCAGATGTTCTGGGCTTGTTGTTACTCGCCTTTGATGCTGATGCTCTGGTCTCAGTCTTAAGGACCCCTTGACTGGAGTCTTCCTCTTAGTTTGGCTGCTTGCCCTGTTCTTCCCTGCATGGGTCCCAAGACAGCTACTACTTACTTCTAATCCCACCCTTACCTTCAGGGTTGGGACAGATTCTCCCTCTCCTGGGGAGTAATCTCGTCCGTATCTTCATTTTCTTCTAGGTTCCCAGGGTGGTTACCTTCACCCCCCAGGACTGGACTCAGTGGCGGAGCAGTTTCCTCTGCTCCTGCACTGGTTCTTTCCATCCGAGCAAACTCTTCGCTGGCTCTCACCAGGTAAATCGGGGAACCGGGGCTCTCCCCTAAACCCCGGGGAGAGCCCCGAGAGTTCTCTCCCTCTGTAGTCTCTCCTGTCTTTTTTCTTCACCTCATCTCCCCCTCTCTCCATCTGACCCTGAATGCCCTCTCAGTGTCCCTTTAAATTTCCTTTTTGCCCAGCTGGGTCCGCCGTGGCAGCCTCCCATTCGCTGCCTGCCCAACCCAGCTGTTTTCTCTT
>NW_005842038.1:1727905-1737133 GCF_000455745.1 Alligator sinensis | reverse complement strand
CTTTCCCTCTTTGGTGCTTTTTTCCTCTCTTTCTTTGGCTGTGTTGCTTTCCATCTCCTGGACTCAAACCCTAGCATTTGGCTTTTCTGCGGCAGCCTTTGATCTGCTGTGGCCCCAGCTGGTTCCTTTAATTGGCTGGAGTGGAGCATTTTTCCCACCCAGGCTCATCGTGGTTTCTCTGGCATCCCTTGGCAAGTTTACCTCTTTTGTTTTCTGCTTGGTGTTCCCGTGGCAGGGTGTTTGAACCACCGTGTCGCAGTTGGTGATACAAAGTGGATCAAGGGCAGAGACAATACAAGAAATGGAAAAAAACCCAGAAGTGACAATTTTATTAATGGTGTTAACATGAGAAATCCACAAGCACTGAGCTATTCCCTGCAGACGTCAAATCCCCTCTTGCTTTTTAAGGTATTATTAAGTTGTTGAAAGCAAAATTAAAAGGGAGATAAATACAGGTGAAGCAAAGTCATTTTAAAACTGCAGCTGGATACTAATAGCAAAAATTTGTAGCATTCATTGAGCTCTAGGGTTACTGAAGCACCTAAGAAGGATCTGAATGTTTTTCTGCTTCAACCTCCTATTTATAAATTACGTTCCCCTCATGACATCTTAGGTGATTACATTTCTACAGTAACACTTTATTCTCATCGTTACCCATGGAATTTTGAGAAGGAAACATAAAAATTGCATAACATTTCCTTAGAAACCTAAGCACTAATGGAAATATGTTGCTAACAAGTTTTGGATGAGATGAGGTTCTGTAGGGCATTCCTAATTAATATAAAATGCAAATAAATAATGTATAATGAAAAGATGAACTTGTATCATGGTAACCAGGCACAGTTGCAAACAATGACAGATGAGGGTTCTTCATCCTTCACCTGTGAAAATGCTGCCATAAAAATATGTCTTCAGAACTGTCCATTGGTATATTTTAACTAAAGCCTGCTGAGTTTTGGAGAGTCAACCAGTTGTCTGATATGCCATTGTAACTTGGAATACTGTAAGCCAAAGGACATTTCAAAAGTATAATCATGGATCAGATGCACAGTGTTGGTGCAAACCTAAACTAATATGACAGGACAAATAATTTATCATTACATTATTCATTTTCTGTCCTTAAAGTACTACCTTATTTGGAATATATGATTGTAATCATCACCTTACAGTTGGGGTTCCATAACATTAGTTTGAATACAGCTAACTACCATGTTTACTCAAATACAAGATGAGGTTTTTTCCCTTCAATCAGGCGGGGGGTGGGGGGGGGGGGGGGGGGAGCCCCTTGTCTTACATTCGCATAAAAGGAAATGGCATTAAATATGCTGTCTATCTTTAGCAGCATGCTAGTAATGGAAACCAACTATGAAGTTGATTAAATGCAGCTACCCCTGATAGTGATTATAAAATATATAGCCCATATTGTGCAAACATGCTGATGGGAGCATACCACAAGGATAGATTAATACAGCCCATCTGAGTTAGTTATATGGTAGAGCCCATTGAGCACAATCTCCCTCAGCATTCCCTCCCTCTTTTTCAAGGCATGGTGAGCCACTACATTGCACGTAGTGTCATGTATGCATTTTTAAAATTTCTTTTCACTCTCACAGCTGAGCTATGCCTTTCTTTCCTATTTTCAATTATTCCTTTTTCTTCCCCAAGCTCAAAAGTCTAGCAAATAGGGCCCCAAACAGTTCACTCAGAATCCCTCTTTCGCCCCCTCTCTCAGCCTTTTTCATATGATTAGTGTGGCCCCACCCTCCATGAGGTGGAGCTGAACCAAGTTGCCCTGTGCCTCATCTGCATATATGTTTTTAGAGGATCCCAGAACTCATAAGAACACCGTTTCCCAGTCGTACATGTGTGTGTGCGTGCGTGTGTGTGCGTGTGTGTGGGGAGGTAATTAGCACATAGATCCTTTGTGGTAGGTGACTGGAATACACACATGCTGAGCAATGCTGAACTGTGTGGTCACCATGGCTTGAAAAATTTCTGACTCTGGTGCGGCCCACCCAATGAGCTATATGGTAAATCATGAGACTTTTGGAATTGGATTAATATTATGCATAGTTTGACCAATCAGGTGGTTTTCCTACTAGTAGGGGATAACCACTTTCTTGGCAGGGAGTAGTACCTTGACTGAGGTAAGGCATAGTTAGTCTCCCATGTTCACTTCCAGTAGGAAGATCTTGGCTATACACCCACTTTATGGAAATGGGAGACTCCTCCCTAGCTTGCTCCTGTGGCCATATGGCTGAGGGCAAACAAAACTTGGGGGCATCTGAACCCCAAACCTTTGGGCTTGGGCCTGCATGTAGGATGCCCACCAAATGATTTGGAAGCATCTGAAGCCCCAAGTTGGGGTGGAGGATGTTTGCTGGTAGTAGGGCCACATATAGTTCTTGAGTGACTCACAGATTTGGAATTGATTTGACTGATTTGACTTGGGAGATGAAAATTTTTCCTTAAAAAAAAAGTTTGTATTAAATATAAGGAGGTACAGAAGTGATGCTTAAAAGTATTTACAGAGTACCTGTACTAAAACTTGCTAGTTTCAAAAGAATTAAACTGCTTCAATTTTGGATTAACTAAGCTTATGGGACAGCAGGGTCTGAGAATAGGGGGATGGAGGGGAGAGAAGGGGCTATAAGTGGAAGAATCTGGGTGGAAACAGAGGGCAAGGGGGCTACCTAACACTCCAGATGTATTTTCCTTGCTATAGCATTGGGAGGGAGACAAATTGAAGGCAATCTCCAAACAATAGATTCTATACTTGGAAAATAATGACAAATTTATAAATTTTCCATATATAGAATCTAATTATTGGAGGGCTGTCTTGTAGTCAATTAAATACAGTAATTCCATGCTTCTATAACTCCTACTTAGACATGTTTTTAACCTATGTCTTGGAATCTGAATGAGGCTATAAAACAATAACCTTGCTTGTTGATCTAAACTCTTATATTCCTACTGACAGACAAATGGGGAAAGGACTGAAATCTATAAAAAAAAATAGCTTGAAAGTTGCCTAATCAAATTTGTTAAAATTGATTTTCAAGATAATTCTATCCAACACCATGCAAATTAGGCTTTGCATGCAACATGTATAAAGTACATCATATATGTTTCATAATAACATTGCCTAAAGATTTTAAATCTCTTACAATATGCTTTTTTTAGTGTCAAGCTACTTTTAGCGAGTGAAAGGAAAAGGCTAGAACTAGATGGCTAGAAGATGATTTTTTTTCTCATATGAAAAATTCTGAAACAAAGACTGTGCCCTATTTTGAGATGAAGATAATTCAATTTTTTTTCACAGGAAGCAAATTCTGAAAATTTGTTTTTGGAAAGAATCAAATAGATTTTCTCACCTGGGTCATCCAGGAACATGATCCTTTTCAGATACTTGTTAATTTCGCTAAGCTGTTTTTTGACAAAGCAATAGCAGAGGATGCTACTGTAGCCCACAAATATCTGCCTAAGCTACTGCTCTGACCTCTGTCAAAAAAGCAGTAGCTGAGCAAAGAACTGTAATGATTTCAGTCAGCAGTTGCTTGGGAAGTGATCTACCATGGAGCCAGGGGCTTGGCAAGCCTAAGATCAGAAGCAGCCTGCCCAGCAGGTTAACATGTATTTTGGGCCCTAGAAGCACAGGAACTACAATGCCTGCACAGTTTGTATGGCCAGAGCTGTTAGGGTACCTGTTGCATTTAACTTTAGTTGCAACTGCTTGAGTGGTGAATTATAGTTGAATTATAGTTGATTTTATATATTATTTGAACTTATTTTATATTCAACCTTACTTAACCATTTCTTAATTTTTTGTATAGCCTCATTTTTATTTGAATTTTTCTTTTGATTGTGTCTGCACTATCAGCTAGCTTTGTGTTCAATTTCACAAGCAGCTTATGTTCCAACATTATCAGCATAGGCATCTGAAATGTAAGCCTTGTTACTAACACAAATTAACTGAATTTGGCACTAGCTGACTAGATCAGAGGTATGACATGATTAGATATTTTAATGAAGGGTGATAAGAGGGGACCAACTGGACAGTGCCCAACTGCAAAGCCCTTGGAATTTCTGGTTTTGATGGACAGACCAAATTAGGAGTCCAGGGCGTGCCCAAATTAAGACACTGGTAAAAGACCAAATTAAGATGCGTGCATGTGATGGGTTTGTTGGAATAAAGTAATATGCTGACAGAACATGAACAATATAATAACCACAAGGAAACCAATCAATGGTAACCAGAAATGGAAAGTCATCAGAGGAGTAAAGTTAAAGAAAAAGCATAACAGGGGGACAAGAAGGAAGTTGGGTGTGTGTCATCATCCAATGACATCTGGACTGAAAAACAGCCATTACCCACAGACAACCACCCTCTAATTTCAGAAACTGACTGGCCACCTTCTTGTGAGGTGGAGTGACATCTGGGATTGGGTGAGACCATTGAACTAAGTGTTTTTCTCTCTATGTAGAAGTTATTAAGATAACATGTAATGTATTAATAAAAGTTAGATTTTAATTAAGTTAAACTGTGTGAGATGTATTCCATGTTAAACTCCTGGTTGATTATGCTTTGGTAATTCTTTACCACCATGATTGCATAACAGAGCAACCAGACTCCAGGTTACCCATCTACCCACCAAACAAGTCAAACCATTGGGGAGACAAGCTAACAGGACACCATGGAGATATCTGTCCAAACTGGGTGTTTACTGGAATTTTACCAAAAAGGACACTTTCTCATGGAATGTTCCAATTCTAATTCCATCTTCCTGATGGAAGACCTTACCACCAAAACAAACAAGAAAACAAAAATTCTGTCCATATCTCAGCAAAACAGTACAATCTTATCCCCAATAAAAATTTAAAAAAAAATGCAGCTGAACTACTCTAGTTCTGTGCGTTTTAAAATCAACTCTGATCCATCCTTACTAGAGTTGAACATATAGTATAAAATACATGAGTTTTCAAATAAAAGTTGCAATTGCACTTTTTAGTTCAATTCTGTCTCTCTGCTGATAACACCGGCAGATTCAAATTCTCACCTGTTTTTCATTACCCTACTTACCACTAACCACATGTGGATTTAAGTTTCTTTATGACAAGGAGACCTAAATCTATTTTAAGTCCTATATTTTTATACAATAATCCGTCTATTTCAATACATCTTATTTTAACATAACAGGAGTACTTTCAAGGGTAAAGTTAAGCATGTATTTAAGCATCTTGTTAAATTAGGCCCTCAAATAGGTCTACCAGGTATCATTAATATCACTCAATACTCCTGTATTTTTCAAGCCTATCCACATTCCCTTATACAGTTGATTTGTGACATTCTTCTTAACTGCAGGAAAGGCTGAAATTGTGGCACCTTATGATAAAGGCAGCCTCTGTTTTATTGGCCCTTGAGACTACCAAGGGAAGGCAGGAGGAGTAAGGTGGTGATCATGAAAACTGCAAGTGAAGATGGCCTAATATTCACTCAAGGCTCTTCATGCCAGCAACCAAGCTGCTTGCATCTCACACACTTTCTTCCAACCCAGCTTCTATGTAGAAGACAGCCACCTTTACTGACCACACAATGTATAGCATAGGCACCTCACAGAGCCAAACTAAGGTTCATTTACCATCCAGTCCAATGACAGGCCCCCAGATCCCATCCAGTATCTCCAAATACTCCTGTCTTTCCCCCACGATGCCTACAATATCCAACTGTTACTTCTCCCTTAAAATCTCCAGTTCTAGCCACCCTGTTGCCATCCTTCTTCCTTCCCCCATCTCCAGTTACTTTCCTGAACTCTATTACTAACTCAGATTCCACAAACTAGAGGTCATGCACCTATCTTCAAATAATTTACTTGAAATATCAAACTTGCAGGTGCACTAAGTTCAGAAGCTATGCTAAAGAAGTTGGTTACATAGGAAAAAGGCCCTAGAATCCCAAGTCATTCTGTTTCTTTAATTGCCTTTTCCTTACAGAGCAGAAAGAAGAAGAAAGAATAACTCTTTGAAGTATATATAGCATGGACACACATTATCATTACTGCTCTTTCAAACCTGTTACACTTTATCATGCAAATACATTTTAGAAAATGCTCTAAATGTCCATTTCCTTAGGAATCTCTATAGTTCTCTGTGTATTTGAGATAGGGTAATAAACATATTTATATAGTGTAAATGTGGCAAATATTCAACAACTATATTCTCAATTTATTACATACAATGGCATTTACACTATGCTATACTGCATTACAATCAGGGTGTCATCAATGGTGTTGCAGAGAATTTGTCCCAATCCAGTACCTGTCTGGCAGAATACGACTCCACCCTGCCTCTAAGCAGCTCAGTACATGACAAATTTGAGGACAGGCCAGGGGTAGAACAGCTGAATCCCAATTATCCTTTCTACTTTGAGAATACAGTGTAAGAGAGTCCTGGCACCATAGCAAATTAACAATGCTCCAAGGCAAACATTCTTACTATTATCTTAACCCAGGAACAGGGCAAACTGTATAGAAACCCTGAACAGAGAACACTAAGTCATATAAAATGTCAGAATGGACAATACAAAAGGCTGACCAATATTTGCCCACTAAACTCATCAGGTGCATCCACTTGTGTTATGAAGGCACCACAATAAACTCAAGAGCAGTTTGAACTAGAGTTAACTGCTCCCAGGTGCAATGAATACACGTGCTCCTAGGACTGCAGCAATTAGAGCGGGGGAGGAGTAGCCCCAGGCTGTAAGGGGACATGTGGGTCAGCCCCAGGATCCAGGTGGTGGCAGAGGGGCTGGCAGGAGCCAGGGGTCTGGCCCCCCACTGGCTGGGCTGACTGGGCACAATTTGCGATCAGTGGTCACTGTCCACATGAGTATTTTATCGCAGTTAATTACTCCACTGTAAGATAGTACTGTTCCTGACAGTAATATCTTATAGTGGAGTTCATTCGTTTACTGCACCCTATTACCAGTGCACATGTGGATGGTAATTCTTTACTGCAGAGCTAATTAGTCAACTGTGCAGTTAAGTGCACATGTAGATGCACCCATTGAACAAGCAATTGCCCCTTAAGTTGCTAAATTGTTCATTCACTTTGTAGGGCAACAAGATAAGCTCAAACTCCAGATCTTTAAAAAGTATTTGGGGCAGCTAATCCCACTGATGTCATTGAAAGTTAGATACCTAAATACCATTGTGAACATAGCCCCAGCCTCTCATTTATTTTTAAAGTTAGTTGCCTAACATCTCTTTGTGCTTTTGAAAGTCTCTCCCTATGTTTATTTTACTAATTGAAGGTTGAAACAAAATAATTAATCCTCCTCTTTTAATTATTTTCATTTAAGATGAGGGACACTCAAAAGCTATATTTTTTTTCATACACTCATTTGGGGCACAAGATGATTTACGGGCAGTAATAAAATATACTTACTCCTATCATCTGATAACATGGGATAGCTTTGACAATCCATTTACCTTTCGTATTTATGTATGATTTCTACAAACTATACAGCAAAGAAAATGAGATTAGATCATTTGTAATTCTGTTGACTCATCCAGAGTGGAAAGTTATTACATTAATGTGGACTTACGTCAGCTAATACTATTTTATCCCATTTGAATCAACATGTTAAATGACAACAAATGGTTTTGAGTAATCAGACACAGAGTTGCACTACATTTCTAATTTTGTTTTAGCATAATGAAATCACTGCAGTGGCACTATTAGCTCTTGAGGCAATAGGACAGTCTTTACATGTGTACCAGTATATGCTATTTGTTCACACAACGAATGCCTTCAAAAGGCTGCAGGACTTCAGTTCACTGATACTTTGACTTTTAGTCAATAATACTCAGAGCATTAATGACTTTCATAAAAGCCAGTATCAATAAACTGCAATATAAACTGTTGCAAGGTAGCTGCTATTGCCATCACCTTGTACTTATGACACAGTGTTGCTCAACCTTTCCTTCTGAGTTACTGAAGTTACTGCATGCACCTTAAAAGGCAGACTAGCCAAACATGCAACATCAGAATTGGTCTTGCACAAGGGTTAACACTGGCTCTATTGCTCTTCAACAGCTACATGATAGGGCTGTGTAAAGCTTTGGTAGCTGATTCAATTCAGAGGAGATTTGGCCTGATTCAGGAACCAAATCTCTGAATCTGAATTGAATCCAGAGACCAATTAAAAACTCTGAATCAGTTCAAAGCATCTGAATTGATTTAGAAAAGCTTCAGAAAAGATTTGGCTGCTTCAGAGATTTGGCCATAGACTAAGCAGCCTCAAGCTGGCAAGTCTGTTGGGGTTGGGGGGGGGAAGGGACATGGTGGAGGGATGGATTGGGGCTGGGAAAAGCCACCCAGCTGGAGCTGGGGGGTGGGAGCACTCAAAGCGGGGCCTCTACACTGCTTGCCTAGCAAGGGCAGGGGGAAGTGGGATGCAGGTGTGGCTAGCTGCAGACGGAAGCGGGAAAGCAGCAGTAGGGCATAGCCCCCACTCCAAGTGCTGCCACACCTGCATCCTGTGCCTTGAATGTCGGCTGGCAAGTGGTGACAGGGCGGAGCCCCCACTCCCAGCACTGATGCAGGTGCGGCAGTGCTGGGAACGGGGGATATGCCCTGCTGCTGCCTGGAGAGAGCTGTGCCTGCATCACGGCTCCCCCTCTGCTGGCTGGACAAGTGGAAACAGGGCATAGCCCCTCCCACTGGGACAGGGGCGGGCACAGCGGGAGGAGCCATGGGAAAAGTCCCCATGGCTGCCCTGCCCGGCCCCATCCCCTGCCTGACCCAGCCTCTCGGCACTTTAAAAAAAAAAAAGCCTGCACTCACCAGTTCTGACAGCATGGATCAGGGCCTCTGAGGGCTCATAGCAGAGCCCCCCCGTTCAGTGCTGGGCAGTGGGGGTAGCGGTGATCGCCTACCCCCCATGTGGCAGCTGCCCCATGGTGCAGTTGCAGTGCGGCTTGGCAGGGCACTGAACACTGTCTGGGAGCTGGGGAGCTCCACCTGTTAGCCTGAGCTCAGTACCACTCAGCCCCAAATGCCCCAGCTCCCAGGAAGCGCACAACACCCTGCTGAGCCATGCTGCACCCACGCGATGCAACAGCTGCCTTGCGGGTGCCTGGCAGTGGAGGTGATCCCCACTGCCCCCCACTACCTCATGCTGCATGGGGGGTGGGGGGGGAATGGGACTCCGTCACGAGTGGCCAGAGG
>NW_005842038.1:1723360-1727895 GCF_000455745.1 Alligator sinensis | reverse complement strand
CGCCCCCAGGCACTGACTGTGGGGCTTTTTTTTTTTTAAGCTCTGCACTCACTAGCTGCAGCAGTGGTGATCAGGGGCCTCTGAGCACTCATGACAGAGCCACCCCATGCAGTGCAGGGCAGTGGGGGGCAGAAGAGATCACCCCCCCACCTGGCACTGACACAGCAGTTGCCTCATGGCGCAGGTGCAGGGTGGTTTGGCAGGGTGCCATGCACTGTCTGAGAGCTGGGGTGGCTCCAGCAGTCAGGTAGAGCCCAGCACTGCTCAGCCCCAGTAGCCCCAGCTCCCAGACAGTGTGCAGCACCCTGCCGAGCCATGCTGCACCCATGCCATGGGGCAGCTGTGGTGCGGGTGCCAGGCAGGGGGGGTGATCCCCATTGTCTCCCGCTGCCCTGTGCTACATAGGGGGGCTCTGCCACAAGTGCCCAGAGGCCCCTGATTGCCACTGCTGCAGCTGGTGAGTGCAGGGCTTTTTATTTATTTTTTTAAGTGCCAGGACTAGGCTGGGGCCAGGCAGGGGATGGGGCTGGGCAATGCAGCCATGGGGGCTTCTCTTGTGGCTCCCTCTACCTGAGGAGAGGCAGGAACAGCCGGAGGAGCTGTGGGAGGAGATACTGCAGCCACCCAGCTGTGCCTGCCTCTCCCCAGCTGATCTGAATCAGCAAATCTCTCCAAATCAGCACCGAATCTGCTGATTCAAACTAATCAATTCAGGACAGTGATCTGAGTCTCCAAATTGAATCACTGTCCTCTGAATTGGCCAAATTCTAATCAAATACTTCCCTATTCGCACACGCCTATTACACAAGTAAAGGCTAGACACAGTATTGAGGAAGTTTATATATGCCAATAACATTAGCGTTGCTGCCCAAGAGACTGGTCTCATTAACATCAGCTCTCTTCTTATTGCCAGCCTCAAGATGATGAAGGAGACAATTTTCACTACTGCAAATTATGTTTCAACACCTCAAAATCTACTGACCACCTAGCTGAACAAAGCAGCTGAAGAACTACTGGATGTGCTTTTTTTGTGCATAGGCAGTGAAACTAAACTCTACTCAAATTATTTTCTCATTGAAGTATTGGCAGCATGTCCTCCTAGAGGAAAAGCCCCTGAGAGAGAGAAATAAAAAGTCAAAGTAGGACATGAGTGGGAACGCTGTGAGGTGCCAATACTTCATGTTTCAAACAGCAGCACTATCTCGATTATATTCAGATTATATATTTATGTGTGGTCCACATGAAATACTTGGATCTGCAAGTCAATACTGAACGTGAAAAGAGGGACTTTTTAATCAATGCCTGTTAACTAGCTACTATCTTCGTTCCACTGGCTAACCCCAGTCTACCATTGGAACATGATCTACCATAATCCTGGCTGAAATCCTGAAATTAATTCTGGAATTGAATATGTGCTGTGAAAGGGCCTTTGCAAGACCTGTGGCACAGTGAAGATCATCCTGAGATAATGGCTGACATCCCTAACAGTCACCCTGGAGTTTACTCTCTCTCTCTATAAAATGAAGTGATGTTCTCTTATAACTTGGGAATGGCTGGGCTTATCTACTATAAACCTTCCAAATATCACTGAATACCATCCAAGGAAAATTATAGGTGTGTTATTTTTCACTTGTCCCTTGTTAGGGCTTCCATTGAGTGGGATTACTTTGCTTCTCAGATAACAAACTGATATCACTCCATTTTGGATGAAGTGAATTCAGCTCAATTGTCATTGTTATATTGATGCTTGCCTTTTTTCAACTCAATTGTCATTATTGATGCTTGCCTTTTTTTTGCTTCATGTTAAATATTAAATGTTAAATATATTGTACCATGTTCTTTAAAAAAATAATCAATATTTTTGACCTAAATATGTTGTACTAAATTCACTAAAAATAAACAAACACTGAAATTACAAAAATAACAACCCAGATGAAGAATGGATATTTCAGCTAGTCCACCCAATAAAATTCACTTACAATAGACTGCATTAGAACATCTCAGAGCAACTATAAGTCATAGATGAAAGAGATGGCTATCAGGAATAATCCCAGGTATAATTGCAGCCATACATCACAGACTATGTTATACACCACTAGTAGTATCAATAATATGATGGCAGATAATATTGATAATATATTGATAGAGAGATCAGCTCACTGATTTTCATCTCCTCCCATACAAAAACAGCACCAAGAGCAGTTCTCCGAGCATGCTGCTTTCAAAAAGGGGCGGGGGAAGGGCTAAAATGACTTAGTGGAGTTGAAAATTTATTGTAACTAGAAAAACCAATATAAAATTTTTCGGGATGACAAGCTACAACAGGTTTTTTAGTTGCTAGACTAGCAACTTCATCTTGGGTTCTGACAGCCAAATTCTTTGCTTCCTGCTCAGGCATTATCAGCACCACAACCACCATGTTAGAAAATTAACATCTCATTTACCTGTGCAATCCAAAGACAGAATTTATACTGGCCTAAATTTATTCTCAGAGGGTGAGTCTACATGTCGACCCACGGCAATGTAGCAACATGCTACCTCATTGTACAGGGTGCTATCATGACCTAGCAATCACGTGATCACAAGCTTCATCATTATAGCAACACACTCCCCTATTATAGTGTGCTGCTACAGTGACAAAGGGGCAAAATCTAACTGTGCGCTGTGAGTATAGCTCAGTAACCACCTGTATTGTGCCGTGTTTCAGTACTTCCAAAAGAAAGCTAAAAGGAAGTACTAAAGCACAGTGCCATAGCATGTATGGTGATGTGTAGACACGCCCAGAGTTTCATTAACAATTGTCGTATGAGAATACCATTCACTCTCCCATAGCTTGATTAACTCGATAGGGATAAGAAGAGTAAGAAGCAGAAAAAACCTATTTTTTTGTTACCGAAGGAGAAGATACAGACTCTGAATACATACAAGGAGAAAATTTGCTGAATAAAATGCTCATTTTTCTATAGTCACCGTACAATGTAGAAGCCAATTATCAATCAGCCATGCTGAGAAGTGTTGTATATTAGCCTGGGAAGAGCAGAGTGCTAATGAGCTATGCTGCTTTTAGTACCCAAGCCAGAACATTTAGGATGCTTTGTGCTGTGTAGACATACCCACAGGTTGCTGCAGTGTCTGCACGCAGTTTGTTTTCCCACACAGTGTTGTTTTAAAGTGGCAGCAAACTACCATAACAGTTTAGAGTTGTTCTAGCACATGAGAATTGAAAGTGCATGTATATTAGCTGCTTTAAACAATTCTCTAAACACAGGGCCTGTTAGCATTCAAAAAACTCAACTAATCAAAGCACCACTATATTTTCTTGCATACCACATTCATTCAAATATGACACACCCTATTTTAGGGAAGCAGAGTGAAGAAAGATTTTTACCTGCATGCAGACTGAATGGAGCAGAGATAGAGCTTACTCTTTAGTGGGTGTGTCTACACTAGACGCTAACTGCACAGTACCCTAATACTACTGCACAGTAGCATATCGGGCAAAACACATGTTAATATGCTATAGTGCAGTAGTATTAGGCTACTGTGCAGTTAACATCTGTAAAAACCTGTGCGGTAGAGCTACTGCACAGTAGCACCAGTTACTGTGCATTCAGTTAGTACTTGGTTAGCCAAGCACTAAACTTAATGTGCAGAAACTACAGTGAATTAATGAACGTGTATATGCACCCAATATCACTTGCTCTCTCCTTGCAAACTCTGTAGCTCAAGTTTTAAGCCCAAAGTGGCAACAACTTTTAAATTCCTGTTCCATGAGGCTGGGTGGGAAAAACAGCCTAGTCCCCAGCAGCCATTACAGGATCTGTGTGCCTCCATACTGGTGTGGAAATCTGCTTCCTTTGTTGAACACCACCCCCCTATTCAGAATGCCTAATTTCTGGGAAAATGATGACATGCAAGTAACTATAGTAATTCAGAAGAAAAACGTGGACTAACAAAGAATACCATACCTAACCCTGCAATCTATACAAGAGCCGCTTGTTTAAAAAAGATAAAGGCCATTTTTTGGAAAACATCTATGTGACAGCATTAGTTGATTTATGTATCTTTAAGAACCTTTCCTAAAGTATAATGGAAAAATTCTGATTTTTCCTGCTGTGAATGCAGAATAAATCCATTGACTGCTGTACGTACAAAATATATTGATGTGGTTTGATTTAATGCTGTGTGCAGTCAGCTTACAAGCATTTTGGCTCCTACACTATGTGGAAATAAGTTTAACCAGGCCTCTTACTTGACTAAGAAGAGAGAGAAAGAGAAGAGAAAATGATGCTGATGCTGATGCTACGTGTTTTAAAATGTTCTAAGATAAGGAAAAACCTTCATGCCTTGTTTTGTCTGTGTGCAGATGTTAACCTCCTCCTTTCCAGGAACCAAAAAAATCCAAAACCGATAGCTGTTCCCAAAACAATGTGTTTGCTGAAAAAGTAAACTGCTTATTGTCACAAACCAAGGGTGTGATTTTGTTTGTGCGCGCTTCGGCACTGCTAAATTATTTCCCGCCACTAGGAGCTTTC
>NW_005842038.1:1722391-1722730 GCF_000455745.1 Alligator sinensis | reverse complement strand
CTCGCTGTCTAAAGTATAAATACACTTGAAAACTTGTAGAGGTGAGAGTTCCTTTGAGAACCCTCCTTGTGATCACTTGTATAGCTTTAAATAAACCAAGATGGCTCTGTTAATTCTAATACAACCACAACACAAAATTTGATTTCTTCCACAACTATATATTGTAAGTTTGGTTGCATTCAAAGGTGAGGAGACCACTAGCATCAATTTTAACGTTTTGATAAGCAAAATATCCTTTGCTATTTGTCACGGCGGGGTCCTCGCGGAGGGCCGTGTGCTCCTTAAGGTCCCTCGCTCCGTGTCAGGCCGGCCCAAGGCACCCTCTAATTCTCGCCCGCC
>NW_005842038.1:1702995-1716395 GCF_000455745.1 Alligator sinensis | reverse complement strand
TTTCCCTGGCAGTTTCTCCCTTCTAGGAGCAGAGCACCGGGGTGCTCTGCGACACTATTCTTTACACATAGGAGGTGATGCATGATCGCAGCAAAAATGAAAATAATTATAATAAGAAAACAGTGCACAATTAACAACTCATGCTAATAATGAAGTGTAATTAATCTCCAAAATTACTATTTTGTTTAGAGTAGGATTTTTGAGAAATCTAAGAGACTTTGAACAAAATTCCAGTTTTACTTTTTATAATTCAGTAAAAAAAGAAAAATGTTATACAGGGACATAAGATCAAAACTTTACTGCTGGTGTGGAGGGACAGGGGGATGAGTGAGGATACTCAACTTGCTGGCCCTCTTAATGTCTCATAAAAAAGATCTACTGTTGACATATTAAAATAAGCAACTAGGTTACTATGGCATAATATATCAAGAGGAATTAATTGAATTAGGGTTCTCAAACTGTGAGTCATGACCCCCCGGGGGGGTCACGAGCAACTTAAAAGGTGGCCGCAAACTTCCCAGGGGGTAAGCATGGTGGCGTGGAGTAGCAGCGTGTGGCAGCGGTACCAACTGGTGGATGGTGGCGGCGGCTGACGCGTGTGAGCTCCCCATCCTCTGCTGCCACCATCCAGCACTCGGGGTTGCAGTATCACAAAGTTTGAGAACCCCTGATTAGGGAATCAGTTTGACTCAACCAAAGCTGTCAATCTCTTTGTGCAAAATATTTCTATTAAAAAAAAATTACATGAAAACAGGATGAAATTAAATGATAAGCCTGGCTGAGTTCTGCTGTGGCCCAGTTTTGGTTCTACAACTTGAAAGGGTATATCCCCAGATCCTCTGATCGCTTACTGAATATAGCCACAATTCTGAAAAAATACATCTTATCATTATCAGAATTTTTTCCATGCTACAACTCCCTCATGTTACATCATGAGATATTCCCTGAGTAAATAAAATATTTTTCTCTATCCTAAAAATATCCATCAGTTTCACACTTTTCCCTAACTTGCCTGAAGTCCATATTCTTTTCCCCCTAAATCCATTAGTTCTTACATTTCCACCCTTCAGATCAGAATATCATGAACAATCAGGCTTTCTCTCCTACTGAATCTCCCCTAAATTGCTGATAGCTGATTTTCACAGTACTCATCAGTGGAGACACGTAAGTTGCCTTAAGATCTCACAAAGCAGAACCATAGGAGTCCCCTTGACTTCACTGAGCCAACACATGCTTAAAGTTAAATATGAGCTGAAGGGCATACTGAATTGGAGCTTGTGTGAGCAGAGGTTCTTAGCATACATATTGTGGACCAATATTTTTGTTGGCTTGGTTGCGGATTTAATTATTTTTCCACTCAGTGCTCAGTCTCCCCACTCAGAAAAAGCATGCCCCAGTCACCCTTATAAAGGTAGTGATGTTTAAAGTGCTTTAAAGTATCTCCATAAAGTGTGTGAAAAGAATCAATCTGAAAAGAATCTCCCTAGAAATGCAGTTATGGGATTCCATGTTATTGTATCTCAATTTTCAAATCAAGTATATTCACTTTATAACTAAGAACTTTTTCTCCCTAGCTACTAGCCCTGTGAACTCAGCCAGACTGCTTAAAGGAGAGTTGAGTTCTTGTTTCCTTGTGCATCACCACAAGCAGTAAAAAACATGTTCAACCCCAATAGCAGCAATGGGTTTTCACAGGTGGAATGGAGTAAAATTTGGTATGCAATTCTGTTGATACATAAGATAACATAGGAACCACACGTGTCTTGTTCTTAACTATGTTCACTTTGGCCAGGTACAGACATTACACTTTACCTGTATAAGTGTTTGGAAACCAGTTTAAACCCATAAGAGTACAGGTTTCAGTGCACATAAACTGGTTTAATAATGGCAGACCTGGATCAATGTGCATTCAAACTTAATCAATTTAGGTTAGACCGGAGAATCAAACTTTTATACCAGTTCCCCTAGCAATTCAAGTTAGGTTGCTGTTCAACAGCACCTCAGGCTTCTTTGCGGCCCCCCCACTAACCGTCCTATGCAGAGAAGCGTGTTACCACTTACCCCATGCTTGGCTGCTCTGGCTGAGCACCCAGCAGGTCCCACCACCGAGCTTTCCTAGACCGGAGCTAGCTCCGGTCTTGGAGCTGACCCTGCTCCCAGCTTCTGCATCCTGGCTGTGGCCAGCTGCCAGCTGCAACCAGGCAGTGGGGATGGGGACAGGGACTGTGCTGCCTCTGGTCTTGGAGAGCCAGGGCTGGGCCCGTGAGGCAGAAGCCTCCATTCCCCATCCACCCTCACTCCAAGGAGCTTTATCCTTCCTATTGCAGAGCCCCCCTGCTGCTGCTGGCTGGGCTGCCAAGTGTGCTATGGTAACCCACTCTGGTAGTGTAGGACTGGACATGGGGAAGGGTCCATGGTGATACACAGGAGTTTGGGGGCATTCCCACCCATACCTGGAAGCCAATTAGGGTGGCCTGGCTGGTTGGCTGCACTTGGCATTCTCTGGTAGCCCCGCTCCCCGCCACCAAAGGGTGAATGTGTGTTCTGTTCTCTCCTGATCTAATCAATACCACTGACGGAAACCCACATAAGTTTGATCGATTCCACCACGGGCTTTTGAATGTCTGTACCTAGCCTCTGTGGGGTTCAACTCAGCATAGAGGTAGGAAATTCAGATTTACACCTCTAAAGTGCCTCTGTTGAATCCATTTTTAAGTGTGGAACTGCACTTAAAGGAAGTGAAATTAGGGCAGAAGGTGCCATAAAGAACTGTTAACACAGACAAGAATAAGAAGAGGATGCAAGGAGACCACATAAAGCAGTGGCATAACTAGGGCAAAGCAACAGGGGCAACCACCCGAGCTGCTACTGTGGATAGATGGATGAAAAAAATGGCATTTGGCACTACTGTGTGATTGTGATGGTGGTGGTAGCAGCAGTAAGAAGTCACTGTTGTGTGGAAGCCGCACCAAGCACCCAACCACATTCTTAGACTCTTGGTGTACAGTAGGACAGAAAAGCAAGCAGGTGCCAAGTGAGGTAGAGCTTTAATACAAGTGTATTAATAATTTGCATTGAAGGACCAGTATCCCAAACATAGTACAAACACACCATTAACCCAGAATAAAAATACTTTTCATCAAAAGCTGATATCATGAATAGGACAATCTAAAAGTGTTGATGTGCTATGGGTGATATTCACTCACATGCAGAAGACCAGCACAAAATTGTGTATTAATAAAGTCCCACTTTAAGAGCCTAAAGTCTGAATGTAAGTGGTCTTGCTATAGACTTTGCGCTGGCTATTTGCATAAGGTTATATTTCATCATCTGGCCATAACTCCTTTTGACATTAGCAAATTAGTCATATCTGTTTTTGAGTGTGGAATAGGGTGCTGTTTAGATTTTGGAGCTCTCTCTCAAAAAATATATGAATTATCTTCAATATGACACTAAGCAAACATTATGATAATGCACTAAAGCAGACGAGATTCAGCCTTTACTTATATTGGAAATTACTGAGCTGATTTTGGGACTTTGGGGAAGGTTTAGAACAGTTTTCTTAATTCAAAGACTGATGTCTCATTTGTTCTTAATTACCTTTCATTTACACACAATTAAGCAAACTGCTTCCATACTTGAAAACTAAAATTTTGCTCATATTCAGAACTACCATAGGTGCTAAGAGTTCATGGTTGTTTCCCAGTTTGAATAAGACCTAACTGCTGAAGCCATTGTTGCTGATCTCAGTGTTTATATAGCAAGGTGTTTAATGATTGCTTTTCTCTTCAGATTGTGTGCAACTGCCTTGCAATCTTAAATGGATGTAATTGACTTGTGCAAGGAAGTTTCCATGAGAGAGATGAAAGGTTTTACTAGTGGAAGAGCTTGGAAACAGCAGCATGCTTCAAGGTTATACAAAATGGTTCAAAACATAATTACTTTGATAGCGTCATCAGACTATGATGCTGATCCCATTTATACTTGTTTAACTACTGATGTCATTCGACTTGCTTTTAATTTATGTTACAACTGTCCAACTTCTAAGCAGCTGGGCGCTGTATGGCCTTTAGGCCATATTAGCAGGGGCCACATACCACGCTCCATATGTATGGGTGGGTCCTCCCTCAGGCTGCTGCATTGAGCAAGCAGGCAGGCAGGCAGGCACTCCCCCATGCACAGGTGGGCAGTCCTGTACTTTAATGCCCTGCTGTCCTGTGTGCAAGAAGGCCAACACCTCTGCCTCTGTGCAGAGTGGCACAGCACAACATAGCATGGTATCCTGCCTCATCTGTAGCTCCATTGTGGGCTCCCTCCTGGTACTGTTCTGCACAGGTGACTAGGCTGCCAGCTCCCCCTGGCATTGCACCACCCCACCCTCTGTGGCTGGGTCAAGCAGTGAAAGCTAGGGGCGTGAGAGGGAGCCCTAAGTTTCTGGCTGCTGCTGCAGCCAGAGCGATAGCTATCACTGTGGTTGGGTGGGAGCCCAGGGACTGCATGCTAACGCCTTGCAGGCTGCATGTGACCTCTAGGCTTCCCATTGGACAGACTTGACTTATACTCTTATAAATTATCAGAAATGGCTGTACTGGATCTAAAATCTTTTATCACAGAGGATTTCTTCACTACTGAATTTGTTTGGGGAGGAGAAAGGTCATCTGTCAGATTTTGATCTTAGTCATTCCCTTTTAACTAAATCCAAACGTTATGCAGAAAGCACACAACATAGTAGACTCATGTTGTTGAAAATGCCAACCCTACTTCCACTTTAGAATTTGATGAGAGTATTAGGCCTGGGTCTTGCTTAGTTTTGATTTTTCCTGTACTGTAAGCCTTAATACTGAAAAGTTCAAGCATTTCTAAAAGGCAAGAATTGACACAGCACACATTACACATTCACGTTGCAGTAATATGAATCTGTTACTTAAAATTTATTTAGCCAAATTCTAAGTTAATACATTTAAAAGACATATTGATTAGGAAAGTGACCATGCTTTCCACATATAGACAACTGATTGATTGATTTGTCTAGAGTTGGTTCTAAAAGCAATTTTTCCATCTTTCTTCACAGCATGAGATAACTTTGTATGTATTTAAATATTGGCATCCAAATAGAGTATGTAATTTACTTCACTAGTGGCCATCAATTTTATGAACAGTGATGGATTACCTAAAACATCCTATGCTAAAGTCTGAATTCTAGTTATACATGCATTGCTTCCACTGATTCCTTTATTTCCAGCAACTTCTTGCTTTGTATGTAGCTGCTCAGGAAAGAAACAGTTGCAGAGAAACAAATCCTTTCTTCAGGTCAGTTCTTGAGTGGTAGCACCATCTAGAGGCCTCAGTTCTTGAAATATACAATAGATTGTTTCCATAACTATAAATTTATTTTAAAAGGTCCATCTTCATTTCACCATTAATAAATAGTTTGAAAATCTGAATGTTCCCTGAAGTCATCATGATGCTCCAACTCTTAAGAATCCTCCTTTACTAGTATTTTTCTGTTTTCCTTTGTATATAAGGATGTGGAAACAAATAGGTATCCAAAAAACAGAACAACAGAATTAAAGAATGTAAAACCACCCCTGAGCAAATGTTTATATATTTTATAGACTGTATATATAATACTGCTGAACACTTGTAAGGAATTTAGTCTGATCAGGCAGGAACAAAGTTTCTGTGTCTGACTTAGAGTTCATGCTTTAATTAAGCATATCTGCTGCTTTATTATGCAATAAGAGCAGGCTTGACACAGTTCTGCTCCCAGCTGCATCTAGTGAAAAACCAACCTCAGTGAAGTTATTATGAAATTAGGATTGGATAGCAAACAGAACTGGTTTATGTGAGATTTCCCTGGGAGAATTTTACCATCTCCTCATATTGTTACAGAAGTTCCCTTCTTTCCCTCAGCCATGGCAATCCCAAATCCTGTAGAGAAGTCGTCCTTCTCAAATTGGAGAGAAATCACAGAATGGGAAAATCTGGATGAGAATTCTAGAGTTCTCTGGCAAAGGAATAAGTCATCTACAATAAATAACACTTACATGGAGTAGAGACAGGTTATATAAGAGAGCAAAAGACTAAACAACATTGATGTTTAAGTTTTCTATGAAATGACCTGAAGAAGATAAAGGACATGATATTTACGGCCAAAGTCATGTTAAGGAATCCAGTTGGTTGTATTTCCAGTCATTTCAGGCATAAAGCAGATAAGATTTCCACTAGCTCCTCATTATCTGTGTTTATTTCTAGATTTTAGACGTGTTGCACAAAAGGGTGAAACAGGTGACACACACATTTATCACACAGTGAAACACTGGGTGAGCTTATTACAATTTACAATAAAGTTTTTTAGTAAATAGTAGGCTCCTTTCTATACATTAGGCTATGGAAGAACAAGAACAAAGTGTTTCTGACCAAGAAATGCAGAATGAACTACTGCAAAACAATAACATCGGGAGTGCTCTCAACATCCTTAAATAGTGTGGGCTACATTCCAACTGAGCCAGAAAGTCTCTCATCTTGGGACTAACAAGGACTTCAGCTATAACACAGGGGCACATAGACTAGAAACACCCAAAGAAATGATGGACATGGTATTGGTTGATCTTCAGATGACCATGACCACCAGTGCAATGCAGCTGCTAAACAGGCCAAAGCCATCTTAGAATGTATTAGGCAGGGTATATGTAGGAAGAACAAGGAAATAGTAATACCACTGTACAAGGTGTTGGTAAGTCTATTTAGGACACCTTGAGAGGTTCTGGTTTAGCTTTTTAGGCTGAGAAACAACACTGGCACAAGATCAAATGGCTACAAGCTGGCTGCAGATATATTTAGACTGGAAATTAGAAGATTTCTAACTGGGAGAGGAATGGTATTTTGAAATTGTGTTCTGAGAAAAGTGGGGACAAAGAAACTGTATGTATCTCAAGCAGACAAAGTACATTTTGGTGTCACCTATAAAGCCTCCACACCAATGATGGTCAGGACTGGATGTGTCCAATACAGATAAACGCAGCCGCTTTTGCAAACCTTCTCTACATCACCATTATCCAGCACTTAATGTTACTTATAGAGGGCTGGCTCTAAGTTAACTTCTTTTCTACAGCCAATATAAGAACTAGATATTCTCCTTTCTTCCTTTGTCCTTCTAGGGCCGTAATGAGAACAAATGGAAGTGACCTTACATTGTGGGACACTCCTTATAGTGTTTTAATACAAATTTCATTACACTGCAAGTCTTGCAGGGTATTCATTAGAACATCCATAAAGTCTTTGTGGAGGGCTTAATAGCTAAAACAAGCTATTGAAATTAGCCAATCATTCTATAATTGAACTCCCTATGAATCTTTTACTGCAGTAAGGTGAAGTAAGTTGCCTGAGGTACTGGATGTATGTTTTAGTGCTTGGCTATGCATGAAATAAATAAATGAAACAGATAAAAGCCACGTGTAGATATTTGTGATTGTTCCTATGCATGGGATGCTCCGAAAACCAGCTTGGACCTGGAAGCGTTGATCTAGACTGGGATACATATTTGACTTTCCCTAGCATTCAGGTCTTTTTGCATTTGATTGTGATATGAAGTTAATTTCTAATTTAAGGCACTGGGTCATGTACAGAACCTGGAAGAAATGTTTGGGGATCTTTTTTTCAGCTCTGGAACTCATATGGGAGCACATGAAACAACTGGCTTTATTGATCAGGCGATGATGGCATTAATATTGATATTACTACTGCAGTAACCCCAGAGGTGAGGGTGCATTTTGCCAAATGCTATCCAAACACATAAGAGCTTAAAATCCCCCAAAAGCCTAGAGTCTAAATAGACAGGACAGTGAGGGGAGGAGGATCCGGGGCAAAGAATTTGCTCACAGACTTACATCATGTAATGGAAAAGCAAGGGAATAGTAGGTCTCCTCACTCTTTGTGCCATTCCCTGCCTACTCTAGCATGATGCACCCCATCAAAGCACATGGCTAGAACAAATACTAAAGAGTTGGGTTGGGGTTTTTTTGCAAACAGTTTTTGAAAGATTTGAAATAAGGGTCATTTGTCAGATTGTGAAAAGAAAATTCTTCATTTATTAATTTTCTTTTGCGAAAAAAACAACAAACTATTTTGAATCTTTCCCTTCTTTTTTCTTTAAGGGTATATTAGATGGCAGACCTCTGCTCCTTTGGACCATTTCCTACAAGTCACAGTGATATTATCCTAGACTTAAAGAGGTAAATTGGCTACTGTCACTCCATAATTGGACTTCTGCTTAGCTGAATGATTCTTACATCTAGCAACATAGCACAAAACTTGTTGCTGAACAGGTTTGGTAGTCCAGTGTCACTCTGTGTGCAACACAGCTAAAGAATGACTGTTAGAGGAAGTTCTCCATGACTCTTTAGCAACATCCCACTCTCTAGTTTTATTTTCCTATGCCTTTACTCAGGTACCAGAGATGCTATGGTCATACCTGTGTATACACATCCCAGACAAGAACAAACTATTTTTGCCCAAATTCTTTTTTATTATTGTTATTATTTATTGACCAAAATGTTTCCTTAAGGAAGTGAAAAAGTTTATTCTCTTTGAAATTCTCCTTTTCGTATTCACACAAAAGCTAAATGAAGTCCAGTTTTTGGCAAACTCATTTTCGGTTTCCCCTAGGTATGCTTGGTTTGGAAATATGAATTATTTATGGGTTTAGTTTTTCATTGAAAACCTGTCATGGTTTAGACAGAAATTCTATATTTCTTTTGAACAGTTGGTGGTTTTCAAGCAGATCTCATTGATACCCACAAGGGGTTCATTTGAAAATGATTCAGGCAGTCTTTTAGAAACTGGCTTGTGCCTAAGGGTATTCAGCCCATGGAAGGATCAGCATTGGCATTTGTCTGGTTCAGACTTTGTTTTTTTTCCTGTAGAGGAGGGATGGGAGATTTGGCCTTTGGAAAAGTAGTGAGTGCCTTAGCTGGGGTGGAATGTCTCATTCTACAGTTTGAGACAAATGCACTTTCATTTAGCAAGCCCAGTGGTTCCTGTGCAGCCAAGATGAAACAGGGGAAGCACATTTTCTTGCTTATTTCTTTCTGATATTTTATTGTGCCCGGCTAGAGCTGCAACAGAGGTAGATGCTTGACTCCAGAGACTTTGGGTTATCACCACTGGGGGTGCTGCATTCTGGGATACTGGAGGAAAGCAAGATGCTCGTTTTATCTCCGTGGAGCAGACTGAAGTTACCCTAACACGAGCATGGTAGCATGGCCCAGAGTTAACCCTTGCCTGAAGTGGTGTCACGTTGAGCTGTTCAGAGGGCACTTAGCAGGGGGTATTGAGCTTTAACATGTGTACACTCATATTTCAAGTGCCTTTAGTATGGTCTAGGTGTAATGCATAACTTCATTCTCTTCACCACTTGACAATCAAAACTGTCTTGTCTAATCCACAGCATAGGACACTACCTGGGTGGGCAATAAGGGAGTCTCTTCAAAAATCGGTACAAATGAACTCAGTCAGAGCAGTGTTCCCAATGGCACTGGCACGAGAGGTTATTGTGCATGGGGTCTTGCAGCATAGATATGTTTAAAATATTTTTAATTGGCCTTTAATTATAAAGAGTTCTCCTCCACTGCGGTGCATTTGGCCAGGGCTGTTAGCACTTCTTGGCTTTTTCTCTCTCTCTCTCTTTTTTTTTTTTTAACTTGCTCTAATCTAGACCCAGTTCCAAATACTAACGCATCAATGTCAGAAACTGCAGTCAAGCACAGCCTGTCCCCAAATCTCAACCTCTAGAAACACGATGGCTCATTAATAACTTAAAAAGGATGATGACACTGATACTATTTATAGGGTCCTGCCAGGCAGGCCTGCCAAAGTTACGGAAATTAACATGGAAAAATTGTCAACGGCAAAACATTAGTGTTTATCAACAGATCAATCAAACTTCAACTACTGTAAATTGTGCTTTTAGCTAAATAAAATGTATCAGCAATGACAGTTTTTTGAATGCCTTATTTTGTTACACTTATGCCCTTGTATCAGTTGCAATGAGAGACGGGGAGAAGGAAGAAAGAAGAGAGACAAAAACTCCCACATTCCTCTCTCCCCCTCACTCTTGTACTCCCCTGACACCTGCCAAGCATCCCACAATTGCTGAGCTCTCAAAAGTTACAGCTACATGTTTCATGATGAGTGGCAAACCAGAATTGCTGAACAAAATTCTCATGAAGTCAATTAAGTGTTAATTAGCTTTGACGGAGGGCACACGAGTCTCCAGCAAGCTAAATAAATGTCAAGGTGATGAGGCTGTGTACTAAGTACTGGGCTGATGAATACTGTGCGTGGAGGAGATCTTATGATATAAATGGTCTTTTTTTCCTTCCTTCATTATTTTTGTTCCCTTTCTCTCTCTCTCTCTCATATTTGGAGAGAAACAGAAATACTACAGTAAGACTAGCATTGTGTCTTTGTGTTTCATGTTTGATTCAAGGTTGTTGAGTAAGAGCCATTTATACAGCGGAGGGAAGTGGGGGGAGGATGAGTTATGGTAACACCAGGCTCAGGTGAGATGTAGTAGGGAGGAACCAGAAGAGTGCAAGGTAGCAATTATAAAGAGACTAGACAAGTTATCCTGAAGTTGCCTCAATTTAGTTAGTCTCTGAGGTGCAAACCTAATATGTCTTCTTTATTAAGCCCAAAGCCAGCCTTGGATCTTGGTATCCACCAATGTATTGGATCCTTTGCTCCAGAATGCCAGAAACAAAATTAGTTGTCCACACATTGTGGAACACAACATTGAGAGTACAGCTATCTTCCATTAAAAAGATACTGGCATTTAGACATCAAAGAGCTTCAGGGCTGTTCCTTTTTTACATGCACTCTTCTGCAGGTGAATCACAGAATCATAGAAAGTTAGGGTGGGAAGGGACCTCAGGGGGTCACATCTAGTCCAACTCCCTGCTCAAAGCAGGACCAGCCCCAACTAGATCATCCCAGCTAAAGCTTTATCTAGCTGGGTCTTGTACCCTCCTAGTGGGAAAATTCTTCCTAATATCTAACTTCAACTTCCCTTGCTGCAACTTGAGACCGTTGATACTGTTGTTTATTTTTCTGTCAGTGCACAGAGGCTTTAAAACAGGCATACACTGTATTTACAGTTGCTTTATTAGGGTCAACCAGCTGGTGGGTCAGTGGTAGACCCTCATTGTCTACCATGCAGGAGACTAGGGGTCAGGTTCCAACATGCATGTAACTACAGCCATCAACGTACTGAATTTCTGGACTTGATCTGTCCTTTGGATTCTGTCTCAATGGTCTAAAGGAGGGATGGAAGGTATGGGCAGCCTCCGTTCCTTCATACTCCTGCTTAAGCATATGTGTTGATGCTCCCGGTGACCGCTCATGCATGCAGCATGATCTAGAAGGATTGATGGTTGCCTGCTAATTAGGGTCAGTGTTCACAGTCAGTCGGAGAGGTGCAATTTATGAGCTTTGTGCAAATAAGAATCAGCCCCTTGTAGATAGTAGTGTTAGATGTTGTAGCCGTGATGGTCCAGGAATTATGCAAGAAGAAAGGATATCTTAGGGTAATATGTTTTACTGGACCAACTGCATTGTTCGGATAGAGTGAGACAAGCTTTTGAATACAAAATATTCTTCATCAGAATATCGGTGGGGGAGGGGGGACAAACAAACAAAAAATGACTCTATCGCTTTGTGGTATATTTGCAATTAGAGGACACCAGTCAAACAATAAAAATGCAGGCAAGGACATTATTTATCTACTATAGAATAGGCCCCGGTCACCATGACATGACCTAACGATGTAGAACAAAGATTTACCCTTTTAGTGTTGATTTCTAATGAGTGAGTATGATATAGCTGAGGTAGAAGCCCTCCTGGGTGGAATAATGGGTAAGGTCTCTAGAGAGTTTGGTGCCACCAACCCACTATGAGGCCTTGGATAAATTGTTCCTCTCCTTGTGCCTTGGTTGACCAAACTGTAAAATGGAAATAATGGTATTTATTTCCAGTGTAAAGCACTTTGTAATCTATGAGTGAAATGTTCTGAGACCTAGGTCATGTTATTAGGACATCCTTTGGTCACTCCCCTTATCAAATAAGGGTCTGCTCTTCTGTGGGGGTGATTTTTACTTTAATGCATTAACCAGATCTGGGGATTTCCCAAAAGCTAAGACAAATAAAAAATATCCTTCTGCATGAATAATTTTGCAATGTATGTTGCTGCCTCACAATTGATCCACATATGCCACATGTTTTCCTGTTATGTGAGCTTTGAATCACAGGCCACGGCATCCTATTTCTCCCTTGGAAGACACGTTGTTATATGTGTCTATGGGAAGGGCTGGTGGGTTTAATAATGTAGAATGGTGTAGCTACTGTAAATTATACGCTTGATATTAAGGGATACTTTATAAATTATTTAGAAAATGTTAATAGATGTTTTAATAAAGAGTCAATCAATAGTTATGGGCCCAAGCTGGCATGCTGCTTATAATCTTGGCTTTTACCTGTCTGTAATACTTTCTATTGTTACTCTTGTAACCATATTTTATAACATACGCTTCCCACCTCCAAAACATGTTTATAACATCTGTTTATTAAGGTTGGAAAATATTAATTCTGTTTTGAAAAATTTCTTGAGGTTTTGAAATGTTTCTAACCTAATGTGGAGCTTTAAGCAGCCCATTGGTTCTCATCCTGATAACACAGCATTTAGGGCTCCAGCCTGGGCTCTGGGAGACCCATGTTCAAATCCTTGTGTTGCTTTCAGTCATGGGTACGGTTTGGGCACCTCTACACATGTGCTCCACTGTGCAGCCTTTAGTACTTGCTTTAGCAAGTACTAATGACTGTGCAGTAGGGTTGTGCGAAGCTTTGGTAGCCGATTCAATTTGGAGGAGATTCGGCCCAATTCGGGGACCAAATCTCCAAATCCGAATCAAATGAGGAAACCCATTAAAAGGTCTGAATTGAATCAGAAGCCTCCAAATCGATTCAGAGACTCAGGTGGTCCCTGCTCGCTACTGCAGGGAGCAGGAACCGGGCTCCGTGCTGGTAAGTAGGGGGCGAGGGGGCTGGAGGAGGCGGAAGGCAACCATAGGGGTACCCTGGCCTGGCCCCATCCCCCACTGGCTCCCCAAGCACCCCACCACCTGGCCCTACCCCTGCCTGCTCCCTCAGCCCCCCCACATGGCTGCCCCACCTGGACCCAGCATTGCAGCACTTAAAAAAAGAAAAAGCCCCGCATTCACAGGCTGCAGCAGTGGTGAGTGGGGGCTCGTGGCAGAGCCCCCCTGTGCAGCACAGGGCAGTGGGGATGCCCCCCCTGCCTGGCACCTATATGACAGCTGTTTAATTTTGCAGTTGCAGCACGGTTC
>NW_005842038.1:1692507-1702116 GCF_000455745.1 Alligator sinensis | reverse complement strand
TGGAGAACAAGTTAAGAGGCTGTGACTTGGATGACTACACAGTCTGGTGGGTGGCGAATTGGCTAGAGGGTCGTACCCAGAGAGTGGTGGTGGATTATAGCTAGCCTCTAACCTTATTTCCACACTTGAGGTACAGTAAAACCTCATTAAAACAAACCCTTTTTTTCTAACAGACCCTTGATTTGAACTATCTCAACAGCAGGAAACCATTTTTTTGTAAGATGATGATGACGATGATAATGATGCAGCAAATTGACTAACTCTATTATCGTGAATGGCCCTTTTTAACTAATTTTGTTTTCAGGTCCTATGCTGGCTTGTCATAACGAGGTTGAAGTATCTATTGTGTCTATTGAAAAGCCAGTACTGGGTGAGTGTCTCTGTACAGACATTGCCCAGGAAGACTTTTGCTGCAATGCACTGGAAACGCTCCCTGGCACATAGCATTTGTCAACATACACAAAACTTGCCACTTGTCCTTTTCATACCAGCACCCGGCTTTGTGAATTTTCCAACAATTAATTCCATTCTCCAGAACGGTCTTCGCTTGCCATTCTACGTGCTTTCAGTCTGTTATTTAGTAGTGTTGCTGGCGCCAGTTGATGAGTGCAATGAAATTAAAATGTGATAAAACAAGGAGGGGTTTGACAATGTGGAAAAATGCTGAGCACATGGACTTATTGAGACAAAGCAGTTCTATTTGCAATGCTTTCCAAATCAGGAGCCTGTTGCTGGCTGAACCTGTTGTTGCCCTTCAAGTTCTTGTCAGGCAAACATCTTCTGTGGTGCTGAAGATATGCTCAACAATGTGTCAAAGGCAGCCTTTAACTTAAACACTTGTCGCCTTCTCTTTATGCAAAAGTACAGCTGAGTGGCCCTTTATCTCTTAGTCTTGAAATCTTCCTTACAAGCTCCTAATGGCATCACCATTTGGCATCTTGTTGTATCTCACTAGCTCCACATCCTACTGGCTGAAGAGCTCTCTGGAGTTCAGGACAGTCATGTTTCCTTCTCTTCTGTCTTCACCCAAAACTTTTCCTGGCCTTCAGTCTCTCAGGTTTTGACTAGGTTGCTGGCAGAGGAGTGACTGCAGCAAGTGCAAAGCCATAAACCTACCTTACACCCCTTACACATGTTACGCTTAAGTCATGATTAAGCTGTTAATCACATCTGGGCTAAGGACAGACATTTAAAAAGCCTGAGCCTGCATTGATTCAATCTTTGCAAGTTAGTCTAACCTGCAAAGCTTGAACTGATTTGGAGGTGGATAGACTTTCCCTTTTCATTCCAGAAATGCAGGCATATGCCTACAGTGGCTCAGGCTAGAAGCCAGGGGGCACTAGACCAGCCCTCCCTTCCCTTCCATGGTGCTGAACTGAGGGAGCGGGGTGGTCAGGACTGGGCAGGATGCTCTGATTAGGAAGGGTTGTAAACACCCACTTCACCTGCACCATCCCAGGCTGTTAATTAGCTCCAAAAAGCCCTAAGCAGACACTGTTCTGTCTGCCTTTGTCCTGTCTGCCAGTTCCAGTGAAACCAGAGACACACACACACAGATACCTCTCAGCATTAGCTAGCATACCACATCCCTAAGGTCTGTGTGTGCTGTAAGAGATGCGAGGGAGGGAGGAGGGGATCCCTGCTTGAGCAGCAAGGGAAGTCAGGCAGACCCTGTGCCTGCAGTCTCCCTTGGAGCTCTGGCTAGGGAGGAGGGGTTGGGGCCAGCCTGTTCTTTGGAGCAGAGAGCACAGCACAGCTCAGCACAGCCCAGGGCTGCAAAGCATCTGGGATGCTGGGAGACTCTGATTTAATTTAAACCAGGAAGGGGTCTGGGACAGACATTGCATAAACCCGTTTGACCCAAATCAGGTAAGTCTGATACTACATTCAGCCACATTTATCTTAAACCTGTCAGCCATTTTGAAATGGGTTTATGTGCACTGAACATCTGTTCTGTTACAGGTTTAAATCAGTTTCTGATCAGTTTCTGAAACTTAAATTGGTTTATGTGTAATGTCTGCCCCTAGACCTAAAGTAGTGACCTGGCCACACGTTCATTCAATTAATGATGTGATAAAACCAGACATAAAGTTATTATGCAAAATATGTGTAATAACTGTGTTACTGGTTCTTATCATGCCCTTAATTGAATGTGTGGCAAGTGTTCCCAGCCCCAGAGCATGCCTGGTAGATAGGAGTACTGGTCAGTGTTCAGAGTGCCCAGCTATGAGGTCACACCATGTGTCCTGGGGCTGGAAACCCCATTGGCTGGTCAAAGCTGTCAGCCATGGGGGTGTACCATGCAGTCCCAGGGCTGGGGGGTCTGTCGGTTGACAGGAATCCCAGATACAAGAGAAAAGACTGCTAGCACAGAGGGAACAGGCACGATCCCAGACTCCCCCTACAATGGCAATATGGCTAAAGTGACCATAATAATTTTGAGGTAAATCCAGGACAGGGCAAAATGAGGGGGGGCATTGGGGGTGCCACACACACAAACCTACACATGGTCCCATGGCTTCCAGAAGTGAGGCCAGGTAGGACACACACGTGCACGTGCACACACACACACACACACACATGCACATGACCCTACGGCTCCTCCCCCACACTTTACTGCACAAACAACTCCACTTGCAACCCAGAGGACCAGGAAGGAGCCTATTGGCTGGTCTCCCTGGAGAAACTGAAGCAGAAGTCCCTGACTGGCATGAATCCACCTATACATGCCTGGTTCCTGACTCAGGAGCTGGGCACGTGCTGGCAAGTTCCCACCAATCCAGGACTTTGACTTCAATTTCCTTCAACAGCTGGGATGCCAAGACAACCTCTGATATCTGGGAGTATCCCAGCCAATCCAGGATATATGGCCAACCCAAATATGACATGATGGGATCCAATGCCCGATCCCACAATCATGTGTCCTGACACACACATCTGGTATGGCAGAATTGTTGGGCTCATGCATCAGATCCCATCACAACTTCTTTTTAATATTGTCACTGGCCTTAGACTAGCTAGCTTGGGTATCAATAGGTGTAGTAGGACGAGTTTCAGCAGGAGAAGTACTCATAGGGCTGCTTGGGCTTGTAGAGCTAGCACTGAAGCACACACTACAACAGCTGCAGTGCTCTTAGTGCCCAAACTAGCTGGATTAAAGCTGGTCTGGGTGTGTGCAATCACTAGTGTAGATATACCCTCAGAGACAGCACCTGGCAGCCTGAAGACTTGCCTCTTACCTGGTGCTACTACAAGGTCACCAAGCCAGAATGACAACCATGAGGCTGATTCTAGCCCCTATTACACTGCCCTGGAGGTGTATGGGGTTATGGAGAACCTGCATCTGGCTGAAATAGATTTCCCTTAGCACAGAAGCAATATAGGACTGAAGTCAAGAGCCTTACATCTCTACCCCTATTATGCTTGTGATACAGTTGCATCAGGGAAGGGGCATGGTCACAGTGCTACAGGGCTTCTGGGCTGTGATGCAACCATGGGCACCTAAAGCTGTCCAACTTTCATTGGGGCCTATTTCAAACATTGCAACAGCTCAGCATCTGGGGAGCACCAAGGGGCTCAAAGCAAACCTTCAATCCCCTACTGAACAGGCCATGCTTTCCCTGTTAGGAGATGGCATAGCACAGAACTGGCCCTTTTAAGTGTTGCAGTTATAGGAAATGGTGCTGCAAAATACTCGCTCTTCCACTAGGCATCCGAGAACATTTTTGCTCAGGTTCCTCCTTCCCCTTCAGCTCCCCCAACCCTGAGCCCCACACTTCTTCGGTTCTGTGTATTGAGTGGAGCAGTCTCTGGCTCCACCGCCATGCTTACAAAACTCACACACTTACTGGATGGACTCAGGAAGCCCTTCACAGTGTGGAGACCTGGGACCAAATTTAATCCCTAGTATAAACACAGCCACAATTTCTGAAGTCCATAGTGATTTTGATGTGCTAATAATAGCCTTGCGGCTCATTCCAAGCACATTAAGAATCAAGCCAAATCATCACTCTAACCTCCAATCTAAGAAGCCTCCTTTTTGCAGAATTGAAAGCTTTTGCATATGTATTTATTATAATAAAAAATGTCACAACATGCTGTCCCTCACTGCCTTTTTTCCAGGGCTGAGAAAACAATATCAGAGCAGAGTGAGAGTGGCTATTCCCATTGCAAGAGTTGCTATACCAGAACAAACAAATGGTCCATCCAACCCAGTATCCTGTCTCTGGAGTCTCAACGCTACAGAGGAAGGCATAAAATCCCCATATTGTACCTAATTATGCAGTAATATACCACAGGAGCCTGTCCCAGCTGGCTGTGTTATCAACTCATCTGAAACCTGGAAGTGTGGAAATCTCATGAGAAAACCTGGTCTTTTCTGGCTTTCCAGACTCTAAACTTTAGGATGCGTTTTGGAACCGAAGCAACCCACTGAAAATATTGAGGTTCCCTCGCAAACCAGAGAGCCCTTGAACACAAACCCCACATTAGGGCTGGCTCTCCGTTTTCAGAAAGTCGATTCTTCCTGCAGGATGCAAGAAAATATGACCAGGCACCCTTTTATTTTTGTTCTCCATGTGCCATGCACGATTCCGAAACTTATTGAGAATTTTGTCAACAATCAGCTTTATAAAAGCTCTGCACATTGTCTGCATAAAAGCCCTATTTTGACGAGAAAATGACTATTAATGAGAACATGTTCTTTCTGGCATCAGACTTGAAGAGACACAGGTCATAAATCTCTTTGATCTTCTTGCAAAAAGCTTGAATCAAGGAAAGAAGCAAGTTCATTCTTTTTTCTTTTCTTTTCTTTTTTTTTTTTTGAAGCTTCTGATTGAAACAATTCCATTTAGTAACAAGTAATTTATCATGCTTTTTCCTCCCCCCCCCCCCCCCCCCCCCCCCCCGGTGCTTTTGTTTGTTTTTGAGTCTTTCTTCCGACACGCCAGTACATTTCTCCTGACGTATAACCTACCTTTTTATTTCTTTAGGATTTTTTTTTTTTTTAAAAGAAACGTGAGACCAGCAGTGGGGAAGTTTAAAAAAAAAAAGAGAGAGAAAGAAACAAAAGGATAACTATAAAAGTGAAATGTGAAAAAGAAGAAGAATCCTAATATTCCAGTTCGGTCAATGAACTGCTGCTTTCCACAAATGTGTCAATACTGCCATCTCTTGCCTCTTCAAAACTTCAGCTGGAAACTGTAGTGCAATGTGTGTGGAGAATACAGGCACACACCTACACACAAAAGAGCTAAGTTTCTTTACAGGAAAGTGAATGCATTGCGACATATGCATACACACACATGCACGGCGACATACTGTAGACGGGGATTATTTCTTGCAAATTGTTTCATTTAATTTTGTCAGGGTGCATCCATGATGTAGCTTTAGCTTCACCTTAATCCAACGCCGCTAGGGTGAATAAATCCACCGCTGGTGATTTATCTTTTAGCTTGTAATGTGAGTGATCTCAAGCCATGCTCATGGGGAGAGAGAATCTGTGCTATAATAAAAAATGATCAAATTGAGCTCGTATATCTCTCCTTGTGTCATGAAAATTTGTGTTCACTTATAAACCCCCCCACACACACACACACGCAATGCTTATACACAGCACACATATGTGCAGCATGTAACATGAGTGTTTTAATAGTTGTTCTTTGACAAGGTAGAGGTCCTGTGAGAACCTGAAGTTTGATAAAATATGAATTTAGAGATCAAGTGCATTTGTACATGTGGTTGGCGATGATTTGTGCCAAAAGGTCATTAACCATCATGTTACATAAATGCAGTGGCCAATGTTTTGGACCTTACAGCTGTGATCTACTCTGGTATTATTGATTTGGCAAGATCAACTCACAAGGGCTGCATAGTCACTTGTCAGTGAGAAATGTTGCTTTCTAGGCTGATACTAAGTACAATCCTAAGCTTACATGCAGAAGTCTTTAATTTTCATATCTGAACAAAAAGCACTTCATTTTTAACTGCAATCCCATAGTCTTAGTTATAGGAAATATGTGGGTTTTTCATAGTTTCATAGTTTCATAGTTGGTAGGGTCGGAAGGGACCTGAGCAGATCATTAAGTCCGACCCCCTGCCATGGAGGGAAAAAGTACTGGGGTCAAACGATTTCATAGATTTCATAGACATTAGGGCTGGAAGGGACCTCGGAAGATGATCGAGTCCAGCCCCCTGCACAAAGGCAGGAAGTCAGCTGGGGTCATAGGATCCCAGCAAGATAAGCATCCGATTTTTTCTTGAAGGTGTTCAATGCAGATGCTTGAACCACCTCCGATGGCAGGCTAAAAGTTTTGCTTTAAGACTTTTTAAAGCAAAAGTCAATGGAAGTTTTATATTAAGAGTATACGCTGAATTAAAAACAAAACAGCAACAACAAAAACACTAAATGGGAGAAAACAAATGGGGAAGAAGCTAGGATTTAAATGTATGTCACCATTCAAGCAACCAAAAAATCACTGCCATTAAACACTTCAGACCTCACTGATGTAGGGACTGGTCCAAGTTGACTCAAGTGAACACTTTACCAGGCCCTTGATCAGGTCATTTAAGATGATCAGACAGAAAAAAATGAGAGAAAATTGTTGTTCTGATTCATTTGGGAGGCTCATTTTGCTATAAGCTGCTCAGTAGCAAGTGCCCCAGTGAGACGTGTGCGTAGGAGCATGAACTGCGATGTTGGAACAGCTGCCAATAGAATGAGAGAGAAAACGATGGTGAACAGCCAGTGTTACTATTCCCAAGTTTCACTAACAAAACCCTCAAGGTTGCTCGGTATTTACTTTCCATGCACGGTGAGTTAGTGTATTGCCAATACACCAGTCTGTAATGTTAAACATCCTAAACCCCTGCCTGGTTTGCAGACAGACCTACTCTTAGCTATTTGCTACTGTTATTCTGTCCACACTTCTGTGCTTTTGCAATTATATTTTAGTGGATTTTGGAGGCATGTGCATGTGCATGAGTGTGGGTGTGTATCAGAGTGTGCAGGAGGTGAAACAGTTAACACGAGGCCAGCATCGCTAACCCTGGGAGTTGCCTGCACTGCAGAGCAAATGCTTTATCAACAAACCACAGGTGTACAGCACCAAAGCAGATAAAAACATATAAGACCCGAGATGACAGTTTTGTGTCCGAAATACATTCATCACCCAAAGTACACGTGTACACCCGCTACACACAGTAGGTATTTTTCTTGCTTTGTTCTCGAGATAGTGAAGTAGGTGAATGTCTTTTCCCCTCTCAATGTGGTTGGTCCAGAAAGTTGACTATGCAAAAGTGGCACCTTCTTATTCCTGCTCCTTGGGATTCACATCCATGCAAGTCCTCCCTTTCAAAGCACACAGATTTGGGGCTCTCAAGGCACAGCCCTGTGAGGAACAGCTGAATGATGATAGGTTTCTGCTGGGCCAAGCCTTGTGGGGTTCAAAACTGCCCCAAGATCCCAGTGGAGCCACTGAAAGTTTGGCTACATTTAAAGCTCCTGGAATGCTCTCATTGTCCACGACGCTGAACCATCCTGTATCTTCAATCACAGCTTAATTTTGAATCCATTAATAATAATCAGCTGCTCAGAGGTTACAGTAGCGAGGGCCAAAAAAAGCATCGAGACAGATAGATCTACCATCTGATCTGAGCAAATCATTTGTTTTAAAATAAAACACACGCTCCTTCCTTTTCAGATCTATGTTGGGCAGTTGCCACCAGATTATTTGCCTGCTGTTATAGAAAGTTGTGCCTGAATGAAACATATGGTTAACAAGTTGAACTGTTATAGGCACAGACTTACTTCAGAGAGGGAATCAGACCTTTAGAAAAGATTCGGTGCTTTCTTTTGCAAATGAAGGTCTGCTTTCTGGTTATCTAGCAGCTGACCCCTGAAAAGGATTCTGGTGCGGAGAGAGTATGGGCCAAAGAGCAGAGTGGGACATGGATGCTCTCACTCCCTGGTCCCTGCAGAGAGAACGAGTTGCACAGTGGAGGTCCATGAAGAAAGACGGGTCTTATCATACCTAGAGCCTCAAGTGCCATGTTCTGGTTAGCATTTGGGTGCAGGCTCTCAACGGGCAATAGAGGGGTAGGGGTTGGGGAGGGAGTTGGAGGATTATTCACCAGCTGTTGTAAGCAACACCTCTGCAGTGTTCTCCCCATACCGCGGGTATTCTGGCTAGGCCACTTCACTCTCACCTCCTCCCAAATAGCACAAAGCTACCCATGGGCCTCAAGGCTGCACACAGGAAAGACCTTGGCCACCAGTCAAATGCAGTCATTCCTGAAATATATCCCACTGCCCAATACCAGAAACTCCCACGTCAACCCTCGCGTTATAGCAGCATTTACACAAAGTGATATCCAGGGCCTGAATCTTCCCCCTGCAGAGCACCAGTAACGTTCACTGGAGTGAATCCGAGTTACTGGCATCTTGCAGGGGAAAAATCAGTCTCCTAAGCATCTCTTTGGGAAACTGCTCATAAAACTTAAATCTAAGGAAAGGCAGCCTGGTTGAGGAAGAAGGCTCGGGATGGGCCTGTGTCCTGTAATGCAGCTGGCTAAATGAAATATCCATTCTCTCCGACAAAGCACAGCTTGGAAATGTACCTGGGACACCCTAGGAGGCATGAGGAACACTAACGATTAGAAAGAGCAGGTTGCATCTTCTTGCCCCAGTCTCTGTCTCCTTCTCCATGTGTGTTTCTCTCTCTCCTTTAATAACCTTCTCACTTCTTAAAACATTTGAGCAGAAATGCAAGTTTATCGTTCCCAGCCCAAAATAACTGCTTTCAAACAGACACACTGGGCAGCATTGCATGCCAGCACCATGTAACTCTCGGAAGCTGGAAAGCTCCAGCCAAAACATCTGTCTCTCCTGAGTAAATCTGCACACTAATTGCCTGCAAAAAACCATAGATCATGTATTTAGCATCCAAAGGGATCACATACTTTAAGGAACATAAACACCAGCCATCCCACTCTACAGACGCAGTGTATTGAGCAGGCCTCTTCATTCAGCCCAGCTTTTGTTATTTTTTTGCCCCCTCTTCTTCATTGATTTTATGCCAGGAGAAATATTATAGCAATACCACTGATGACAAATATGATATCTCCATCCCTACTCGGTTGAGCTACACACATGCCTGTACACACTAAGTATTAACACTGCTCCTGGCCATTATGTTTGCACATGGGAAAGGGGTCAAGGAGCGTTCTCTCTTTGCAGAAAGCCAGGCTAAGTTGCAGTTCATGAGTCAGTTCCTCAGCTGGTGCAAACCGTCTCATCAGAGTCAATGAAACTATTCAGATTCACCCCAGTGAGGATCCAGTTTCCAGGGTCCTCATAAGCTCATGGCCTGCATCCTCCCCACCATCTCTTGGGGAGTTAGTCCAAGGGCAGCAGTCTTCTATCTCCGTGCCAGCTAGTCACACTAGCTGATTATGAAGGGGACAGTCATTGCTTCCTCCAAAAGGCTGATAGGGAGGATCTTGGAGGAACTGCATCTCTCTGAGGCTCCATTTCTCCTACAGCAGAGTCATCGTTACCACTGATGCCAGCTGGTAGATCCCAGGCAGAAACAATGCCCATAGCAAATCTAC
>NW_005842038.1:1682235-1692476 GCF_000455745.1 Alligator sinensis | reverse complement strand
GGTTACTGCAAGACCCAGAACAAGGGTCTGGTCCTCGTCTGGGATTCCCAGGCACTTCCACAATACAGGTAATCAGCACTACTAATAATGACAATTAAGCATACATGTCAGCATTAGTTCTCTCCCCTCAAACCTATACATAGCATGATGCATATCACTCCTCTTTGTCTTGCTTTCACAGCAACCTAGGCTCAGCCGAGTTCAACGGTTCGTTAAGGGCTCCTAATATGCTTCAGGCTCCCTCTATACGAGTCGAGAAGAATTGAGCCCCCTCCATTTCATCTTCTCATCATTCATTATGCTCCCATCTGAGAGTGCATCAGTCAAATCTGCTGTGGATTCTTTTATGGGTAATTCATGTCTTTCTTCCCACTGCCTTTGTAGGGTTTTTTTTTTTTCTCCTTAGGCGTCATTAGACTGCTGGCTGCCCACTTGAAAAGTTTCTTCGGCATCCCTTTAAAATCAGCAATATCAGACAATATGAAATTCCTCATTTGCTCCCCCCCCCCTTCACTTTTTTTTATCTTTTTCAAATACTGTGGATATTTCCCTCCAGAACATTTTAACTTCCTTATGCTCCCTGAACATATGCTTGGAATCACGTCGTACATCAGAGCAGCTCCAGCAGTTGCTGTTATCGCTCAAACCAAGTTTACCCTCCTGGGCTGGTGTCCAGCTTCCAGACCGACTTCACGGATGTGCGCTGGCGAGGAGGAGACCCGCGGCCAATCACCGCACATTGTGCGAGCGTGAATTCGTGCGTCAGCTGTACATTGGTGAGCACGAACTGTGAGTTTGTGCAAGCATTGAACAATTGGAGAGAAAGAGCAGAGGCACTGCGGTTTGCATTTAGTTTAACAAGTAGGTGTTTTTTTTATGAGAGGCCACAGGAGATGCTGGAATAGTAAATGCACATCGTAGAATAACTGGTTAATGCAAATATGGTTTATGGGAGATTGCCTCTGAAGGCATGTTAACTCACAAAAGCCTGCTATGGGGTTTCTTGAATCTTCTTTAAATGCTATTGCTATTAGACACTGTTGGAAATCACATGCTAGATAAACCGGCTGCAGATTTGGTCCAGCATGGCACTTTCGAAATTCGGACATGGCACCTCACCTCAGAAATGTGGTCCTAGCTCTTTACCGACACATTAGGCTAAAGCGGCAGGTGTTTTATCTGAAGCTTGGGGCATGGAGTGGAAAATAAGTGAGGCCCTACTGTAAGCTGGACCTGATCCGAAGCCTACTGAACGCAATAGGAGTCTTGCCATCCACCTCAGTAGGCTCCGTATCAGGTCCCTTTTTCCAGTTGCATTTGCAGTAACCACATCCCTCCCTCTTTCAATACGTTACTTTCTAATTTTATATTTTTTTTCCACCCGTTGTTTTTTTCTCGGCATTGCAAGCTTCACTCTGCTCCTCTGTGACACATCAGGTATACAGGGGCATTCTCAAGAGCTCTTCTAACAGATAGAAATAAATCATCGCTGCCTGATAGCTTCTAAAATCCACTTTTCTTTCGCAGTAGTTCCATGGTGTAGTTTTCACTGGTTCAGGTAACTCATCCCTTGACACAATAATTTAGTATCAAGTGTTTGTCACTTAACTTTGCTTTCTTTTTTGTTTCCCAACAAAACCCTCCAGGTTTTTTTGGTCATTCCCCTGATCCTAAGGCTGTCCTCGATGTGGTATCTGGATCGTAGGTTTTGGATTCTGCATAATTGAGCAGGCCAGACAACTGCTCCAAATGTCGTGTATGTACGTGTCTACATATACATGCATATATTTGAGTGCAAAATTACATATGTTCTGTCTCTTTAACCAGAGAGTATCTGTAATGATTTAATGATGGGTGTTGATGGTTAGAGGCTGCCTCTCTCTCCCTGAACAGTATGAATAAAGCAATAGGGCATCTGTGAAATACGGATGTGTAAATCTCAGAACAACAGGGGTAGTTTGTGTGTTTCCTATTGCCTAGAACCTACCATTTCTGTTGTGCATATCTTTTATTTATTCACTCATGCCTGGCTTCTGATTCTCTGGGATATTTGTACGATTTCTTTGTATGTCTCTTGCTGTTTTGTCTGAGAACACAGATGGTTGAATGAGTTCAGGTAAAAGATGAACCTTTCCCACTCAAACCTGTATCTATAACATCACCTAATACCAAACAGACAGGGCAGTATGGTTCAGAAACAAACAAAAAAATGCTCTCTTCACCACCTGCCTTTCTGAATTCATGCAGATTTGGATGCGGCAGGTAGCTCCGGGATTCTCAGGAGAGAACCACGTCCCTGAGATTTTTTCCAACCTAAGTTTGCAGGCACAAGAGATTTGGTTAGCTCGGCTACGTTCCCAATAAACATTTGTATGTGTGTGTTTATCAAAAATTAATCTCAACTGGAAACGCGTGCAAGTTCACTCATTATTTGACTAATCAGCGTTGCATAGGCAATTAGCAATCCTTCCAAAGATTCGAGTGGGACATGAATTGCAATCTTCGCTGCCTTTAATTTTATAATGGAATGCTATACAAAAGAAAATAGCGTCAAGAACCAACATATGTGTGCAAGGGGATGTGCCGAAGAGGGAGTGAGTCTTTGGAGAAATATCTGAGTTGACATCATTTATATAATTTAAGAAACTTGAACTGTCTCAGGGCTTTTATACTGGCACCCACTACTGCATTTTGCTCAGCACAGTCATAAAAAAATAAAGCCTCTCCAGGAAGCACAAGGAGGGGTACTTCGATATCATGACAACTCGTGGTTTAGTGGCTTTGTCATGACTTGAGGACAAGAAGTCCCTGTGTTGCAGACTCTGCTCCTACTCTGACCTCCTGGTGGTATTAGTTAAGCATCTGCATCAAACCACAACCTCCATTCTGAATTCAAAGCCCACTAAAATTATAAGGACTGTCCTGTGATTTCACTGGGGCTCGGTAGCCTCTGCATTCGGCTAAAATGTACAAGCCGTGACTATTCCATGGTGGCAGCATGTCCTGTTTGGTATTTTCTTGAATGTGTCCTGCAGTCTACTCAGGATGACTCCACAGCTGCTTTGCTCACATCAGGAGCATATAGGCAGGAGTAGGTTGGTAGGACATGCCCATCGTCATCCTGGCTTGGGCATGCTGCCACCAAGGTATAACTATACCCACAGGAGGTGTGAGGAGCAATCCGTGTAGCTTGCAGGGGTTAACTATGGAGAGCCATCTATTCAAATAGGATGACCAGATCAAGAAAACTTCCTTCCAGATGGGATGGTAACTAAATGGATCATTTGGTAGGAAACTGAGCACATCATCAAGGATCAGCACACAGAGGGGACTTTATTAAGAGTCATAGCTCTAAGCATTTTCACTAGCCATTAAACCACCACACCAGTTCAAGCTGGTGTAGGCTGCATGCAGGTAGACTTGGATTGTGGCTACCCTATATGTAACCTCAGATCCCCATGGGAAGGAAGAGCTAGAATGAGAAGCACTGCATCCAAGGACTCGTTGCCCTCGTTATTTAGACTCATCTAAATGATGTATCACTCTTTTCTATTACGAGTGAGCCACAGGTCTGTGTCTGACTCACTTGCTACATGTCCCTGAAGAATGATATTGTACATTTGAAAGCCCACAAAGCGGGAGCTCTAGGAAAGCATGTGCATATAAATCTGAAGGCTCTAACACTAGTTTCAGAGGTTAGGAGCTCGGGCTTTGGATCTCAGCTCTTTGGTGAGGCCGGGTGCAGGAGAACTATACCCTAAAAATGAAATGAGTGTCACCTAGAAATCCAGAAGCACAAGTCATTCCTGGACTCTGCTCAGACTCAAGAAAACTTAAAAGCCAGATCTGTGTCCAGATAGGAAAGATAGATTCAGGCTATGTCAGATCTATGTCCGTACACTGATTTCCACTTACCTTTGTCAAGTCATTTAACCTTCCTATTTTAGTGTTTCATTGGTAAAGCCGTGACCACACAGTTTGTGATATTTAAGGGGCAGGAGTCAGTGCGTGTTGACTGCAACCTATGTGATGCATTTCACCAGCACCTAGACTGAGCCGCCCATTGGCTGTGGGCCTCTGATTCCCCCAGATCAATAGTTTATTTTGAGAATTATCCTTTGCAAAACATTTTACTGACTGTTGAAAGCTATGAGCAACTGAGTTGATTGCCTCTGCTTCTGCAACTGGAGCCTTGAGTGCTAGGATGACTCTACCCAGAGTTAATTTGAGCCTCTAACCATTCTGATAAGCAACTCCCATATCCATTAGGTGAGGTGTGTGCATGGTGGTATATAATCACAGTGGTCTGCGGGCATGGTAGTGATAGAGAAATCTGTTTGACAAATCTGCACCTACATGTTAAGACTGGCTCGAGTGATACTCCACTGGAGAACACCAACCCTTTCAAGAATACATTGTTTTAATTCAACATTGAGATGGTTGCTGAGACTCGCAGTCAAACTATTTGGTTAATTCAATGCACTGCAAATTTATTTTGGACAGCATCCTACATGCAGACCTCCCCCCCTCCATGTTTTATGTGCCAGGTATGAGCTAGGAACAAGAGACAAATATAAAAACACAGGAAAGTGGCCTCAGGGAAAGGTGTTACTTGTTCGGGTGCATTTAAAATGAAATGAAATATCCTTGAGATACAGCAAGATTATTTCCATGAGTGGGAGAAAGAAAAGAGAAGGGTCCTTTGGAGTGGCAATATTTCACGGAGGGACTGGGCTCCTCCCTGCCAGTATGAGATGAAGCAGGATCAAAGAAAGCAGCAGTGTCTGAGAGAGGTGCAGATCTCTTCAGCATACTTCATTTTGAAGGCTGTCACTCATTTTTCTCCCTAGGTTGCACGCTGATTTGATGTTTCCTCACATCTGCTGTTAATAATGGTTGAGCGGCACGGAGCTGGGGTATATGTTGTACAAACTGCAAGGCCTTGCTCCACTTGGGAATAGAGCTCTCTTCCTGTATCTCTTCTAACTTCTCTCTCATAAGTCGAGCCATTTTCTCATAAAGTAGCACAGGAATGATTTGCCAGACTGTGTTTAGTCTTCCTTTAGGGCACTTTCAACCTCTTGATTTTTTTTTTTTTTCCTCCAACGCTGGTTCTCACTCCAATGAATTTCCAGCATGATGAGAGATAACATTCTGGTTTCAGCTGGAGATACCTAGAGCCGGCATCACTGATGCTTTGGCCCAATGGCAATTAGCTATGAAGTTTGTTGCTTCCCATCTGGAAGGCCAGTTGGAGTATTCACTCAGCAGACTGTATCCAGACAGAAATATCATAGTAGATGCACAGAGGAAGAGGTTTACCTAAGCAACTTGGGCAGCATCACATTGGCTTGCAAATGAGGCCTGGTTGGTCATGTTGAGAACGTGGCACTGGGAGGTGGCTTCTAGCTTGGGCAGTTCCCGGACAGTGAAGGTTAGCTACCTGGACAGAGAAGCCACTTTTTCAATGTATAGAGCATTGTGGTATGGCCCCTGGATGACTAAAGATACCTGCATGCTGTATATGGGACTCTGACCTTCAGTTCACTCATGTGGTCAACCTAGAGGACATCGTTTTAGGGTATATGTAAGGACTGATCAGAAGTCCTAGACATGACTGGGAGACCCTTGTATTTGGACACACCGTTATGCTAAACGCCTCCCAAGTGGAGACACAGCCCTACAAAACTGAGCTCTGAGCTCACAGACACACACTGTCTGTGTCTATATTCACGCTACAACACCTGGGAGGCTATCAGTCCACGGAGGATTTAACAGAGCCTAAAGAAACCCAAAAGGCTGCTTCCAGGATGCATCTCTGTATTATTTTCCCTTTGGCTCCTGCAGGGAGTCAAGATGAACACCAGCAAGCACGCAGGGTCAGCTCCTTCCATCAGCCCTTGGCCAGAGAGTTCAATTACTTCAGTTGTTCATGTATTTTTAAACACGTGATGCAAACTCCACACTTACCTGTCATAAATATAAGAGGAGAATATATTTCCATACCCGCATGTGCTCACAACTTGTTTCCTGGCTGATTTGATACCAAACCTATTGGAAGAAAAGGGAGTCTACATTTAAAACACACACACAACCCCCCCACCCCCCTCCCCACACCCACACACACGCGCGCACACACACACATAATTGCTTTCTGTCCTATGTCATGTTTTAATTAAAGATAGCCGTGCCACAATCTACGATATATCTGGAAATTATTAGAAACCTTTTCCAGAGGCAAAAGGGATCAATACCTCTTTGTCTCAGCGGCATAAAACATCACTGTGTTACTTCTTTCCCGCTGGCTAGAAAGAAAGCGGAAAGCATCTAAGATGGGAATAATAGCTGCACTGAAGAGGAGACCCACGTGCTGGGTCAAATGATCGCATTGTTTTTAAAATGAGCCGAGTGGTTTGCAGTATCTGTTCCTGTCCCTCTGTGCCGGCTCCATCCCTTGGTATCAGGGGCACGAGGGACCACACGGGCTCCTCTTTGTGTTTCGATGGTTGGAAGGGCCATGCTGTGAAAGGAAGGAAATGAGATCAAACATCGGAGACTCCAGTCCTGCCTCTGCCACTGTCTTGCTGTCTGACCTTAGCCAAGTCTTTTAAGGCCAAGATAGTGGGGTCCTTATGATTTGCACACTAATGAACATTCACTCACTAACACACCTTAGTTGCTTGCATATAATGCACCCTGGATAAGACCCACACCTTGTATTTCGGTGGGAGAATAAGGATAAACAGATCTTGCCTTGCTGTCACTGCAATGAGGTCAGACCAGAACCCTGGACCCAGTCGGTCCCAATCAAAAGATCAGGGCAAGTCATTCCCAGGGCAGTGGGCTGAGCAACCCTTAAAAGCCAGACCCGGCCTGCAGTCTCTTCGTCTGGGCAAAGGGGTACGTTCTTGCTCCTGATGGCCCGTGCATTTCTATGTTGATCTTCTGGTTCTGACTCTGGCACCTTGGCATTCCCTGATTCCAGATCCCCGGTCCTGATTCCAGTTTCACTTTGGCTCTGGCTTTGTCTTGTGATCCTCATTCATCTTTGACCTACCTTGTCCCTGGCTTCAGCTTCAGACCCAGGCTTGTCCCGACCTTAGCTATGGCTCCTGAATCCAGTTCTGACACCAGACCTGTCCGGACCCCACTTCTGCTCCCTGCTAAAACTAACCTCGACTATTATTGTGCTGCAGGTGTCTTATCACTAGGCAATACTGCCCATGTCCTGGTTTCCTACGCTGACTGAGGAGCAGCAGCTAGGAGGTGAGCTCGCTCATTCTTCTGCTCCCTGTAGATTTTGCTTTTATCCCTATAAATGGCAGAAACTGTTCTTACAGGATTTTTCATGTATAACTCGCAATGCAATTCCCGACAGCTGTTGCGGGGAGGCAGGGAAGGTCCATGCTATATGTGAGAAGCTCCGGTAATTCTTCTGTACAGCTATTCACATGTGTAGCCTTAACCTCACTGCCTCAGCCTCCTAATCTTGAAAGGAGAAAATACTAAACTCCATCTCTAATTGAGCCCTATTCATTCTCTTTCTTTACATGAGTGGGACAGAGCCTAATTCAGGCAAAGTAACCACAGCATGCATGGAAGAGGGAACAGGTGATATACCACACTGCTTTTTTTTCTTTTTCTTTTGCCAGGATTTCATGGTAGCTTTCTGCATTGAAATCTCCAAGTTTCCTCTCTCCGACAGGTTTCCAGGACCCGGCAACAGCCACACTCCATGCCATTCCCCCCTCCTTGCTTGCTGCATGTCTGTACAGAAATCTAATAGGAAATTAATGCTGTTTTGAGCACCTGCTGGGCCCACTCCACATCCATGAGTGAGCAGCACAAGGAGTACCAGACAATTCATAGATTCATGGATTTTTAAGACCAGAGGGTGCCATTGGGATAATCTAGTCTGACCTCCTGCATAACACAGGCCAAAGGACTTCCTGAATTAATCCCTGCTTCAAGTCCCATAGCTGTGCTTGAACTAGAGCATATCTTTTAGCGGGTGGAAAAAAATCCAGTCTCAATTGAAAAAAAAAAAAAATCCACCAGTTTTTGGTATGTTGTTCTAACAGTGCATAGAAATGACTGTTAAAAATACTAATGGCAGCTTGGCTTCTAGGGAAGCAAAAAGTACCAGCATGGCAATGGGGGTTCGGGAGTACTTGCAGCAGGTCTTCAACTCTATAGATAAGAAGTTTCCCGCAGTCTCGCCAGGGTTAGAAAGCCCCCTCTTTAATATCCTGTTCCCCGATGAGCTTTCTATCTCCTCTGTCTTGAGGGGAAAAGGAGGGGGCAGTGTAGGACAATGATCCTTATCGTCTGGATGCTCAGATGAACGGTGCTGCATAAGTGCAAAGTGTTATTATTATTGTAAGGAAATAATAATACTAATAAAACAAAATGAACCCGAGTCTTGTCTTCAGATGGTTATTTTAGCAATCCGGAAATCTAAAGCCCATGAAATAGACAATTAAGAGGGGTTAGGCACTTAATATCAGCCGTTGTGTTTTGGTAGAATTTTGCAATAACGCAGCTGCTATAATAATAAGGATTTTTATTTCTCCTTACAGAAAGGAAGCACTTACGTTTTCAGAGAAGCCTCAAAGTCTTGTGGCACAATGCGGGACTTTGGATGTTGTGCAAGCCTACGGCTGGAAGGGCTGCGTTCTCCTTTTGCAACAGCTCCATCTTTGGGATAGAGAGAGAAAAAGACTCTTCTTTCTGGCTGGCTTTGCAAACAAAAGAACTCTTAAAAATCTTATTTCACTGGAATATTACAATCTTTCCCCTTTCCCTCCATACGGCTCATCAATTGGGGAATTTAAAAAAGAGAATATTGTCGCTCTCATATCTGAGATAACTAAGGGCCAGAGACTCAGCTAATTAGTGTGTGTCATGTGGTTTGCAGACCTGTTCAAGGCAAACATTTACCCCTGGGTTTCAGCTTTGTTGTTTAGCCACTGATTTTTTGGGTTTTTTTCCCCTCCCCATCCTCCTCCAATTTTTTTATTTTTATTTTTTTGTCAGGAAGATGCAGTATCATCTAAATGGCTGTTCGGGATCTTATGGCTAAATCATAATTATAATTATCTACACTAATCACAATGGTCTCACTGTTACAATGTGCTTTTCTCCGTTCTGCTGTAGCTGTCTGTTGTTTCTCATCCCATGGATAGACCACAAGCTCTTTGGGGCAGAGATCTTATGCATATGCATGGTGTCCATTACAAAGCAGCCTTGGTTCCTGAATGGGGCATTGAAACAGAAAACCACAGGTGTATTTGAAATTAAGGTCCTTGTCTGGCCACCATTACATATGGGGTTGAACACCTCACAGCCTTTCTTCCACTCTTCCTCACAGCAAGCTTGAGGCAGGGCAATGTTTTTATCCCCATTTTACAGAGAGGGAACTGAGGCACAAACTGACAAAAGACTAGATCCAGCAATGGGCACAGTGGAGGCACCTTTAAGTTAGATGCTGCAATACCTAACTTTTGGGTACACGGATCTTTCAGTGGAATCCCAAAACCAGGAATTAAACACCTGGGTTCCAGGTTCAGTACCTGGGAGGTTAGGCTCCCCAGCATAGTTTAGGGCAATGAGTAAGGTGAGCAGGGATATGTTGGAGCAGAAACACTGAGGGCAGGGATACGTCTGAAATCCCACCCTTCTCCAGACCATAAGGGCCTGTCTTCATCCTCTCCGGATTCTGGTGTCTTCCTTGGAGACAATGTGCCTGCTTTGGTGGTGGTGGTGGGTGTGTGTGTGTGTGTGTGTGTGTGTGTGTGTGTGTGTGTGTTTGAAGACCCTGAGCAGAGCCAGACTCTAGGGCTCCCCTCTCTTGGAGCTCTAACCACTAGGCTATGGAGTCATGTTTGTTCTTGCACTCTTTGATTGCTTTCTACACAGGAAAATGCTTCCCAAGGAGGGCTGGAGTCATCCCATCCCATCACTGTCATCCCATCCTACCCTACAGCCTGGTGGTTACGGCAGTCTCCTGAGAAGTGGGCAATGTGGGTTTGAACCCTTCAGGCTGAAGTGAGTATTAAAGGACCTGGGTCTCATACTTCCTGAGTGAGTAGGCAGGGACCCCACTACCATCACCTGCTCCAGCATTTCTGCTTTAAAACATAGGGGCCACGTTCGTATTTCGTGAAGGACCCCATCTTGACTGTGTGCACTAAGCTTGCTTGGAGCACTTCTACCTGATCAGGCTCTTCATGGCTAGGGAA
>NW_005842038.1:1675649-1682204 GCF_000455745.1 Alligator sinensis | reverse complement strand
AGGGAAAGACATTACACACAAACCGGTTTAAGTGATCAGAAACTGGTTTAAACCTGTAACAGAACAGATGTTCAATGCACATAAACTAGTTTGAGACTGGCTGAAACTGGTTTGAGATAAACCTGGTTGAATATAGTATCAGACTTAACGGATCTAGCTCAAACTGGTTTATGCAATGTCTATACCAGCCCCCCTGCTGGTTTAAGATAAACCAGATACCCCCAGCATCCCAGCATGCTCTCTGGGCTGGGCTGAGCAGGACTTTCTGCTCCAAAGCAGGGCTGGCCCCTTCCCTCTGCTCTCTGGCTGGAGCTCCAGAGACAGTGGCTGGTTCCCCCTGCCCTCACCACTCCCTGCTAAGCAGGGATTCACCCCTCCCCTCTGCCTTGCTGAGGAGGTGTCTGTGTATTAGCTAACAGACCACATGCTGCCCAGGGTTCTGCTGAAACAACAAGTAGAATCAACAAGTAGCTGGTAATGTCCCTCTGTTGTTTTCTTCATTGGGTTATAAACACTGTTATCAATTCCCTGCTAGGCTAATCAGAGTGTCCTGCTGGGGCCTGGCCACCCCTCAGCTCCATGCTGTGGAAGGGAAGGAAGGGCTACTCTAGCGCCACCCCCGACCCGACTTCTAGCCTGAGCCACTGCAGCCACATACCTGCATTTCTTGGATGTCTATCCAGTTACAAAACTGATTTAGCCTAGCCAGGTTAGACTAACCTGCAAAGATTGAATCAATTGAATGTCTGTCCCTAGCCCATGAGGTTTAGATGGGGCAGTGCGAGATTCTTGAAGTCTGGTTGAGCTTTAGTGGGAGATAGGTTTCTGCATCCTCAGACAAGGTCAGGTACAGAGGCAGAACTGAAGGTGTCCAGATAACTTAGAGATCAAGCATGGAGGTGACTGTTAAAATGAGGTGCCTTTTTTTTTTTTTTGGATCAAAGTTTTGGATTTAGGTGTCTTAAATCCATCTAAGTCTCTTTTTGGATTCGTACTCCCAATGTCTTGTCCCAGGTCACAGAGGAAATCTGTTGCAGAGCAGAGAATTATATCCAGGTCTCTTAAATTCAAGACTTGAGCAGCTTTATCTGTTGTTAGGTAATGATGCTCCTTTATACGTAGGATTCTGTTCACCTCCTGGAGTTCAAATTCAGGATTTCTCCATTTGGAAAGAGAGACAGAAGTTGTCTACAGTTCTTCACCATTCACACCTACCAAATGTGTGTGATCAAACTGTATTACTAGTTTATAACATATCCCCTACATGCATTCCCATTTCCACTCACATACACAGTTTCTGACATTGGTTGGGACTGGGACTGAAAGAAAAAGTGTAAAAACAGCAGCGTACACATATTTTTCTTTCGGTATTTTAGACACAGCCACAAAAAAAAAGTGATACCAGGAGGGAGAGAGCCTGTTCTTTGGGGATTTTGAAACCTGAGTAGTTCAGGAAAGTTTTCCTAGTCACAGAACCCTGTAAAGTGGGAATTTTAAGTTGTATCCATAGCGACATCACTGTGTAATCTCTATCAAATGAGTCTTTTGGTTTTACTAAAAGTCCTAGACATCAGACACAAACGCAGCGTTAGGCTAATTGTGCACACTGGTGCTAATTGTTTCCTTTTGTTAGCAGCCTCCTCCGAGAGCCTAAAGAACTAGAAAGCATCCCAAAGACAAGGAAGCAATAGAGGAGGAACTAAACTTTCATGCACAGAAGGGGTTAATACAGGTAGGCAATGAGCTGCTGGGCATGCTGCAGCTTCTCATATCACTGCTCAGTCACTGATCTGTCTACCTTATAGGTTTAAGAAGAGATGTCTGTCTTTAAGGCCATCAAACTTGCTGCTTCCACCAGCTTTAAGACCTTTTAGCCCATTGCGTCCAGTAAGTAATAGACAAATCTCTGCCGTGCACCAAGGGCTAAATCCATAAATAAGTCTTGCAATGCCTCTTTAGTGCTTTGCTGCTGACTGAATCCATAGCCTTGAGCGAGGAGCCAAACACCCTATACAGTTCAAAGAAAGATCCACAAATGCCAGGAGGCCGAGTGGCGAGCCATCTAAGAGATGCTAGAGGAAAAGCAGGCTTCTGTACCGACTTTGGGTTGGAGGGTACTGGCTCCCTCCGTTTGAGATTTCCGGCTACGAACCTTTTCCATGAATTAGGGGCTGAAGAGAGATCAGACTTTTGTCCTCACTTGAGATCAGTCAGAACGTTTTTGGGTCCAACTATGTTTTTTTGTATTATAACGCCTAAAATGCATTTCTAACATTCAAGACGAAAAATCCAAACGTTCCACTTTGAGATCAAAAGCCCTTTTGATTCGATTTTTCATCCAAGCGAAATTTCATCCAAACTGATGCTCCCAGAGAATGTTTTGATTTCAACAAATCTGTGTTATCAATGGGAAAAAAAATGTTCTCTTTCATTCAGCTATTCCGATGAGTGCCTTTCCTAATGCCCTCTCCTGGGATAGCACACGTGCCAGCCCTGCATCTCATGTTTCTGTTACTCACCTTATTGTTGGCTGTGGGTTATTCTGCATCCTCTGAACAATTGTGACATATCTGTCTCTGGGACATTTTCACCTCCCCGAGATAAAATTGCACCTGCCCTTCCACTTAAATGCCTCCAAAAGTCTTATTGCTTTCTTCTGAGAGTTTAAGATCATAAAAGGCTCAGTAAGTATTTGCAGCAAAACATTCTGACTGGAGATGTGATGGCCCCCTGTTGTTCACATTACTGATTCAGACTGTAGGTAGGAAAGGAGGGGGAGTGGGGGAAGAAAGATTTGTAGTTTGTGTATAAGAAGCTTATTTTATGACTCATGTTTGTGTAGTTGAGTATTTGATGGTGATGTGAGTTAAGCGATCCAAGCTCAAGTGAGGCCACATAAGGCTTTCGAAATGTTTGGGGTGCCTCTTCTGCACCTATTACCCTCTTACCTGCCCTTCACCTCACCCAAGCTGGACATATCTTTGTAATAATCCTTCTTCACCTGCTGCATTACATGTTTCCCCTCCTGCCCGGTGGCAACAGGAGGGATCACCGATGAAGGACAGCTTCCTCTTCCTGTGCTAAGAGGAGTTTGGCACTCAGCTTGCAGCCCCTTGCCTCTGCAGGAGCCCAGAATAGTCGTATTTTGAGGTAGGGAGAGATGGGTGCGATCAGCAGTGTAAGGATGAAGACATGAGCTCCTCCTGCCTGCAATATCTCACAACTTAGGACTGCTCATTTCAATTTGCAGAAAATGGCTAAAACAAGTACAGGCTGGAAGTGAATCCTAACAGCCGATTTTACCCTGTACATCCCAGCAGTTTTTAGATAAGAACATAAAAAACGTCCATGTACTGGGGCAGACCATAGGTCCATCTTGTCCAGTCTCCCATCACACTGTGGCAGAGAGTAGATGCTGAAAGGGAGAGTGAACGGGGCATGACCCAGGCTCTTTTTCTACTTTTCTTCTCTCACTTTCAGCCTCCAGCATTTAAGGACTAGGAAGTTCTGATTCAGAGGCTATGTCCTTAACTCCCATGCTCAGTAGTTACCGATTTGGAAGCTGAGAGCAAACACAAACTTAACCGAGGAGTTAAGGGAGTCCCACTCAGTCTAAGGCAATCATCCTCTGCAATACAGTGAGAGAGTCTCGCTCTCTTAAGATGCATGGCATCTATCCCCAGAGTAGCTGAAGACCATACAATACGGAAAACATGTCTCTTTGCACTGCCTTGTGCAGTGAGGAGCATCCACGCATCCTTTTTGAACTGGGATGTATTCAGTAAATGTACATGGAAGATGCTGCATTGTAGCTGATTTTAATTATAAACTTTATTGCTGAACAATAAAGCAAATTTCTTCTTGCCCTCTGACTCCACCAGGGAAGAAATCCTGCTTGATATGCACAACAAAGAGCAGCCCCACCAAGACACTCTCATGGACCAGGAGGGACAGATTTCCAGCTTCAGCTTCCTCTGTGCAAAAATGAAGTTTTTTTCATACATCTGGGGACTTCTTACCATCGTGAACTTTCCCTGAGCCTGATGAAGGGCGTGTGAGCCTGAAAGCTTGCCGAAAAAAAGATGTTTTAATTTATTTTTTGTTTTTGCAGGTTCTCAGTTGGTCTCATAAAAAGGTGTCATCTCTGAACAAAGAGTTCTTGAGTTTTGCATTTCTTTTTGAATTGGGTAGATGAGGCACCGAGCAACCAAATAACATATCCAAAGCTTCATGGGAAGTTGAACCAGGATCTCCCGAGTGTCAAGAGATGCCCCCAGCACGAGGCCAGACTTCTTCCCAGTTCTATGAAGTTTCCAAACTTTCACATGGCTCCTACCATCAAAGGATGGGCAAGTTGAAACATGCACACCTCAAAGCGATTTTGAATTCACTGGGTTTTCTTCCCCCTCCACCGTCCCCCGCCACTGGAGATCTCCCTTTCCAGGACTTGCAATTTAAAAACAAGGAACAAAGAATCCTTCCCCTCTTTCCTTTCAATTTACTTTCTAGTTACTGAAACCTTGTTCTCTGGCAGGCAAGTGCAGTACTAGGGACGAACCCGCACCAGAAGCCAAGCTAACCCAAGGGGATACGTGTAAAAAAGGTAAATGTATATATATATTTTTAATCTTTCTCTATATCTTCCTCCCCAGCTCTTGCTCTACTGGTCTTCCTGTTCTTTGTGGGGTTTGTTTGTTTTTTTTGTTAATCCTCTTCTTTTAACATGTTTGCATGAGTTCTTTCTTTTCTTTTTTCCCCCTCCCTCCACCCACCTTGCTGTAAAGGGGATCAAGGAATGTTTAACAATATTCAGACCTACAGCATTAGCATAAGTTCAAAATCAAGGCGCTCATAATCTCTCTCCATGCTTCCCTCACTCCCACGGAGCTGCTTTTCTTGGGGAAAACACATAACAAAAGACAATTCATGCCCTGAAGAGCTGCAGTCAAAATAAACAGGAGAACGGCAAAGTAAGTTGCCCACTGTCACATAGCGAGTGCATGGCAGAGGCAGAAACGGTGCCCATCTGCCTGGAATACTAATCGCGCACCTCCCCACTGGATCACAAGGATTTTCACATCAATGCTCCAACTCCCCTTTCATCCTGCATAGAGAAAGTATCCCATGGCCTACCCTTTTTCTTCTTATTATTATTTACGGAGGCCACGTCTGCGCACAAGAGGTCTGCATTCTCTATTTCCCTGCACTTCATTATTGCCCAGCGGGTACCACGTGCTGAATTTTACATCCTTTTGGTCCTGGGTGCCCGTTGCAGGTGTAGTCATTTTTTTTCCCCCCTATTTGTATCTGAATTTCTCAGAAGGGCTATGGGAAGCATTGCAGGGTCATTTGTGAAATGAAGGTGCTATCTGCTTGGGAGATCACAATCAGCACAGCACATCCCAGCGTGCACACTGTAGCTCTGCTTATGGTGGATTTGTTTTCTGCCTCACACAACAAGGCTTCCCAAAGAGAAGGTCTTGCCGCAGTTGCCTCGAATGTGGAATCGCAGAGCTAACTTTCACGAGGTGCAGAAATGCACAGGAGGGTTAAAGTCTGTTTTAAAAGAGCATCAGATGGGTGAAAATGTGTTTGACCTTCACAGGGATCTTCAGTCATTCTGCAGCTTGAGTGGCTGAGTGAAGCGTGTGTCATTCTGTCATATAAAAAAAACCACCCAAAGAGAAGGGAAAAAAAAAATAAAAGCAAACTTAAAAATCGATTCTGTCTCCCCGTGAAAGCCATAGTTTTCATTGGCATCTCACTGACATAAATAATATTTGGTAGGGTTTTCATTGCTATTTTTATTTAAATGTTCTGGAGTATGGCAGCTAGCAGAAAATTTGTAGCAAGGTCCATTTTTATAGGGCAATGAATGCCTACAGTTCTGGTAAATGTAATCAGATAAGGGGAAGTTGAACTTAAACCTCCTGTAGCAGTCAATAAAAGTAAACTTTGTAACTCAGGACTATATCCCTCCTTATAATTGCTAATTACAGAAATCCTTGCTAGAAGATTTTTTTTTTTTTTTTAATAAGGAGGCTCATAAATTCATCTCATAAAAAGAGCAGAGAGAGAAAAACAAAGAGGAGGAAAAGGAAATGCAGAAAAAGCCAGGAAGTGAAAAGGAACAGGAGTAAAAGTGGTTGCATACGCCCGAGCTCCTTTCGTCAGATGGAAATGTATCTTGCTATCTCTAATCTCTCTTGTGTTTCAACCACAGTCCACTGTCTAAATGGATGCTAGTGTAGCTGTGCGAACTATAAGAGCTCACATATGCATGGTGCCTCCACCAGCATGCAAGGAGGAAGAAAATGCTTGCTAGACAGTGCTGTGGGTTTGCAGCTGAACTCTGGTCTCTGTTTCCAGCTCTGCTTGTGACCTTAGGCAAGTCATATTGTTTCTCCATCCTCTGTTACCTTTTCACTCCTTCTCTTTCATTTACAAATGCTATGAGAGAGGAATTTCCCAAAAGGGGTCCATTGCTTCTTGCTGGTGCCATGAATGACTGGGGGCTCCTGAATCTGGGGGGGGGGGGGGGGCCGCCCGAGCAGG
>NW_005842038.1:1634642-1675618 GCF_000455745.1 Alligator sinensis | reverse complement strand
CGGCAGCCATGTCAGGGGGTCACCAGCCCTACGGACAGCATTAATGTCAGCCATCGGGGAGGCACTTGCCCCATTGGGGTGGCACATGCACCCCTATGCAACCCCTACCAGTCACCTATGGCTGGTGCTACTTCATGAAAGGGCTTTATGAGTGTAGGTTGTAGCCGTGTTTGTCTAAGGACATAGGCAGACGAGGTTCTTTGGGTGAATCTGATATCTTTTATTAGACTGACTCAAATAGTTGGAAATGTTTTTCTTTGCAAGCTTTTGGGTATAAATACCCAAGGCAGATGCTTCCTCAACCTCACAAAGGGTATTTATGCCTGAAAGCTTGCAAAGAAAAAATGTTCCAACTATTTGAGTCAGTCTAATAAAAGATATCAGATTTACCCAAAGAATCCTTGTCTACCTATATCCTTAGACCAACACAGCTATGACCTACACCCCCGGGAAAGTGAGTAACCTGGTGCATTCTGACATGCCTCTCTCTGCCAATGTATTTAATGAACAGATCAACAACTTCCTAATGAAAGGGAAGAGGCCTAGCCAATCATTGCCCTAAAGGCACTCACCTTCTGCCAGAACTCATGGACAAAGAGATGTCTGAAAACTGGCTCACCCTACAACCTACCTTCTCAAGAAGCAGAATATGGAGAGGAACCATTGTTCATTCCTTGGGGTTACAGGAATGGACCAAATTAGAGTTTATCAGAAAATGAGGAAAGGATGTGCTGAGAATGTTAGCCTTTGAATTAAAATGATAAAGCTTTAACTGTTTTTTTAAAAGCTGTAATTATTTTTAGTTAAATAAAAAATGTGAGCGTTTAACCCATTTTTCTCATTAGGAGTTGGCACCACAGTGCATCACAGGGCAGCCAAACCCTTGGTGCAGCATGTTATGTCTCCCTTCATTGGTGTGTCATCGCTTGCTTTATGCGAGTTCCTGGCTGCGGTGCATGTGGGAAATACATATGGTCTGGCTAGGGGATGCAAAGTAGTGGAGACCAAGCATCTGAAGTACCTGAATGACAACTCTATATTTCCAAATGCACATTTTCCCCAGGTTTTGGACAAAAAGCAAACAATCATTTTTGATGTTTTAGTTCTCTTTTGATGGAAAGTCAAAATTGCATTAGACAGATAGATGCTCTTTGTGAAAAAAAAAAATCTCTAAAAAAACATTTTGAGGTTAAAAATATGCAACCAACCCTGATCAAATAGTATCCCTGCCCGCATAAATAGTTCTAGGTAAAAGGCCTGCTGTCCTGATGGAGGGAAGGGTTGGAAATAGGATCATCTGGGAATATTCTACTTAACCAATCCTCTGTCATCACAAATCATGCAGGCACTGGTAATGCCTTTGACTTTTCTACTCTCTTTCTGTAAACCACTGGGGGGCTTTTTCATAATAAAGATCCCATGGTATAGTGTGGTGGTATGGAAGTTTCCATGGCTGCAGTGTGCAAGAGGGGCTGGAGTAGTTGTTCTTGTGGCTCTTTGTGGAAAAATGCTCATTACATGGTAGCTTAGAAACAAACAGGACTTCATGATGTCGGTGTTCCCTTCCAAATCCATGTTCCAGGGACGACCTCTATGATTAGAGGCAACAAAGCAGTATATTTTATACTTAACTGATAAAATATGCCTCGATATCCTGGGAACAAACTAGCCTTTTCATACTGCTGTTATGGAATTGCAAAGATAATCTGTTCATCTCTCGATCTGCACCCACATGAAGGGGTAAAGGATCACCTGTCCATCTGCGAGTGCAGCAGGGATGGGGACAGGTAGAAATTAATGCCTGAAATGGACTTTGGACAAGCCACAGTGGGTAGACCCCCTGTTTGATGAGCACATATGGATGATACATTGAATTTATAGCTCATGTGAAGGCAGAACAGCATCCCCTGACACTATGGGATTGGTTTGATACCAGCTCAAAGGAAGAGTGCCACCTACTGAATTGCTAACAGGACTTCCACGCAGCGTCCGGGCTATCCCAAGAGATCTCCTATCTGAACAGCAACCCAGCTAGGCTCTGCTAGACTTATAAGAGCTGATGGGATCACAGCTTGAGGTGGTATGGCTGCAGGCTATATTACTTGCTTATAAGAAGCAGTATCAGTTAGTGATGTGACCCGTTCTTTTACAGTGGGTTTGGGGGCAGGTTTCCAATGGCTTAAAAGTTTCTTTAAATGCATACAATATGTCACTCCTTCTCCGACATTTATGATGAAGGGTTATATTCTCTCAGAATGTTCTGGTTACACCATTGGGATGCAGTGAACACTTACTCCTACGGTGTCCTTTTACATCAGCCTTTAGTATTTTTATGGCTTTAAAGGAACTGAAAGCCAAGATAGCAGAATATATTGTGTTCCCTTTATAATCACTCAACACTACTTTGACACCAGGAAAACCGATGGGTAATATTTGTGGTGTCCTTTTTTTTAAACTTATAGTTTAATGATTTTTAGGGCAGTCAGAGAGAAATACCATTGTATCCTTTAAAATAGACTTCTTTAGCACCAGCATAAAAATGCACCCTAAGAATTCTGCTAATGACACAACAAAACAAATGGTGAAATAAACCCAGAATTGCTCAGACCATGTTTAAAATCAGCTTTAGACATTTTGTATCTTAATGGATAGAGTTTTTTGGAGAACTATCTTTAAAAAGAAAAGGAAAGAGTATAACACCTGCTAGGAGAAATCAGGAGTTAATAATGATATAGATTGCAGAGAGAATAGTAGAGAGGTTAGAGCAGAACATCAACTAATTAAAAATGAGGTTATTAGTTTTTAGTTACACAGCAGTTGCAGAAACCACTATAGTGAACTTAAGCAATAGAACATTTTATATTGTCGTAGGAATTACATTTTATATGGTGTTTTGAGGGGTGCTTCTAATTAGATCGAAGAGAAAGGTTTCACATATAAAGTAAAATTGGTTCATTCTGCCTTCCTTCTGCTATTTGCACCACAAAAGTAACCATCTCTTCATGCATGTGTTTTCCACCATAAAGCAAGTTTGAAAGCAAACCTGTGCCTTACCAAAGTAACAGATGCAAGTTCAGATCCACAATCCTACTGAACCACTTATTAAACTGGACAGTCCATCGAAGGTTACTAGCCCTTGGAGCTAGGGTGTTGAAGCCATGCAAGCATGCGACAGAGCTGCATTGCATCCAGCTTCGTTTGACTCCCCAGCCCAAATGACCAGGTGTAGCCTTTGGCATGAATCCAGAGCAGGCCTTGAAATACATCCAGCACTATAGTGAAACTCCTTAATAACTCTGCTCCCTTGTTCCCCCACCCTCCTGACAGGTAGGTAGGAATAAATCATGAATGAGCTCCTGTCCTTGCCCTCTCGCCACCCCCCACTCTGCCCCCCCCCCAACACACAAATGATCACTGGCAAAATTCCTACTGATTTCAGTTGGACCAGGATTTCACCCTCCGTAGCTCTGAAATCACGACTTTGGCCATTATAATTTACAATGATTAGAGCCAGTACAAAAATGGTGAGATTTGACTTTAAAAAGCCTCACTTCCACCTTCCTTCATTATGCCATTAGCTACCATGGTGTTATTTTTTTGCCAGATAAATAAGTAAAAGGAAGGAGGAATAGTCTTAGAACAAGGAAGAGACAGCAAGCAAAGGAAGGTACAGCAATGTCATCACCACCTTCATTTGGAGCTACTTGGAAGAGAATGAAAAGTCCAACATCCTTAAAATATATGGTAAGCAGAACAAACTCCAATTAATCATGTCTTTGCAACAGTGTGTGTGTGCAAATATATGGCTGCATACATTTATCTGCCATCACTATCAAATCTTACTGTCCAAAAAGTCTTGCCAGCGAGAGCAAAGTTAGTATCCCCCGCTCCCCCCACCATCATTGTGGAATCGCTTTGTAAGGAAAGCAATTATACTTCACTGAGCTATGATAGCACCATTTCTCATGAAAGGAGTGAGGTGGGGTCCAGCTGGTATTTGGCTCAAATCCACTGGATGAACCAACATACAGAGACTGATGGATCCGATGCAATTTAAGAACTCTTTTGAGAAGATTGTTGTACAGGATATGCCCCGCTATCAATCACCTGTTAGGTCATTGTGATAATCTCTTATTCTCAACCAACAATATGACTGATGACTTCTTCATTTTCTGCATCTACACAGGTTAGTAAGGTGTAAAGTTGGCCTGTGAGAGATTAAATTCCCAGGGTAGAGAATGAACCAACATTAGTTGCTGCATTGACTGGCCAACTAATGGAAAATATTTGAAATCATGTGCTGTGTTAGAGTAAAAATGTTCTTTTTTGTCACCCTAAGATATTAATTAGCAAATGTCTTCTAGGAAGTGAAGATCCTATTGAACATCCCTTTGAATCAACCTATCTTTACTTAATGGCAGAAGTACAGTGTTTTCATCCATGGCTAAACTGGGTGGCTTCAATTTTCATTGGCCATTTTAGTAGCATCTGGGTGGTCACAAGCACTTTGTCTACTCTAGTCTATTTTTACCTACTAACAGTCTTCTTCTGGATTATGTTTGCTGAGAAGAGCATGGAGAGACAAGTTTGCCATGATTTGCCCAGCACTCTGAGGTCATCAGCCAATGAAACTCTTGTAGTATTTGGCTGCACCTAGGCATAAAGCCAGAGAGACATCTCCAGGAATGAAATAACACAAGAACTGTTTCTTCTTTTGGTATTTCTACCAACTGAAATGCAGTGTCCTCGGAAGATTCGATCTTGTGATACGCCATGACTATTGGAGAGCACCATCTCCACAACACACACACACACACACACACATTCTTGGCTGCTTTTACACATGACGGGGGTTTAGTTCTCCCTAAATTGAAATGGTTGTTTTTTAATTGGTGGGTTTTTAATTGGGTCAATTAAAAACCCAGTGTTTCAATTTAGGGACTTCTGTCACTGTTATGGAACGGGGCAGCCCACCAGCAGTTCACCCACACCCGCCTGGCACCCCTGGTCATGGGCAGGCTCTGCCAGAAAAATAAAAAGTGGTGAGGGGCCTGATCCTTCTTCCCCCCCAATAGAGTCTGCCCACCTCGCCTTCAGCTAGGGGGATCTGAGCTGTGGGGGGGCTGGTCCTTTCCTCCATGGTGATGGCACCCCCCAGGTGGCATCCTCCTACTAGCATCCTGGCCAGGTGGCCCCAGAGGATGCCATCACTCTGGAGGGAAGGACCGACCCCCCCCTGCAGCTCAGAGGCTGTGTGATCCAGTGTCAGCTGATCCGGGCAAAAGAAAAAGGGATGAGGGGCCTGATCCTTTTTTTTTTTTTTTGCTCAGCAGAGCCTGCCCCATCTCTCTCAGCTGGGGGTGGTGAGCTGGCAGCAGGCTGAGCAGCTCCTGAGCTACAGAGGACCCCAGTCCTTCTCTAGTTCATTCTCTGTCAGTACAAGTGACCATGTCTCAGCTCCGTATAGCAAGGTGGGGATCATGGTTGTACACCAACCATGGGGATCATGGTTGTAGACCATCAATTGATTGAATTCACTATCTAGCATAGGGTGGGAAAGATAGTCAGCAAGGCTGAAGCGCTAGACTTCAGAAAGGCTAACTTCAGCATGCTCAGGAGATTAGTTAGTGAGGAATTGAAGAACAGGAGCATTGGTGACATGGGAGTCCAGGAAGGGTGGTCATTCCTAAAGGGAGAAATCCTTCAGGTACAGAAGGAGACAATCCCATTGCACAGGAAAGGGGGCAAAGGAGCCAAGAAACCCTCTTGGCTGAACAAGGAAATCCAGGAAAGCCTAGGGGCAAAAAAAGAGGTACACAGGCTGTGGAAACAGGGGGTAGTTACCAAGGCAGAGTACGCCTACTTGGCCCGCACTTGCAGGGAGGCAGTCCAGGGACCTGGATCTATTCAACCTCTGCAAGAGAAGGTTGAGAGGTGATCTTGTGGCCACCTAAACATTCACTTTGGAGGTGGGGGGTAGCAAGGAACAGGAGATGCTCTGTTTACCATGGCACTTCTTGGAGTAACTAGGAACAATGGCCACAAACTGACAGACAGCAGATTTAGGTTGGACGTCAGGAAGAATTTCTTTATGGTAAGGGTTGCCAGAACCTGGAATGGGCTCCAAGGGAGGTGGTGCTCTCCCCTACCTGGGGATCTTAAAGAGGAGGCTAGACATGCATCTGGCTGGGGTCATCTGACCTCGGCGCTCTTTCCTGCCCTGGTTAGGGGATCAGACTTGATCTACTGAGGTCCCTTCCGACCCAAACATCTATGAATCTATGGAAACAGAGGAGACACCTTGCTGAACAGAACTGAAACATGGAAAATGTACACGAGACATCTAAATTTGTTGGGGAAGTACCATCAATGCTGTCTGTGGAAGATCCTTTGAATCCAGTGGGAAGGCAGATGCACCACCATTAGCATCCTTCTGCAAGCAAACACCATGAGTATTGAGGTGATGATCATCTGACATCGACTTATTTGGGCTGACCATGTCGTCCAGATGTCCAACTTCAGACTCCTGAAGCAAGTTTTATTTTCCCAGCTCAACCAAGGCATATCCTCAAGAGGAGGGCAGAGAAAGTGCTTTCAGGACATCCTCAAGGCCAACTTAAAAAAATGCAACGTTGATGTCAACCCATGGAAGACTGTTGCCCAGGACCTCCCAAATGGAGGAAGAGTCTTCTGCAGGGATCTCAGTGCCTTGAAACGTCACAAGAGATGGAAAAGTGGGAGCGGCAAAAACAGCGTGTTGTGGACCAAATCCAGAACCTGGCACCACACAATCCCAAATGGAAACACACGCCCAAGATGCAATTGAGTTTGTGCTCATCAGCCATCTTCAGACACACAGATAAGAGAGTCATGGAGCACAATCATTCTCAACTGTGAGGGATTGAAAAGAAAATTAAAAAATGAAATAGAGCTATCAGATAAGATCCAAACAGTCTGTTTTGACCTTGCTTAGAACAGAATTTTTAGTGTTTCCTTTAAAAATTTATTTTTTCAAGAGAAACAGAAACTGGAAGGAACCACTAGAACTGACCCAACATAGAATATTTTTCCAGACTTTCATTTTGTAGAAATGTTTTTGTGTGCTTTATTTTGTTCATTTATGGCCTAGAGCATATTTCAAATTCATGGGATTTTCTCTAAAATACAAAATCCAGTTCCAGCCCTGTTCTAATCAGCATAGACTCAGCAATTTAAGAAAAGCTACTTAACAACTCCCAGTCCCTCAACACACACCACACCATAGACACACACGTGCATGTGCGTGCGCATACACGCGCACACACATGCACACACTTAATTCAATGAAAATAAACAATACCTAACACTTTGAAAAGGTCACTCAGTCTTTCTGGTGCAGACACATTGCTCCCTTTGTGACCAGCTTCACAAAGAGCAGTCTTTCTCACTTCAACGGTTTAAAAAGCTAACCTTTATGCTTTAGATTCCCCTCATCTCTATTGACACTCTCTCTGCGCTGTGGGCTTTGGTCTTCAGGAAAATATTTCCCTCTTCCCCTCTCCCCCTCAACTGTGCTAATCTTGACACAAACATCAGAATCTCCATCTTCAGTTTAACATTTCAAATGGACGTTTCTAAGCAGCTTTTAGGCAAGAAAAAAAAAATCATCCTTGCATCTGTAAGTAGAGTTGAGCAGAACACAGAAGCCGCGCTTCCTGCAGGCAGAGTTCAAACGTTTTCATAAATCACAGTATGTGGGACAGGGAGTAGACCCCCTTCGTCCCGCTTCACTCTTTGTTCCATAGGCAAAGCCAGATTAAGTTTTAGGCATAGGCACCCATCTAAGATGCAGAGGGCTCCAATCCCGAGATTAGACTGCCAAAAAGGAATATAAGCATTACAAAAAAAGTTTTTACCCCCTTGCATTTACAAAGAAAAGCTTCAAAACCTGACAAGTGCAAATTTGATTTGAAGAAATCTGCTTGAGTTTGCAGACTACTTAAATTCAGCTCAGAGAAATGTGAATGCTCCTGATGTATCTCAAGAAGGTTTTTGAGTTACCCTACTATTACCATGCAGACACAAAACTGCAAATGGAGCCACAGTGGTCCACAAGAATGGAAAGAAATGAAAATTGTAGCCACCTTAGTCCTTCCTTACAAAAAGGCAGTCCCATCTACTACATAAGAAGTAACAGCCCCTGCTCCCACCCAGGGCCAGACACAGGCATGGGCAAACCGGGCAGCCGCCTGTGTCCTGGACAGAAAGAGGGCCCGAAAATGGTAGTTTTTATTATTATTATTATTATTATTATTACTATCTCTAGAGAAGTGGGGCCTGATACTAGACCTTTGCCCAGGGCCACCATGAGTCTAGGTATGGTGCTGCCCCCACCTAGGTATCCTGTTGATGAGTGCATACTCCTGATCCTCCTTGCTGCCCTTCCTAGGTGGGAAAAGAGAGGCAGATGCTGGTGTATCTGCCTCTCTGGGACAGCAGAGAGAACAGAACTTACTGGGACATGCTCAGCACCATATTATGGTGGCTGCTCCCATGATCCCTGCATGATAAGGAGGCCATGTAGATATTCCTACGTGATGCTCCTTCTTTCCCCGCCTGTGCATGGAAGTACGTATCATACAAAGATGAATGGAGACCATACCCTGTTTTTAGTGACTATGCAGAAGAGCGGAATCAGAGAGGATATTGGCACTATCTTCAAGTTGTTGTTGTGTTGGGAAAATGCATGGACTTGGATGGAGGCTAATGTCTTTACAGGGTCAAGGGAGAGGGAACACTTCATGAATCCACCCACCCATGCACATACCTAGAGCTTACCCATACTGCCAATAGCATTTCCTACAGCACCTTCGTGTTCATGGCAGGCCTCCCACCTGAGCACCGATTCTCCTAACCCTACTTAGCTGATGAGATCTGACAGCATCACAGCTTGAGGAGGCCCAACCCTGTTTAGTTTATGAGCTCTGACAGGATCTCAGCTTGAAGCAGCCCAAGAGATCTGATGGGATCTCAGCTTGAGACAGCTTGACCGTATGCACTGCATAAAAATACTGGCCAAAGTTCTGCACAAAACTCCACCCAAATTCTAAGCCCAAACTTTTCCTTCAGCTTCCAAGGAGCTTGAAATGTTTTTTATCAAAGTACATTATTTCTCATTATGGGGCACACTATAAAATACTTCTCATTATTATTAAATATTCTCAAATATTATAAAACAGTTCTCGTTTTTCCCAGCTTCAGGCAAGAAAAAAGAACTGTCAACAGACTGCAGGAAAGCCTGTTCTCACAAGGTTTACAGCCCCATCTAGTAATATCAGTTGCTTGGATAGGCACTTAAATTACCATCTATTTTGCCAGCCTCTGCTCCCTTCAAAATTTCTCCACTCTTTACTATGCACATTACCGAGAGTATGGCCATGGCTAAAGTCTTACATATCAAACAGTCGGTTAGTCCCATCTCTAGGTTCTCTTGATTGCAGTCAATGGTAACCATCATACTTCTGTCTCAAATGTGTGTTAATATTAATTGTAAATAACCAAAGCCAGGAAAGTCATATAGCATGGGAAACGAACCCCTGACATGAGAAACTCCCTGTTGTGTCACCTGCTGTTGAGATTCTGTCAATTTGGAGTCACAGCCCACTCTTAAGGTTTAGGATGGTTAAGAAATCTTCTGGGAGTGTGGGTAAAGTGGGAAGGGAAAGTTTCCTTGAATTGCCAGAATTTTTAAGACTTTGAAAGTATTTCTGTCTGCCCCAGATCAGGGCTAAAAGTTAACATCCCCAAAATTCCCAGATACCAAATGTCTGGGGAAAAAAATAAAATTAGGAGTACTGAACGATTTTGAAATGTTTCATTTTAATTTTCATCTTTTTATATGTTTTTTCCGAAAAATATAACTTAAATGAATGTACAAACAAAATGTATTTCAAGCAGAGAAACAAAACTTTCTCTTTTATTTGAAAGCAGCAGGATGGGATACTCCAACAATTGTGAACCTTCTTTTCATTTTTCTTTGGGAAATGGTGTCCAAGACTGACCCAACAGTTTCAGTGAAAAAATCTTGACTAGCTCTCAATGAGTGGGCTCTGCCAGTACACTATCATCTCTATCCCTCTCCCTGACTTGTGTTTTGGATTTGGGATGGTGCTTGAATTTATGAACCACTCAGTGGATGATACATTTTTAAAGCTCAGGTGGGAGATGGTGGGAGTGAATGTAGTAAGGGTGCGTGGAGGAGTATGAATAGGTGATCAGATGAGCTTAAGGAAACAAGAGACATAAAGAGACAATATTTGAACAGGTTAAAAAAGGAAGTGTGTGTGTGTGTGTGTGTGTGTGTGTGTGTGTGCGCGCGCGCGCGCGCGTGTGTGTTGGAGCGGTGGGGGGCAGGGGGGCAAGAGAATGAACAAGAAAATGAAAACCTTGTGGCTAAGGTAGTGGGCTAGTTTGACTTAATTCCCAGCTCCTCCCTAGACTTTCTGTATTTTTCTTGCTGGTAAATATATCCTCTTGAGAATACGTGGCTTGGTTTGATCCCCTTTCAGTCTTGCATAAGCAACAAAGGGTGCTGAGGTTGCTGAGACCAGGATGGTCTGAGCATTGCTTACAAAGGCGCTGTGTGAATTTCTGAAGTGTATTGTTTGAAAAATGAAGGTGCATAAGTTAGTGAAGCTCCAGGGCAGTAGCTTACCCAGTGTTAGCATAGCTGACACACTGACAGTTTATATGGAATTTATGTGCCCATTTGCTCGGCTTTTTATGGGAAAACATGTTGTTACCTTACAGCTGCCACATCACATGCTACTTATCCTGCCTCAGAGCTACAGAGCACCTTCCTCAAGGAAACATCCATACATCAAGAGGTTATGTATTTTTAACAACATTGTAAGGGGAAAATAATAAAATATGCATTATACTGCATACATGCAGCTTTTAATTTTTTTTTATAATTTATTTAGCAGGCTTAACTTGCTCTGTAACCATTTCCATTGCACCTTTCCTACCCGCTCAAAGACTTGCAGGAAAGAAGAGTACCTGGTAAGGAAAAGAACTAAGAAGAACAATTGAAAAGTGGTGATCTGGAACAGCCTTCCACAGGACTGTTGGGGCAAAAGACCTTACAGGTTTTACAGTGGTGCTTGTTATGCTGCATGGAGGATTATATGACATACTTATATTGCATAGGTCATATTGCAAAGGCTTAGCAGCTCACCAAAGAAACACAATTCAAATCTCTTAAAATGTTCTTGTTTTAAAGATTATATTGTGTTTCCAATGTGCTCTTTGATTTTTTTTTTACTTTAATGTCCCCTGCCTACTCCTTATGTAGGAGTGTGCAATAGCCAAAGTGTGGCCAACTCTCTCAAATTTATAGGCTATGGTGATTTTGTAGCCCATTGCCGTGGGGTCCTCCTCTTTCTGGTTGCTAGATGATGACATTTCCAGCTTTTCTCCATGCCCCAATATCCTACTATAGGCATTATGTGCATACATCTAACCAAATAAGTATATATCCTTCTATTATCCACATTGAGGGACCCAGGGGCAGAGCAGTTCAGGTGTCTTTGCCACAACTCTGGAGGTATGAGTTGAAGCCCTGCTCTAGACTCATGCCAAAGACCACCTACAGTTGATACAACTGTAATTGAGTCTTTCTCAAATACTCCAGCACCAACATTTCTTTTTTAGACACTATGATCACTATCCAGAACAGTAAAATACAAACCACCATATACAAGAAATCCATGGGCCAACACACATATCTGCACACAACCAGTAATCACCCCTAACACACCAAGACAGCTGTAATATGCAGCCAAGTCCTCCGATGCCACTGAATTTGCATTGAGGAAAACACATGCCATTGTTACCTTGCAAATCTCAAAAGGACTGTCATCCAACAAGGACAGTCCTCCAGAGACATAGTCTGTACTTTTGAAAGAGCCACCAGATACCACATGAAGAATTGCTGCAGTACAAAAAGAAAATCCCCACAAAACGCACACCATTAGTTGTGACATATCGTCTTCCCCTGGAACCTATACAGAACATCCTCAAACAATTGCAACCCATACTAGTAGAAGAACCAATCTTAAAGAGATCTTTCAAGAACCACCCATCCTAGCCTTTAAACAAGCACTGAACCTCAACAGCCTCATCACCAGAAACAAATTTCCTATGGCCCAAAACAGCCAAATGGATCTAGGCCATGCCAGGACAAGACACGTAAAACTGCTAACACATCTCCACCCCCCAACAATAACTGCACCCCACAACAGAACCATCACCATTCCTAGATTTACAGCTGCACCTCCAGAAATGTAATATATCTCATCCAGTGCACCAAATGCTCTGATGGAAAATATATAGTATACAAACCATAACTGCATTCCAGAATGAATGCACACTGAAAATCCATCACAGACAAAAATATCCGATTATCTGTAGGTGCTCACTTCTCACAAGACAACCACTCTCTCTCCAGTCTCTCAGTTCTAATCCTCAAAGGGAATTTACAAATCACCTTTTGTAGACAAACCTATGAACGTCACTTCATAAATCTACTGGATACAAAAATCATGGACTCAATATAGACATTGGCTTCATGGCACATTATAACTTGCCTGCCATCTGCAAACCCCAGGTTACCTGTCTGCATTTTACCAGCAACATTCTTTCCCCTTGTTCCCTAATCCTACCTTTCTCTCACCTATTGTCCTTCCATAGATTTGCATTTTCACAGACCTTCATTTTATATCTGGGCTTCCTTTCTACCCAGAAGAGAACAAAAAGAAACAACAAGCTCTCCCTGTTCCTGAAGAAGGGTGTTTGCACCTGAAAGCTTGCAAAGAACATTTTTTCCAACTATTTAGTTGGTCTAATAGAAGATATCACATTTACCTAAAAAACCTTGTCTGCCATTGGGTACCTAAGCATTTGCTTGGGGGGAGGACACAAAGATGAGCAGATGTGACATTAGCCACATTGCTCCCTTGTGTGTTGTTAGCTACAAAAGCTGGTATGCCTTAACTACATTAGCCCACAGGCAAATCTAGGATTTTGAAAAGGGAGGAGCTGATGGTATGGTGCATCATCACATATAACCCAACAAATATTTTTCTCAAGTTAAAAAGAAATGAGAAGCTTTAGTAATAAGCTAGTGGCCTAGAGCAAAAACAGCTGTAAATGTATTGGAATGTGCATTAATTTGCTATATCATATATTATGTATAAAAAACAGAACAAACCAGACAAAAATAGTCAAAATATGCTATTTCATTAGTCCTACAGTCATTAGGATTATATGGGCATTTTTTTTTTTTTTTCAGATTCATAAAACAAAATCTAGCCTTCTTGAGCATCTTGACAGTGCATGTAATGCTTCACTGAAAGTTATGTCCAAACCTCAATTAATGTTTTTGCCAGAGTTAAAAACAGTCTGCAGGGATGGGAAATAGGAGCTAGTTTGCCAGGAACAGCTAACAGACAGCAGAAATGCAGAAGAAAGTCTAGTTGACAGCACGAGTTGACAGAACAAGGAGCAATGGTCTCAAGAACAATGGTCACAAGTTGCAGCAAGAGAAGTTGAGGTTAGATATTAGGAAGAAGTTTCTCCCTAGGAGGGTAGTAAAGCACTGGAACAGGTTACCCAGAGAGGTGGTGAAGTCTCCATCCTTGGAGATTTTTAAGACCCATCTAGACAAAGCCTTGGCTGGGATGATCTAGTTGGGGGTGGTCCTATTTGAGCAGGGGATTGGACCTCTTGAGGTCCCTACCAACCCTCATTGTCTATGATTCCATGATTGTATGTTTGGTTAGCTGAGCATCAAGACCATTTAAAAGGAGAGAGAGTTGTTAACACCTGTGGAATGAAGAGTTCAGAAGGAATCAAGTAGATTATAATGATCCATGAAGTCAATTGCCTCCCTCACTGCTGCTGAATAGAAATGCCACTCTCGGCGCTAGGCAGATGGTTTTATACTTTGGCTGGAACCGAAATCAAAGGGGAGTGCATCTGCAGCCCTTTCACCCCCCTGCCCTCCCCCATCTCTGCACTAACCTACAGGCTATTCGGCTCAGTTGTACCCTTGACCTACCCCCACATCCCATTTCATCCTATCTGAGCTTCTGTGATCTTTCTGCTCCCCCTGCAATGGGATTGATGTCACCATTTCCTCTCTTTGATCCCAAGGGGTATATTTGGGGTGAAGAGCCCAGGGGGAAAGTTTTGCTGAGGTTGCTTACCACAGCAACTCTGATTGCCATCTTTTTCCCTGAAGAGGGAGGATGGGGTCGGGGGGGGGGGGGGTGGGGGGGGGGGGGTGACAGGCTGCAGCTCAGCCAGTCAGAGCGGGTGTCCCTGGACAATGCTGTATGAGGACAGAGCTTCTCACAGTTGGGAAAAGGACCCAGCAGGGGATGAAATATTGTGGTAGGTGATGAAATCACAACAGTTGCTCAGGCCGGGTAAGTGGTGCAAAGGAAAGTGATACTTAACACAACAGAAGGAGGAGAGTCAGGCTAAAAGAACTGGGGAGAGTTGGAAGATGGACCTTCAGTCTGTGCCATTGTGCCTGTGCCTGGAACTGATGAAAAATGGGGACTATCACTCAGACGGAGAAGCAGTAGGAGAAGAGATGTTCTACTCCAGACTGGAGTGAGACCCTTGAGAGAGCCTGTGAACCAGGGAAACAACCTGGGTGAATCTTAGCACTTTTCCGTTTTGTGTTTCATGGCCTGGGCAGGGAAGTTTTAGTTGGGATGAGAAACATCCCAAACAGTGACAGCAAACCTGACACAGCGACTGCATGCACAGTGCCAACAGCAAGTTATTATTCGTTAACTTTTGTGGCATAAAGCAAAACATTAATGATGAAAATGCTAATAACCTTGTTCACTTTAGTGTTCTTCATTTTTTAATCAAACTACTGGATGCAGTGGGCTGCGTAAGACTTCATTTAGATTGCCGTGTACCTCTATTAGAACAAAGACATTTATGAGAGCAGCTTAGAAAAGTTGAAACGTTATCTGCCACATTTTCCCAAATAAGCCCTTTTGAACTCCTTCAAACTCTAAAGATGTTGAATGGATTCACTTGCTTCCTTCCAGGAAATTAAATCTTCACCTTAAGAGTCAGGGGTCTGACTTCCATTATGAAATGTGGTGCACATTTAAATGAACAGTGACTTGGTGTACTTCTATTTTGGATACCCAAATACTGAGTCCAGCACTCTTGTAAGTTAAACCCTGTGCCTAGAAATGGAGACAAGCAAAACCACATATTCTGCATCCCTGAGAAGGGATTTGAATTCTGATTTAAACACAATCTTAATCATGAGGTCGCTAACCATACTCCTGTCTGACCACTTAACTCTTTGCTTTGAGCTCCACGCATCTAGCTACCCACGGGCACATGTACATGTGCCTCTTTTAAGTGGGCTTAGTCTGAAATCACCATTTTAAGGTGCATTATGGGAGCATATCTACCCACGTATGCCCTTAATGCACCTTAAAAATGGTGATTTAAGGCTACGTGAGCCTAAATTTGATACCTGCATAAAACAGGTATCAAACTTAGGCACAAACAGCTAAGTCACATTAGCGTACATGTAGACATGCTAATGTACTTTAATGTGGCATTCATCAATAGATACATACTGCCTTAATGTGCATTAGCATGTCTACATATGCGCTACTGTGACTTAGCTATTCACACCTAAATTTAATGCACCTTAATGCACGTTAGCGCACCCATGTGTAGACACGCACCTATATCACCTTAATGTGCCTTAAGCAAAGGCACATTGAGTTTAGGCATGCATAAATACATGTGTGGACACACCCAGGCTCTATTGCCCGAGATTGCCGTAGTGCAACAGGAGGCAGGCAAGCCGTTCATAAGGCGTGCCAAAACGTCAGATGCCACTGCCACTGGCTCAGCCACCACTATTACTTCAGGCAGCCTGACCCTGCTGCCCAAAGCACAGATCCTACTCGTGGTGAGATAGTAAGGTGTTTGGGGCAAGGGACTAGCTTAGCTCCGACACAACGAGGCTCTGATTTATGAATGCAGCTCTTAGTTGCTTCTGCAAAGCAAACAATAAAAATAGCAATAAATTCTAAACGTGTTCTAATTTCTTATAGCAAATTACAATATGAAAATCCAGCCTGTTTAGTTTATAAACCGACCACAATGACAAATTCTCTCATATGAATTATTCCCTGCATGATACACACTAAAGGAGATTTAGGTTTATTGCCATGGGTGTTACTTTTCCTTATGTACAGATTTTCTTTAACTGTAAAGCCGACAAAAAATGTGCTAGGTTTTTTGAGATCTCCGGTATTTAAGGAAATTTAAAGCATGACCTATGCCTTGTCCCTGAGCATTAATAGGCATTCTGTGATTTGCTAGAGACACCCGTTCAATAACCTAGGAGAAAACAATCGATACATGGACACTACATAATCCTAGACTCAGGGTGCCCCATGAGGCCCCTGGCTTCTTCTCTGATGGGCTGTGCTGTTTTTAGTGTTGCAATGGCATCATTTAACTTAACGTGACACTTTCTTCACTCCGTTGCTGCTAGGATGCTTGCCGGTTTAGAGGAGAAAGCATTCAGTGGAATCAGGCTGGAGGAATGGAAATGAAAAACAATTCCCACAGGTACAAGAAGAGGTTTGCAAAAAAAAGGGCATGGCAAGATTTTGGGGTTTGCTCACCTTAGAGCCAGATTAAGAGAAGAGAAAGCAGGTTCCAATCTGTGAGGGCATTAAGCTGTATCCTGCTCCAACACGGGAAAGAGCGTAAGTAGGACCCCTGAGAACCGTGCGTTGCTGGGGAGTGCCAGGCCTGGTGGAGAGTTGGAGTCAGAGCTAAATATTGACTCTGGTCCTGGGTTCTGGGGTAGGTAACCTGTCAGGATCCAGGTGCAGAACAAAATGGAGCGGCCAGCTCCGAGAAGAGAAGGGCATGACCAGGTCGTACTTCCTTACATTTCTTTTCTACTCCCCGACAGGGAGCATAGGCCAAGGAGCATTTGTTAAAGCATCTCTGGGACCTCTCTGCTTCACATGGAAGAGCCAGTGTCGTGTCTCACTCCATGGTGTAAAGCTCACTGCAGGGAACAACCCTGCCCTGGCAGCAGAGTCCACAGCATGAGCCATTAGCCTGTCACTGTTCTAATTTCCGTGATTTCTTAATTCTGCACAAGTCTATCAGTGAGACTAGGTAGCTTTTATTCCCCAGAAACCAGTTAATTCATCTTTACTGTCTCCATTCCATAGGGAATGTGTGATAGAAGAGGACGGGAGTGATTTATCAATATATGAAGTCTAAGAACTCTCAACTGACAGATACTCAAGCAGGGGGAAGATTTGGTCTGTACAATTAATTTTTAAATGATGGTTATGAAGGCTGTGGGACTTAGCACCAGTGATTTGCATTTCAATAAACACCCGTTCAGAAAATCTTAAGTGTTTGCTGGAGAGCAATTAATGGCTTAACAAACTTTATTAATTTCCAGTCAATGCCGAGCGTGGTCATGCTTTGAAATGGGATATGGGTCGATGATTAGCTGGCAATGGGCAAATCTCAGGATGTTTGGTTCATATAACCATTCAAGGCCACACACTTACCCAGGGCTTATTCAAAACCATCTGATTTTCTACCCCTTGACTCTGTTAAACAGAGCTGGAAAAAATGCAGCATTTCATTGCCTGTGTTCGGGTCCTTGTAGACTCGTTGCTAGTTCTTCACGCCCCCTTTATGTCAGTGGTTCTCAACCTTTTTAGACTCAGGGAACCCTCAAGACATTCAGGTCAACCCTTGATAGATTCAAGGCGCCCCTCAGAAGATGCCAGGTCTTAGGTGTCACTCTTCTTTTGAATATAGAAAAATAATAGAACAATTCCTCTGTTGCAAAGAACTGAAAGATGACAACAGGTCAGAAGGTTTTTGACACTAGATTTCTATTTGAAGACTCGGGATTTATCTTGTGAATCATGTTTGCACACCTAACAGTGCTAACCCTGGTTGAGAATCACAGCTTTATGCAATCTGATTCAGGACCCTGGAAAAATGTTTTGAACAAAAAAGACGTCTGCAAAGTAGAGAGTGCTGACGGGAGCATTCAGGACTTTTGGGTGCTACTGTTGTGATGCCACGTGTTTGAGGCCTGTGCTACAAATTGATCAGAAGAGGGGATGTTCTCCTAAGGGAAGTGGTGGAAACTTCAGTGCTTGGGGCTCTTAAAACAACAGGGTAGGACAAATCACTAGAAAATACTAGCAAAAAAATTGTTCTGCTTTTTACTTCTAGCAGCCTATTATGATTGGTCAGTTAAGGTCAGTCCTATAGGAGCATAAAAAATTGAATGGCAGCCATCTAGCTTTATGTCAGAATGGGGGTATTGCAGGGCACGGGTGCAAATAACCAGTCATGGCAACTCTTTATGCTTTATGCATCATCTTTTTCATCGGATATTGCCTCCAGGATGAGAGGCACAGGCAGCCTTCATAGACAGCCACCATCTGGGGTTAAGGCATATACGCTGCACTTGATGAATAGATCAAGAATAAGGCCCATGTTGTGCGTGCCAGTGGTTCATTCTGAATGGACACAAGGCAGTAAATGATAGGTGCCACTTGTTTCAGCTATCTCTGCACTGTGAATGCACACGCTATCATGCACCCTTGTGTCTTGGACACGTTGGAGTTATCTCTTGGTTAAAGCTCAAGAATCCTAATTCCATTAATCTAAGATCATTTTTTTCTGCAGCTGCTGTGATCTTGCATTTTTCAGCTCACGTTTATATGCCAGAAACAATTAAGCAAACATTACTTTCATACATGGTAACCATAAAATCTCAAGCATCACTGAACTGAGTTATTATTTCCCCAAGGAAACAATTCTTGGAAACACACACATACACACAATCTATATATTTACATTATTTATAAGTTTTCAAGGCTCCTTTCCTCTTTACAAAAAAAAAAAAAAAGAATAAGAACCTTAATACTGTTAAGGTCTGAGAAACTTTTCTGGAAAAAAAACACATTATTAATGCTGCTGCTGTGAGCTGTGCAATGGTGGGCTAGGTGAATATGAAAGTCCTTTTGTTTTCCAAACTACTTTCCACAGCTCATCTTAACATTTCAGCTATTATCAAATGCTACCTTACAAACAGCAAACACCATTTTTTTTTTACAAGATCTCAGGCTCAAACATGATGAACTCTTTTTTTAATTTGGTCCAAATGTGTATGCTGAACACATTTGAAAATCTGGCCCCGGATACTTGGTGATAGGGTAAGAAAAAAAGAAGAATGCCTGGAATTACTTAGCAGGAAATCATCTGTGCCAAATTTCTGTTGAATATGGTGCATTGTTTCCTATTTATGGCAGAATTCAAAAGACGCTGACTGCTTGGTTTTACATCTGAAATGTAGGTTTTATTTTTTTAAAAAGTACAACATAATGCCAAATCATTTTTTTTTTACGTTTCATTGGAAAGAGGCATTTAAAAGTCTTAAAAATAAACAGTCAAAGCACAGTCTCTATCTTTTGCTGGTTCAGGAGAATCAAAACGTGGAACTAACAACTGTAGGGCCGCCATCCAAGTGTCATAAATATTAGGATGTAAAGAAACATCCTAAGCAGTAAATTTTAAATTAGATTTTTTTCCCCCTCCTTGTTTTAATAAAATACAATATATTTGTAATGCACCTTTATTCTTAGCTGGATGGAAAACAAGTTATAAAAGGCTTGCAGACAAGGCTGAGATGTTAAAGTGGTTTCTGTCTTACATGATTCAAAACTTTCTTTAAAAAAAATCTCCCCCCCGCCCCCCGCCCTTTCTATTTCCAGAAACGAATGCTCAGGGTTTGGTTTCCCCCCCCCCAAACTAGTCTTAAAATTGCTATTGGAACATTTTATTTATAGGAAACAGAGCATTCATTAAATGAAACACGCCGATAAAAGCACCAAAATATTATTTTTCAGGAAGAAATGAAACAATGTTCACAAAGGATGCTTTTGGCAAACTTCTCAGTTGGGTAGGTTTCAACACGCTCAAATAAGGGCTTATTAAAAAGACGGGGCAAACGAAACAAAAAGGCATGTGGCTGAAATTCACTCTCATGTCGAGCGTCGGAACGAGCCTCGCAGAGCACTTCTCATATTTATGCCCTCGGAAAAGACCGAAGTCGAATTCAGATCATCATTAGAATCTCAATCCTGGGTTTGAATCTCTCTTTGCCTGAAACCACTACATCACTTTGCTGCCATTTAGGAATAAGAAAGTCTTTTTACTGGCAAGAATGTTTCCAGGAGCAGGAAGGCTAGCATGAATAAATATGTCTAAGAGTTTTATCTGAACAGTTACCTCAATGTGAGCTTTGCTGGCAGTCGATGCAGGAGGCAGGGAGGTTCTTGTTCATTGGCACATATGCTTGAGCCCAGACAGAGAATAAAATAGATCTCTGGTCCCAAAGGGTCCACAGATTTACCTTTTTTTTTACCTTTATCTTATTTATCATTCACACACCTAAGTGGCACATGCATTAGAAATCCATTTCTGCACATGGTGGAGAGGCTTGCCTGTCTACATGCTTATCAGAAGGCAAATGTAAGAGAAGGGTAACATTCCTGCCCTTCAGTTCAGTGTGGCTAGAGCATTTACTAGGGAGTAGGACTCAGTTCCCTCGTCCCGACTTGGTTTGAATTGGCACCTCCTGCTTGCCAGCCAAGGCTAAGTCTTATGCACATCACACTCCACTCTTGTGGACTCTTTCCTACAGAGCAGCTAAGAGGGAAAGACGTATGGGCCAGGAGGAGCAAGCCAGAGGAGAGGTGGCTCAATGAGATTCGATGCTTCCCAGGAAATGAGATGACCCTGGTTCTTGCTTGGGCACCTGTTCCAAGGGGATTGAAACTACTACTTCTGTTTATCCCATGATTATTAAATACAAAGTGCCAACTTCTAGGGGAGGCCTGGAGAGTACCCTAGGTAATACTTAATCCCTGCTTGGTGGTTAGAGCTTTTTGCTGGGAAGTAAGAGGCACAGGCTGAAACGTCCTCCAGGTCTCTTTTTCCTTGGGTGAGTACCCTAACCAATAGGCTACAAGAGTATGTAGTTGTAGTGCCTCCTATCTCCTACCATGTGCTTGGGACTTGTATAGGTCTGATTAATTCTGTTCCCCCTACATGGCCATCATGTAGCCCACTGAGCATGCTCAGATACGTAGCTATTTACATTCCTCTCTGGAAAGTGAAGGGGAAATAGGATCTGGCTCTGAATGATCTCTCAACACAGGAATGTGCTTCCTATTACAGTTTTTTATTCTGCCCCCACCACCCCAAAAGGATGACATGGACTCAAAACATGGATTAGCTCTGCACACCCACATGCTCCAAAACTCAGCAACCCAGCTAGAAAGGGTCAGAAACAACTCCAGCAATAGGGCATGGCAGTTGCAGGGCATGCTCAATAGCTGTTTCTGGCAGCTTTCATTTTGGGCAATCTGTCTGGCAGGTCGCATGCACTCCTTGAAAACTGAGCCAAACAGAGGATGGTTATAAATATAAGAGCAAAGGCAGCAATGCAGCTCCTTGGAGTGTGTCAGCTGGGATGATTGGGTGTTAATACCTCCACCGCTTTGGATACAGGTGAGTGCTATTGCAACTTTACTTACTAGGGAAATCTTCCAATAGTGTAACATTTGTGAGGTGAGGTCTAAGGACAGAGGCTAACAACAGGTGCTCAGAAAGCCTGTGGTGGAAGCACACTAACTTGCAAGGTTTACTCTTAAGTGCCCCCATTTAGATCGGGAGGAAGGAGAACACACATTAGCCTTTGGGAGTGGGAGGGGGCGGTGGGGCTCCAAACCTTCCTGCAAGACCCAAGCGTAGCAGCAAGGGAAGCTCTTACACACCTCCCGGCATGCCCTGTGGGCTCCCTGGGTTGCTGAAGACTCCCAAGCAGAGCCAAACACCAATCCATCTCTGGTTGGCTGGGAGGGACATCACAGCTGCCCACCTAGACCTGATACAACAGCAACTCATCATGGCCATGCACCATGGCAGGCTATTTGGGTCTGCAAAGCCCTGGCTAAGTAGCTCATCACCTTCATGGACTGAGCGCCTTCCCTGGATGGGTAGGGCCAAAGGGCTTTAAGTGCCCCTGCCCTAGCACTGGGCCATAGGTCTCCTTTCCCAGGCTCCTCTGGCCCTGCTTCATGGGCACCACTGCCAACAACCCACTGTTCCCCTTCCCTTCCCCACCCAAGAAACAAATTAATACTGAGAAAGTGGGGAAAGACGCTGGCTGTACCAGGTAGTTATGACATTGTGGTGGGGGGAGAGGAGTGGGCAGCCATGGGGGTCTCAACAAAACACAAAACCATGGGGTGGCAGTGGGAAATGCCGTGCACAAAACTTAATTAAATGTTGCAGCTGCCAAAATTTTCTTGTGCATAATAAAGAAAAACTGGCACGTTGCCCACTCTGGATCATAGACCAGGGCCCAGGGGGCTGCCTGTCTTCACAGAGACAATGCCATTCCCCTGCAGTGGGACCTGGGCCCACAGTGGCCTGGCTTGGTGGACCCTGCCCCCCATTCTGAGTGCTCCCACCCCCTTCCAGGACTGACCTGGAGCCTCTTTGGGGCCCTATGCCTATGCAGGCAACCACCGGTGGATGAGGGTAGCAAGTTGGCCCTGGAAGGTAGGCGGAGTCAATGCTGGCCCTAGCATCCAGTCTTGGGCAGTCTGGTCCCCTCCTCTTCCAAAGTGCTGCTTCCTGAAGCTGGCTTCACTGGACACCTTATTGGCTCCTTGGACCATGGGCCAGTGGCTCCCATACGCCCTAGCATTTCCCAAGCAATGCATGGTGTGGCACATTTCCCCATGGTTGCCCCATGGGACTTTTGGACAAGTTGTCCCAGGGAGGAGTCCCTGGACTGGCGCTCTCCATGGCAGGGTAGGTGGGCAGCAGCTTGCCCCAACACTTCAGCCCAGGAAGGCAACCATCTCCCTGAGGGAGGCAGCACTGACTCCACTCAGGGGTGTTGTTGTTGGACCTCAAACAGCCTTTCACTCAGTGCATAAATTCTCTGTCCTGGTGCTGTCGCTCTCTCAGCCCTGTGGTAGCAAAGGTGGCCTCCCTCAGACCCCGTATGGTCCAGAAGTTGTTACACTTCAAAGCTCAATGCTCTACTTAACAGTGCACAGAGACTAATAACAGGATGCACAGCTTGCACACACACAGATGTACCCCCTGTACTCTAGGGCATTAGACCAAGTGACATAAGAACACAGACCCTGGCTGCTCCCCTGCTGCCAGGTTTCTGGGTCTGTGGAGAGCCCAGCAAGCCGGGTACTGTGACCTTATATGTCGCCCTAAATTTAGATAAGGGGTGGGGGTGAATGGAAATGAAATGATTATTCAAAGGAATCTGGTCTGACATCTATTCCAACTGTGTTTTATACCAACACCAAACATGCCCCCTGTTGCATGCGACCTCGACAGAGAAGCGTGGGTCAAGCTGAACAGAATGAGATCTGGATATACACTTCAGAACAACATGATACAGGATGAATATCTTGGACAGCCCCTTGGGTGGATGTGATGTCCAGCAGACTGCACAGCACTTAACTGAAAGCGGCACTCTCCACAAATGCCCAGGTGTAGTAGATGGGCTCTGCACTGAGCGATAATCCCAGACAGAGGCTCCTTGCTGGCTGGAGGGAACGAGGGGGCAGGGAGCGGGTCTGGAAACAGGGGCTTCAGTGCCTATGGGTCAATGAGAGCCTGAGGATGGGGCAGGCTTGGCACCCAGTCAGAGGAGACAAGCTCTGGCCTAGGCTAGACCAGCGCCCCACAATGGGGAGCAAGCAGGGTGCTGCAATGCTCCATGGCATGTCAGCAGAATGTGACCTACTGTGAGTCACGATGGGATGCGGTACAGATGTTCATTATGGCACTCTAACCTACAGCACTGAAATCTGATACCACATCTACCCAGGGTAATCTTAGATCAGGATCCACCATTTTTACAACACTCTACTTGCCCTGACCGTCTGTTTGGTGACAGATGTAGAGTGGTGCCTGTGTGCCTACCACGCAATAAGTGTAACGTCTGCACCTGGCCTTTATGCTTGAGTTAGAATGGCAGCAGTTGTCAACTCTAAAGACTACACCGCCAACAGACCCATTTTAACAGAATGAAGCAGAAGTCTTCTTTCAAAGTAGTGTGACATGTTCAAACTCTGCCTTCTGTGCGACACCTGTCTTGCTTAAAAAGTCCATCCTCCCTGGTGGTGCTGCCATCCTGAACGAATGAGGCAGAAGAAAATAACGGGCTTGATCATGTCAAACAGTGAGCAATGCTGATGTCAGATACTGGCCCTGAAAGATGCTGAAATTGTAACTCTCGGTGGTTTTCTGGTTTGAAATGCTGAGTAGAAGGATAGTGGATTATGTAGCAAAAGAACTGCTGAAAACGAGTTGTCTTGGTTGTGTCAAAATCTCCTCTATGAAGAGCCTGGAAACCTCATCATGAGTCTCAAGAAAGCTATTTCTTATGCTAATTATTTCCCTCAACTGTGCATCCAATTTAATGTGTCATTTGAGATTCAGATACTCTGCACATGCACAAGATTTGAATAATTGACTGAATATACAAGGAGGGCCACACAATTTTTCAGTCTGTTTTACCAAATCAATAGCCAGGAGAGATGGGTCTGTATTCAAACACCAGATACAAATACCCCCTGGGAGGTGGGAGATTTTTATTTCAAAATCCAAGTCTATTTCAAACCTAAGGCCCAAATTTAATCACATATAATATTTTAGCATCAATCTCAATAGGTGTTTTGTTTCAGAAAAGACCGTTGCATGTAGTCCACTGTTTTTTAGAATGGGCAAGTATATTTGGCTCAAGTGAAAGGGCATCTTGACTTTCAACATAAACGTTAATCAAACTTGCTCCAAACATTTCTGGGTACAAATAAATGCTGGTAGCATTTGGTAGTTTCCCCACCATATTCATTTTTGCCAGCTTCTTCAGTGCCTGGAGGTGGCTAGGATCAGAAAGAGATAAGTGAAAAAACTGCCTTGCTACATTCTCTCTAAGCATAAATAATCAGAAATCTTGAACCTGTTCCTCAGGTGAGAAAAAAATGAGGCGGAAAGCTCACTCATCCAGTCTTTCAGTTGTTAAAATCTGGATGCTTATTCAAACCAAACTCTTCAAACATTTGAGGTTGTCTCATCTTTCATAATCACTCAGAGGCCCTTCACTGAAATTATTCCTAACTTGTTCCAATGTACAGGCAGGCTTAAACTATGTAGAAAAAATGCAAAAGAAAACCCTTGGCGTACTTAAACTATTTTTATAATATTTATGGGAAGGGAAATATTTATACGGTACAGAAGTAAGCATCATTGAACCTGGATCTGGAAAACTCCTTTTAGATCATTTCTTTCATCTCCTGGCTTGCTGACACATCAAACAATTTAGGTTTGAATAGTCTAGGTCTTGTTCTGATTTCTCTGCTGTGGTCTTATTCCCTCCCTCCTCTTTCACAAAAGAAACATTGTAACCTGGTTGCAGAGTTTTCCATTTTATTTTATTTTTTTTAATCTTCATTAACAATGAACCCTTCCTTGCTTACTTCACCCTATTCCATTGCATTAGTTGTCCATCTTCTTTTCCTCTAAATGGACATGAGTACAGTACACAATTGATAAACCTTGACCTGGAAGCCTAGCCAAAATAGATAGATAGATAGATAGATACATCTAACTCCTCTGTGGCCAACATAATGGTATCAGCAATGAATTGGGTCCATTCAATTAAACAATGGTTATTGATGAATGTTAAGTGAAGTCTGGTACTTCTGAAGCAGTTTCAATTTGATCTCACTTGGGCAGATGGAACGGAAAACCAAGTGATAAACAGACATGGGCATAACTCTTGAAGTGAGTCCACACCCCCTAATTCTGGGCAAGTTTACATCCCAAAGTTACGGCTGAATCCTGCCTTCATACTGAATCCAACCAAAACCCCTTAAGCAGAAGCCCAAGGATCATAAATTTGTGGAAATATATATGGAATGAAAATAATGCAGCTCAGACATCAAAATATACAGTACAGTACATTTTAGCATGCTATACAAACTGGAATTAATAATAGGCCCTACCTCTACATGGGTGTTTTAACTCTGATACTCCCGAGTTAGGCCAAACATGTATTTATTTATTTATTTTAATTTGATTAAGAACCGGTTTAGCGTTTCCAAGACACTGGACCTCTGCAACTACATGCTGCCGCAGAAATGGGGGTTGAACCTCTTTGAAAACAACTCTCTCTTTTGTATTCCAGCTAAAACATCTTGTTGCAATGCAGTTTAGCCATCGTTAAAATAAGCTGGGTTTGGCTGTTCCTGTAGGGCCGCCCTCTGCCTCCCTCAGCCGTTTTGTTAACGTTAACGAAACAAATGACAAAGACACAAACTAGAGAAAACAAGCTGACAGTGGCTGCTGATTTCCGGCCATCCTTAAAAATCTTTCCCCTGGGGTAAACCCTACAGCTTGAAGAAGCATTTCCTTTATGACAGAACAGAGCGACGGCGGCAACAGCTGACTTTCAAAGTAATTATTGCTGTTAAACTGAAGTGGGCTTTAAACATTTCATTCAGATCGATTTATTCAAAAGTGTTTAAGGCTCAGCCAAGTTTACTACTGGTGCGGTCGGGGGACACTTTATGGTTTATCATAATGTTTGATCAGTTGCAGTGAGACATAAACAGAGGTGAAATGCAAGGGGGGGACGGGGCTGCTGGGTATTTTGTGTCATTTCTATTTGTGAAGCAGTTTTTGTGGTTAACCAGAGCTGGGGGGAATCGGGAGTGGGGGTGTTACACAGTATTAACTGTGGCACATGTTGCCACTGTTCCCTGGGGGGGCTAATTTTTATGAAGATTTTAAATCTTTCTTCCTGGTTTTGAATTATCTTTGCTTTTTTGCCTAACCCTGTCTCCAAAGAAAGCAATAAGCCTGTCAATGTAGGAATTAATTAAGCAAATCAATCAGTCAGTTTTATTAAGGAATTACAAAGCCCAAGTGCAGCATTAATTATTCAGATAATGGGACATCTCTAAGCCTTTCTTTTCAATTATTGATAAGCCGCTATCTATCATCCTGACTGTTTTAGTACTGATTTAGTTGTGAATGAAGCCAGGTCATTCAGCCGTAGCATATGCCAGTTATGAAGTTGCTGGATGACTCGGGGATGAGAGGTGGCATTTATTTCTGTCCATGATGATTGCAAACATTAAATATTCCAAGGCACGTGGCTTCTTCTGCGATACAGATAAAAGAGATTCAGCCTTTCCTTGCCAATATCATCTGGATTATCAGTTTTGTTAAATGGGGCAACATATATCCATTGCTAACCCCCTCCTTCCCTCCGTATCTCACTTTCCTGTTGACTTTAGGTGCAGCTAAGCACTAATAAGCATAATACATATAACATTGTGATACTATTTAATTTCCCAAGAGAAAATTGCTCCCTTTGCATGTTCTGTTTGGGTCAACTTTTTATTTTGTTCTCCTAATGGCTTCAGGCATGAGTCTTCTCCAGCCCCCCATGCAATCCTATTTCATTTTTCATGTTGACAGGAGAGGACTTAAAGTATGATGAAAAGTTTCCATTTTTGATGCTTGCTTTCCTGTATCTGTGGATCAGAAGACTTCCGCCTCATCTGACATTTTCTGAAGCTTTATCAAGCAATCGAATCGCATCCTTCGCTTCACCCATGAAAGTAGCAAGAAATAAGTAGACCTAAAGAGATTCTCACGTAATAAAGTATGGTATATGGCAATGAGTGAAACTAAAGTGATAGCCAACTTGCAAATGGATGCAAAAAAACTTAGGAAATAATTGAAAATATTAGGTAGCATATTTCAGTTAGCTCAAGTCAATGGGCCCAATTCTTTGTGTTTTCACTACAGAGAACAATTTACACCTGTCCAAAGAGCTCTTAGTCCTTTATGCACGCAAGTGCACAATTTGCCAAGAAATGGTCTATGTGGCTCAATGCATCAATGCGAAAGAGGGAGGGGAGCATGAGGTATCAGCTTTTGGGTCTGCATCACTTTGTCCTGCTAACGTGAAACTGTGATGGTTTGGTCTCTGACCTGTGAGATAATGACGAGTGAACTGAACTTCTAAGGGCCCCGAGTCTGGGTCTTGATCTGATGATTGTATGCTACTGAAGACTGATGACAACCAGAGCTTTCCTCACCTGTCCAAAGGATTTAATTGTACAAAATAGGGTTAAAAATCTCATAAAAGCAGCTTTTGCCATGGTGTTTTGCTATTTATGGTTCCAGCTGGAATCAGAATGCTCCAGGTACACGCGTACAAGGGAGTGCGGGGACAGCAGTTGTGTCTGGCTGCTGTGTCAGGGCACATGGTGGAAGGGAGCTGCCATGTAGCAGCTGGGCTCAATCTGGCTCATTATCCATGTCTCTAGAACACATTTGTGAGTAATAATACCATCTGCTCTTACCCTTACTAAGATGGGATGACAAGGGTTATCAAGCCTCATACTTCAGGGCATAAGCGTATCCCAGCTGGGGTCAGGAAGATATGTCCTCTATTGTATTTACTATAATTGCATAAATAGTTGCATTCAATGACTGCATGCCTTCCTCTGAGCACCTGGTACTAGTGGATATCTGAATTAAATAGCCTTGCAAATCCCTCACAGGGTGGAGATTGCTAATTAGATCGTCTGGTGACTGAGCTTTCACCATCCCTTTGCTATAGCAGCGTAGAAGCGAGCAGCACGTTTAACTAGTGGTGGGTGAAAACTATGGATCTCACAACATGCAAAGAATGTGGCATGACATCTAACCTCTTCTCACAGCATTTTGATCCTTCGGTTCAGCCAGAACCAAGAAAGCTAGAAAATTATGGGGAAATGAGTGTCTGGGTGAATAGCCCTCTTTTGCACTTCAAAGCATTTAAGGGCAAAGTTCAAGTTTTGTGCCAGCTCTGAAGTTTCACCCTCAACCGGTTTTCCATCCCTACTTAGAAGTGCAGTTTGTAGCCTAAAGAAATGTTGGTTACATGGTTATAGATTCAGTTTTACTAATAAGCAATTAGGGATTGGAAAAGAATTGGACACAATGTGAGAATTAAAGGCCAGGGGCTTAGGGAGCTAAGCTGCACAGTATCTGGGCATTCGTATTTGGTGCTATACGTGAGAAATATGCCACTTCTTGTAACCATGTGGGTTTTGTGTCTTTCAACAGTATCTATTACTCATCTGCTGACAGCAGCTTTCCGGCTGTAGCCTTAGGCTCAGCGCATACCACTATCACTTTGCCTCAACAATGCTGTCCTGCTTTGACTTCTTATGCCAAAGTGTGTGTCATATATGCTAAAATATCTCTCCAATCAAGGGAAGAAAAAAGGCACTTGGGAGTAAATGTTCAGCATGCTAATGTAGAAATAACAATAATGTTAATATATGTGTACGGACATATGTAGATCCACCCTCTGTCTGTTGTCGTGGATGATACTCACTGTAGCTGTTACAGTGCCATAGACATATAACATGGCTGCTCAAAAAGGCAGCTGTGAGATGACTGGGAGGATCATATGGCTTCCCTTCTCCCCTATGGGATAAAAGGAGACAGGCTCAATATTATGGAGATGGTAGCCTAAAAGGACCAGATCCTGTTTGCCCTTCATATGCCTATGAATTATGCAGCCACTTAGCTGCGGCTTCTGGCACTAACACAAAGCTTGGGATTCAGATGCTTGACTACTGAGTTTGCACATGTTCCAGCTGCATAGAAGAGAATTACCCAGGTACATGTGTTCATACCAGGCCAGTCCCAAAAGTTCAAATAGTGAAAAATAAATGTTAGCAGCCAGACGATGAGGGCTCGCCTACCTTTTAGTTCAATAGCAATGGAGTCTAGGTCCACTTTACCTCCATGGGCTTTGAAATTGTATTTCCTCCTCCTCAACACAGCACTCAAATCACTCAGCCACACACCAGACATTACTCAGAGCACTCTCCACGCCTTCCCTTGAAACTAGGGAGGTTTTAAAATGTCATTGCTTGAGAACATTAGCAGTATGACCTAAATAGAGAAGGGGAATACTTCTCCATACTGAACACAGGATAGTTTGGGTCGGGACAGGCTGTAAAGAGCCTTGAAAGTGAACATGAGCAACTTATGTAGCATAGAGGAAGAAGAACATGTCACAGAAAATAGACAGTTAATGGAGGACTTGAGAAGCGCAGAGTGAAATAGTCAATGGGGTAGGCCAGGAGAGTGAGCTTGGCTGGATGAATATGGGTAGGACAACACAACATTATTCAAGGCTGGAAAAAAGGATGCTGCAACAATCAAGACGTGAGATAATGATCAGAATGGGTTTGTCTGGATATATAGAAAGGATTGAAATGTAAGGTTATTGTGAAGAAAGAATCAGAAAGATTCAGTTATAATCCTGCTCTCCCCCACCCACTCTGATGTATTTAGGTAGCTTGCCAGGCCTAGCTCTTTTAGTTTCCCTTTACAGGACTGAGTTTCCAGTCCCTTGATCATTGTCTAGTACTTCTCTGTACTTTGTCCCAGTCTAAATTCATCTGTCTTGAGCATGGGTGACCAGATCTGTACGCAATGTCCCAGAAGTGCTCTTACCAGGGCCTTATACAACGGCATTAGTGTTTCCTACCTCAACTGGAAATACCTCACTTGATTCATCGTTATATTTGCCTCCTTCATGGCCACAACATATTGGTGGTCCATGGTCATCTTATGATTAACTAGGACACTCTTTTTTTTTCCCAATTCAGCCATTTCTAACACACATCCGACTAGATACCACCATCATGGACACTGGTTAGTGATGTGGGCGCGTGAGGGATCTGTACTGTGATCACCAAGTCTTTCTTGTAGAACAACCATACTGTTGGCCATTCAACTTCTCTATAATATATGTGAATAAACATAAAATTAAAGGCCTTCTCATCAGTCACCAGGCTCCTGAGCTCTCACTTCCCCTCAGCACTGGTGGCTAATTTCTCCATTGTTATGTGTGCCTTAGAAGAGACGACACACAAGGGATGTGTTAGAAAATAAGAGCTCTTCTCATTTTTCTCAATTTGTCTTCCATGGTATTATTTTTTTCTGACATCTCTTTCAGGAAGTATTTGCCTCCTCTTTGTTTTCTCTACTTCTAGTTTTTAATCTATTTATAGACTTATTTTTTTGTTTCTGTTGCCGTTATGTTCTCACAACAGTCTCTCCAGATGATCTCATTAGAAACTGGACTAATGAACCTCTTGCTTCTTAACAGTGGAGCTGGTAAGCAAATAGTGGGGTCATGGCATCAGCTGCTGTGGATTGGTTTTGCCCCATTGGTTTTGTTGAAATAATGCCAGCTTCTGCTAACTGAGGATCTGGTCCTACAGCTCTAGCATGGGGCTCAGTTCTGTATTGTTATTAAGAAATGAGCATAGCTCTAGTTCATTCACCGACCTGCTAAAGTTAATATCTCACTTTTATTCAGACTGCCCTTTTGCCATGTAAAAGGGAGGGGGGCCCTTCTTTTGATTTATATTTCTTGTGGTAATCATTTCAACTAGATCAGCATCTTCACACACTGTGAATGCATATGCATACAAAAAGGCATATATTTTAAGATGCAATCCGAAAGAAATGATGAGATCTTTAGTTGGTACAAAATACCATTGAAGTCAGTACAGCTAGCACAATTTTTTTTTTTTTTGGACTGGACAGTTACAATTACAGAATCATGGGAAAAAAGGGACCTCAAACGGTCATCTAGTTCAGACCCCCACTCAAGGTGGGAGCTTCCCTGTTTAAGCCATCTCAGAAAAGTATTTGTCTATCCTGCTCTTGAAAATGTCAAAGGAAGAGTTTTAACAACCTCTCTGGGTAGCCTGTTCCAATTCTTAACCACCCTTATAGTGAGAAAGTTCTTCCTAATATCCTATCTCAATTCCCCACGCTGAAATTTAGGACAGTCTCCCCTGTAGCTGCAGAGAATAGTCTATCACCATTCTCTTCAGGTAGTTGAGGTCTCTTATCAAATCTGCCTCTCCCCGGTCTTCCCTTTTCCTGACTAACTATTCCCAGTTCCTATCATAAATCATGCTTTGTAGACCTCTGATCATTTTTATTGCTGTCCACTGGACTCTAAATTGTCCACAACTTTCTTGGATCGCAGTGCTCAAAACTGGACACAATACTCCAGATGAGGCCTCACCAGTGCTGATTAGAGTAGAAAAATGACTTCCCTTCACTCACATGCAGCACTCCTGGTAATACGGACCACTATGCATTTTTTTTTCTTTTTTTGCAAGAAGAACAATTGTTGGCTCATTTTCAGCTTACAGTCTGCTGCAAGCTCCAGTTCTTTTCTTCAGTCCTGCCCTTTCCAGTCATCTGGGACCTCACCTGACCTGAGGTAATTACCAGCCCTGCTGACTTGAAAATATCCAGCATCTCTAAGTAATCTCTAACCTGTTTTTCCTCTACTCTACGCTGTTGATCTTCTCCCCTATCCTTGCTTCCAACAGTGCTTGTCGTCTGGTAGCTGACCTTATTTGTGATGACTGAAGTAAAGAAGGCCTTAAATACTTCAGCCTTCTCTGCATTATCTATGATTAGGTTACCCCCTGTGCCCAGTAAGGAACCTCCCCATTCCTTGGCCTTCCTCTTACTTCTGAAATACTTATGGACATACTTTTTTATTGCCTTTTATGTCCCTTGCTAGCTGCATCTCAGCTTATATCTTGGCCTTCCTGATTTTCTCCCTGCATGCCTGTGTAATAATACTCTTATGCATGTTTCTAAATATCTGACCACCTCTCCAATTTTGGTAAGATTTCTTTTTGAGCTTCAACTCTTTGAACATTTCACTGTTTAGCCAGGCTAGTCTCTTGCTTCACTTCCTATCCTTCCTTTGCATGGGGATATCCTGCTTCCCCACTCTTAACATGTCTTATTTAAAGACAAACTTTCCTGGACTTCTCTTTCCTAGAGAATTGCCTCCCAAGCAATTCTTCCCATCAGTTTCCTGAATTTATTACATTCTGAAGTCCACTGTCTTTATTTTATTAAAGTCTGAAGTCCACTGTCTTTATTTTGCTGCACACCTTCCTTCCCTTGGGATCTTGCACTATCATGGCATGGTCAATCTCACTTCTACTTTCACCTTTTCATCCAATTCCTCTCTGTCCATACACAGCAAATCAAGAAGAGCTTCCCTCCTAGTTGGCTTCTCTACTGCCTGTACCTCAAAATTACCCCCAATGCAATTCAGGAACTTGCTGGACTGCCCGTGCATAGCTGTTACCCTCCTAGCAGGTGTCATTGCAATTAAAGTCTAGGGACAGAAGTTTCACAAATGATCAGAAATTGGTTTAAACCTGTAACAGAACAAAAGTTCAGTGCACATAAACCAGTTTCAAAATGGCTGAAACTGGTTTACAGATAAAACTGATTGAATGTAGTATCAGACTTACCTGACTGAGGTCAAACTGGTTTATAGACCTTCTGTCCTAAACCCCTTCCTGGTTTAAGTTAAATCAGAGCAGCATCCCAGCATGCTTTGCAGCCCTGGGCTGGGCTGTGCTTCTGCTCCAGAGAACAGGGCTGGCCACACCAATCTCTCTAGCCAGAGCAGGGGCCAGGGTGTGGCCAGAGATGGCCCAGCATGACCCCCTAAGGCAAAGGGTACAGGGAGAGGGTTTATTCTCCCCTCTCTCCCCTGTCCCCCTAAGGGACCCCAGCCAGGGTCTGTCTGGGTGAGGGGTAGCACCCCCTGTCAGGTATTCCTGCCCCCTCACTGCTCAAGTGGCAGGAGGGCTGCAGCTAGCCCCAGCATCAGCCTTAAGTGAATGGAGGGAGTAGAGATAGTAATTTAATCCTCCCCCCTCCCTCTCCTGTCCCACTGGCATGGGCTCCTGTCAGGCATTTCACCCTACTTGAAATGCCAGCGGGGGCCTGAAGTGAATGGGCTCTGGCCTGAGTCACTGCAAGCATCTGGCTGCTTTTCTGGAATCAGAAGTGAATGTCTATTCACTTGCTTACCCATTCAATCTATGCAGGTTAGACTAACCTGCAAAGAGTGAATTGATTCAGGCTTGGGCTTTTTAAATGTCTGTACTTAGTCAAAGTCCCCCATGAACCCACAGTTTGGATACTTCCATTAGTTGTGTGAAGAAGTTTTGTCCTCCTCCTTCCCCTGTTTTAGTTGGCTGTAAGAGATACCTGCCATAACATCAACTTTGCTATTCTCCCCTCTTACCTTGACCCACAGATTTTCATCAGACCAGTCTCCCATATCTTGGAACAAGTGTAGGATTCTCCTATAAACAGCAATTTCACCTCCTTCTTTCCCCTCTCTGTCCACCCTGAACAAGCTGTACTTGAAATGGAGTATAGGAAATATACTCCATTCCTGGCCTTTTACAGATTTTAGGCCAGATTCTCACCTAGTACAAATTGGCAGAGGTCCAGGGGCTTCAGTGAATCTCCCCTGATTTACATCAAGGCTAGGGACAGAAATGATATATCAACCACTGCAAGTGATTGGAAACTGGTTCAAATCTGTAACACAACAGAAGTTCAGTGCACATAAACTGCTCTCAAAAGGCCAAAACATGGTTAAGATAGATCTGCATGGATGTAGTATCAGACTTAAGTAATCTAGGTTGAATCAGTTTTTTGAACTTCTGTCCTAGATCTCCTCCAAATTCAAGTTAACTCACAGTCCCCCAGCATCCCAGCATACTCTGTACTGCATCACAAACCTCCACCCTTACAGGGTGGACAGGCTACACTTTGCATAAACTATCTGCTCCAGCTGAGTAGGGAGGCATGCTATAACACTCCCAGACAGGTGGTTGAATTTCTGGAATCAAAAGTGAATGACTGTTCACCTACTTATCAGTTCAATCTGCGCAGGTCAGACTAGCCTGCAAAGACTGAATTGATTCAGCCTCAGGCTTTTTGACTGCCTGTACTTAGCCCAACTGTGAGTCTAGTACAGTAGTGTTAAGCATGGGCCTTCCAGCAGCGCTGGAAAACAGAGCTGCTCCTCAAGGCTGTATCTTTTGGGCCTACTTCCTCTTTCTCCTCTTATGTAAATGGTACAGAATCCAATGATAGATGCCAAATGATTTGCATCCATATTGGAAGCTGTAGGGAATGATGTTACTCAGTAATAAGGTAGAGGTTGCATACTCACATAGATGCTATGATTCACAAGTCTGGTTTTAATCATGTCTCAGAATTCATTTTATTTACTTTCTGTTTTGCTTTGTTTTTTAAACTGTTCTGTTATAATAACAGACTTTAATTGCATTTAATTCAATTTAATCTTTCCTAAAAGTCATCAATACCATTCAATGAATTGTGAGACTGAAGTGACTGGGGTTTGACATCTGCATTGAGCAAAGAGAAAGGATGTTGCAAATTAGGCACAAAACAAAAACAAAACAAAAACAAAGCAAAAGGTCTGTTCCTTTTTTTGGCAAAAACCTGCTATAGAAACAAATGTAGATGAGAGGGGCACTGAGCCATATAGAAGTGAGTAATTATCTACTGTTACAGGCCTTATTATCTCTCCAAATGTTTGCTAAAAATTCTATTGGGCAACCATCTGGACCCTGAGATTTATCAGTGGATACAGAGTGGATTGTTGCTTTAACTTTTCGATGGGGAAATTTCTTTCTGTAATTCTTTCCTGTCGTCCTCTGTTAAATAATTTAGTTGAATGTCTTCGAGATAGCTCTCTGAGTCCTCAGAGTGAGTATATTCTTGATGATATACTGATATAAAATATTTCTTGAAAGTTTTTTTTTGTTTGTTTTTTTTTACCACTAGAGGATCTGAGGACACTTTGCCATCTGTTGTGAGGGCTCTGCTAATGCATCTATTTTCTCTTCTTTCTTTCTCTCTCTCTCTCTCTCTCTCTTTTAATTACTAGGCTTAATAATTTGCCTAATTGGTTGCCCCCTATCTCAAATTATGTACAATATGTATTGGCTCAGGAACCTCAGCTTCCATGAAATCCAACGCTTCTCTTCTAAGAAGTTCCATTGTAGCTTTATTACTGTAGTTTTGAACAGCAAATATCATTTTGCCCATTCAGGCTGCAATAAATAATTCAATAACATGTCATCAATAACTATAGACCAGTTGCTTAGCTTGAAACGTGTCTGTGGCTTACAGTGAAGGTCATTGCTATCAATTATGCACCTATCTTCCATAGAACGTTTCAATTCAGTATCATAATAGTAAGTACAATAAATGTTCTTTGTTCTTGTATAGCTTTGTTCACGAAACAGATTTGTGTTATTTTTCCCCAATTTGTAAATGAGCAAAGTTAGGCATTGACTTTAAGTTTCTTGTCCTATATAGATTGATATAATCTTAGAAAATGAGGGTTGAATGGTGTCTCAGGTCACATCTAGTCAAACCCCCTGCTTAAGCAGGACCAGTCCCAACTACATCAGCCCAGCCAAGGCTTTGTCTAGCTGGGTCTTCAAAGCCTCCAAGGAGAGAGATCCCACAGCCTTTCTGGGTAACCTATTCCAGTGCTTTACTACCCTCCTTGTGACAAAGTTTTTCCTGCCTTCAATTTGTGCACATCCTTTCTATAGTGGGGGACCCAAAACTAAACACAGGACTCCAGATGTGGTCTCACCAGTGATGAATAGAGAGAAACAATCAATTCCCTTGACCTACTAGCAACACTCCTACCGATGAAGCCCAGGATGTCTTTAGTCTTCTTGGCAACAAGAGCACACTGCTGGCTCATATTCAGCTTAATGTCCATTGTCACCCCCAGGTCCTTTTCTACAGAGCTGCTGCCCAGCCAGTCAGCCCCCAGCCTGCACTGGTTCATGGAATTGCTCCATCCTAAGTGCTGGACTTTGCATTTTGCCTTGTTGAACCTCATGAGATTTCTTTTGACCCAATCCTCCAATTTGTTTAAGTCACTCCTAGCCCTACCCTCCAGCATATCTACTACTCCCCCTAGCTTGGTGTCATCTGGCCAGGGTCGTCAACCTCAGTCCTTTTCCTGCCTGGGGTAGGGGGTCAGACATGATGATCCTTTGGGGTCCCTTCCGACTCTACAGTCTATGAATCTTTGAATCTGCAAACTTGCTGGTGCACTCTAGGTTGTCTTCCAAGTTGTTGATGAAGACGTTGAACAAAACTGGCCCCAGGACCAACCCCTGGGACACTCCATTTGATACCAGCTGCCAACTAGACATCAAGCCATTGATTACTACTCTCTGAGCCCAATGCTACAGCCAGTTTTCTATCCACCTCCATTCATCCAGTCTGTACTTCCCTATTTTGCCTGCACGAATGTTGTGGGAATCTGAATCATAAGCCTTGCTAATATCAAAGTATACCACATCCCCTGGTCTCCCCACATCCACAGAGCCGGTCACCTCATCATAGAAGGCAATCAGGTTGGTCAGGCATGACTTGCCCTTGGTTAATCCATGCTGACTGTTCCTAATTTCTCCTTCAAATGCCTAGAAATGGATTACTTGAGAATCTGCTCCATGATTTTTCTAGGGACTGAGGTGAGGCTGACTGGTCTATTGTTCCCTGAATACTTCTTTTTTTCCCCTTTTTTAAATATAGGCACCATATTTGCCCTTTTCCAATCATCCGTGACTTCTCATGATTGTCATGATTTTTCAAAAATGATAGCCAGGGGCTCTGCAATCACATCAACCAACTCCCTCAGCACCCTTGGGTGCATCCCATCTGGACCCATGGACTTGTACACACCCAGCTTTTCTAAGTAGTCTCTCTGTTCTTTTACCACTGTTGGCTGCTCACCTCCTTCCCAAACTGTGCTGCCAAGTGCAGTAGTCTGGGAACTGACTTCACCTGGGAAGACTGAGGCAAAAAAGGCATTGAGCACTTCAGCCTTTTCTGTATCGTCAGTCAAAAGGTTGCCTCCCCCATTCAGTAAGGAACCCACACTTTCCCTGATATTCGTCTTGCTACCAACATACTTGTAGAAACCCATCTTGTTACCCTTCACGTCCCTTGCTAGCTGCAACTCCAATTGTGCTTTGGCCTTCCTGACTCCATCCCTGCATGCCCAAGCAATGCTCTTATATTCTTCCCTAGTTATTTGTCCAAGCTTCCACTTCTTATGAGGTTCCTTTTTTGTGATTTAGTTTACTGAACATTTCCCTGCTAACCCAAGCTGGTCTTCTGCCATACTTGCTAGTTCCCCTGCACATTGGAATGGTTTGTTTCTGAACTCTCAGTAAGGTTTCTTTAAAGTACAGCCAGCTCTCCTGAACTTCTCTCCCCGTCAGACTGGCCCCCCAGGGGATCCTGCCCATGAGTTCTCTCAATTAATTGAAGTTTGTTGTTCTGAAGTCCAGGGTCCATACTCTGCTGGTCTCCATCCTTCCTTTCCTCAGGATCCTGAACTCAATCCTCTTGTGGTCACTGCTGCCCAACTTGCCATCTACTACTACATTCCCCAGCAATTCTTCCCTGTTTGTGAGCAACAGGTCAAGAAGAGCATGGCTCCTAGTTGGCTGCTTCAGCCTTTGCACCAGGAATTTGTCCCCAGTATTTTCCAAAAACATCCTGAATCATCTGTGCGCTGCTGTATTGCTCTCCCAGCAGATGTCAGGATGATTGAAGTTCCCCATGAGAACCAGGGCCTGTGATGGGAAAACTTCTGCTAGCTGTTTGAAGAAATCCTCATCCAATGTTTCCTCCTTATCTGGTGGTCTATCGCAGACCCCCACCATGACATCACCCTTGTTGCTCTCCCCTCTAACCCTAACCCAGATACTTTGAACAGGCCTATCTCCAGTTTCATACTGGAACCCTGAGCAATCATATGGCTCTTTTACATAAAGTGCAGCCCTCCTCCTCCTCTTCTCCCCTGCCTGTTCTTCCTGCACAGTTTGTACCCATCCATGACAGTGCTCCAGTCACATGAGCTATCCCACCATGCCTCTGTTATTCCAGTCACATCATAGCTCTGTGGCTGTGCAAGGACTTCCCATTCTTCCTGCTTGTTTCCCAGGCTCTGTGCATTTGTGCATTTCCCAGGCACTTGAGCTAACTAGTTGATTGCCCCGATTTCACAGGAAATATGAGAGCACCTCCCCTGTTGCCCCCTCCTGCTTGCTCTTGCTCTAGGTCTCCCACTTCCCCACTTACCTCAGGACTTTGGTCTCCATCCCCCGGAGAACCTAGGTTAAAGCCATCCTCACTAGGTTAGCGAGCCTGTCTGTGAAGATGCTTTTCCCTCCCTTGGTCAGGTGGACCCCATCTCTTCCCAGCAATCCTTTATTGTGGAAGAACATCCCATGGTCGAAGAAGCCAAAGCTCTGCTGGCAACACCACCTGCACAGCCAGGTGTGGATCTGCAGGATGCAACTGCTTCTGCCTGGGTCCTTTCTCTTGACCAGAAGGATTGATGGGAACACAGAAATGAGCCAGTAGCAGAGTCAAATGGAACAAAAGTCATTTGGGAATAGAACTAGTACCTCTATTAAGCTAGACTGTATCTTTCAAAATAGGGCTGGGAATTATGCATTTGCTGAAATAAGTGGGAGTATTTCTATTGACTTTGATAGGCTTTAGGTTAGGCCCTATATATAGTTATTAGATGTGACTGTACTAAAAGTAACTAAAATTGCCTTCAGTACTGGCAGATACTCACTTTATTGAGGTTCAAGTATACTGGTGAGAATAAACATTAGGAAACATTTTGCTACTCCTTTATGGAGAGATCCCCCAAATTAACAGTATAGACTCACAGGTCCTGAGTCAGAAGTGGTTCTCCAAGAATATGGAACATTACTTTTGTTGAGGTGAGCAGTGGACTTCATGGGTAAAGGTTAAAAACTTTTGGGTATGATGGGTATAAAGGCCAGTTTAAATGGCAAAGAGACATCATTATGCTACAGTATGTTAACCAACAATCAGCAGTGGATGACCCCAAATTCACACTGATATATCAAACTCCTAGAAGATATTGCTATTCATCATATCATAGTGTTTGTGGGGGCTCTCTCTAGAACAAGTTAGATATTGGAACTAATTCAAACTCTGGGTGAGGTAAAGCACATATTTGCACTGACTCAAAAGCAGAGCCAAGACCAAAATGTGACTTTGGGGATATAAACAAACATTATGTTTAAATCAACAGCAAAGGATACCGATACAAATTGTACCCAGCCTTTACTCTATGCCAGGGTTTTCCAAATAGTGGTAGGCGTAGCCCTGGGGCTACACAAGACATCTCTGGAGGGTATGCAAGAGAAATTGTGTAATTGCGGATTTAATTTTCACTATAATAATAATTGGCATTTAAGAGGTTAAAATATAAAACATATTGTTAGGGGTATGCAGGCAGCTGGTAAATCTGGAAGGGGAAAGGCAGTAAGAAACAGTTTGGGAACCTCTGCTTTATGCCATTATGTAGTGATACAAGTGTAGCAAAACTGCTCCAACTTTAACCCTGGTTCTTTCAAGGTGAAATTTGGGGTGACTGAGCATACTGGTATGGCTTCAGGATTGTGCAGGAGTAACAGTTTTAACAGCAACTGCATACTCCCCTTTTAAAGTGGCTAAAATATACATTTGTCCATACCTCATGCCAAAGTTTTGTTCCAGCTCCCCCTTTTCTTCAGAGCAGGATGGGACCTGTGCCAGTGGTATCAATCAAAGCAAAGTACATCCCTGTTCAGCTCAGATACCGTAGCTGGTCTGGTGGTGTGCAAGAGGATTGGAAAGGCCCAATATCATTTCTTCTCCTTACCTTATTTGGACTGACAATGAAGGAAGACCAGGCTCAAGATACCAGGCCCTTATCCTACTACAAGGGCCTGTAAGGTTGATCATGA